>NW_019154099.1:17053114-17084741 GCF_002288905.1 Enhydra lutris kenyoni
ATTTTTTTTTTTTTTTTTTTTTTTTTTTTTAATGCCCGGCTGAAATTTATCTTTCATTGTCTGAAATCCATATAATCAAAGGAAAAGAGATAGGAGGCAAAAGTGATCATCTCTAAGAAAAGCAAAGTATTCTTTGTTAATGTTGATGATGTTATTTTTCTAAGTCTACATTCTACCCGAGTCTAACAAGAATGACTGGCTTACTGATCAATATGTTTAACCTCATGCTGTTCCCTAAATTGTCCTTTCTCCATCCCTTAAGGCAAGGTTTATATCAATTTAAAATGCTTTTTTTGGATTAAGACACCGACAGGGGTCTTAGGTCCTGCTGGTTGAAATATATCGTAATTATTGTATTTGATGTCTAAATACTAAAATCTGACCAGCACGCCTCTACTGTCAAAACTTAAGACTATTTAAACTGGAGGAAGGAAATGTGCCAGAAGATAAATAGGGGAAAGGGAAACATTTAAAATAAAAAAAGAATAAACTTAAAACGAAGGTGACCTTTCCACTACACATTCATTCAGCTATAACTGGCTCACATCACAAAGTTTAAGATGCTTTCTTTCTACCTCCATGCCAATCATTACCTGGTAACCACAAAAATAGTTTTTCAGCAGTAGTATATAGTTTTAAAAGATCTCAAAGGATATTTAAATAATGTTTCTCTACATCAGAGCAATTAAATTAGTATTAGTCGCTAGGTTTCTGGAAAAGACATGAATTATAGACAACTCAAAGCAGCAAAAATAAACAGCATAAGAAATTAGCAGGAAATAGGACTTAAATGTAAAGTAAATACATGCAGAACAATAGCAGCCTGAAATTGAAGAGAAAGAAGGGAAAAGGATAAACCAAATTATTTCTAGGAAACACCCTAAATGGCAATTTCCTATAAAAGGAAAAACAGAAAATTGATTTAAGCTGAAATAATGAAGTTAATTATCTAAAATCCCTTCCAATTCTAATGGTAATCTACCATTATTATTACCTATAACCACTCTTTAATCAATGCCATGTAAATATATGTCTATGAACATATGCAAGCAAACAGCAAAATGTAGTGTTTCCTTACAGAAAAATAATTCTATCATCAAGATAAAGATCAAAGAGTTCCTTCTAGGTTTTTAGCATGTACACTGAGATATATAGACTCATTTGATCTTAGAATTTCATACAAACAGCATACTAGCAGAAGCAGGTGCCAATATAGCATCTATGACATTGAAATCAGTTACTACACACAGTAGGAACTATGAAGGTAAATGGGATATATCTGCCTACCCTCATGAAGATAGATGCAATGGTGGAAATATACCACGTAGAAGAGATATGTTCCATATATAGCAGGAATGTGGAGAAACTAAAGACAAGGACAGCTGGGTAAAAGCATAGGTCCTTAGGGATAAAGAGGAAGGCAGCCTGATGAAGGACTGAGGTAAGATGTTCAAAACAGCTAAATGAACCTGTTAGAGGACATGGGACCTTCCATTGAATTACAAGGAATTCTGATTTCCTGAGCAGTTTGTGAGAATGAGAAGGGAGAGAGCAGTGCAAGGAGTCACAAGAAGTGAGGCAGGACAAGAAGACAGGCCAGGTGAGGCACAGCTGCATGTGCCAAGTCAGAAAATTCAGGCTCAGCTGGAAACAGGGGAAACCACAAGGGATTCTATGTAAAGGAGAGGGAACAGTGGAGGGAGAAGCTGTTGTAGAAGCAACTTGAGTGAACAATGACAAGAGCTTGAACATTAAAAATGTAAGAGAAACTGATAGAATTTGATGGCTGGGTGGACATGGGGTTGACTCAGAAGCATTCAGAAGAGCCTCCTCACCTCTGTTCTTCAACTAAATAGGAGGTAATACCACTAACAGAGCTATAAAATGTAAGGAGAGAAAGGGGTTTTAGAGAATAGGATAAATCCTGCTTTTAAAATTCTGAGATTGAAATGTATATTAGGAGGGGTACCTGTGTGGTTCAGTTGGTTAAACGTCTGACTCTTGATTTTGGCTCAGGTCACGATCTCATGATCATGAGATAGAACCCCACATCCAGCTCCTTGCTGAGCATGGAGCCTGCTTAAGATTCTCTCTTCCCTCTCCCTCTGACCCCACCACAATTTCTTCTAAAAAAAAATTAAAAAATAAAAAATAGATGTACATTAGGACTCATTCATTCATTTAAAAAAAAAAAAAAAACCTAGTTAGTGGGAACCTAGACTGTGTCAGCTAGAGATATTAACAGAAGTTCAAGGAAATAATGGTACTGTGATATTCATCACAAACAATTCCCATGCTGCTTGAGGTTTCAAAAATGTAGCCTTTATAATCTTTATTAATTTGCATTTAAAATATTGTTTCAACAGCATCACAAAATGTACTTCCCTGTGGAATAGATGAGGGTAAGAAAACTAAGAGCTTCTGCCCTCCTGGAAACATCCTAATTTAAAGCGTCTATGTTTGAACATCAAAATACAGAATTCCCTGTGTACCTGCTCAACCATTTCATTCCCTCCAAGCCTATTTTATTGGTGCACACTAAGCACTTCTAAGTGCTAGGGATACAGCTATGGAAAAAGACAGAAATCACTCTCAGAGATGAAGAGTTAAGACTGACTCCAAGGTTTTTGGCCTGGGCGATTGGAAGGATGGGATTATCTTTGATCAGAGTGGAAAATAAAGCATTCATTAAGATGGGAGAAAGAAGCTTGGGAAGACAGATCAGGGGAGCTGTGTTTTAGAGATGTTAAGTTAGAAATATCTTTAGTGAGCAGCATTGAAAAAAGTGGAGAAGGAAACTGGCTATAGGGGACCCGGGTTCAAGAAAAACATGACCACAACAACTGCACATAAAACTCACGGTCTTACATGGAACCACCCAATAGTAGCAGAGAGAAAAGAGGTACAGGAGCTGATGGGACATTTCAGTTGCAGGTTTTGTTTTAAAGTCTGGGGAAATAAAGTTAAAAGGCATCAGTGAGGTAGAAGAAAAAGGAAACTTGGGTGCCCAGGACTTATGGGAGGAAACGGTCTCAACAGAGAGAATGACCAACTGAGACAGAGGCTCTAATAGGTCAGCTAAGATGACTAATAAATTACCACTGCATTAGGCCAATTGGTGACTTGACAAGAACAGTTTCTTATAAAGAGACAGAGTTGTTGTCCCAAGTAGGAAAACACCTGCCTTCTCATATGTACCATATGCAACCAAGATGATCAGCACTAAAATATTCTCCTTCCTCCAAACTCATCTTTATACTTTTGGAATGCTGCTTGTTAACCTCTAGTCTCAGTATATACGACACTTCTCTTTAGGTGTTAAATCATGGACTCAGTTCTAATGATTTGGAAAGCAGATACTGCAAGCTCATTTTGTTATTCTTGTCTCAATTACCAAGAAGGAACCTCATATGAGAAAAAGTATCTTTAGCATAATTTGTAGCTGGAAGGGTGTGTACGTGCGTGCGTGCGTGGTGCACACATGCACTCACGCGCACCAGTGTCCATCTAGGGCTTAGGATAGTTGAAGGTTCCCTCAAGAGCAGCAGCAAACAGAAGGTGCACTGTAAGGACTAGGACCCGCCAAGCCCACAGACCAAGCCAAGGAAAATGAGCAGCCAGAGTGTAATTACAAATAGTGAAACAAATGTCAGCAATGCAGTAAACTAGAAGGCACAGATACACAACAGGGGGCAAAGTAAATAAACCGTAAACAGAAATCTCAAAGATAGTCAATATGAGGAATAGATCTGGTCAAAGGCAATCTCAGGAACAAGGCAAATGATCAAAGAAAAATCATTAGACCTAGAAAGAGGTTAATGAGCAAGACAAAGAAAGGAACATGCCACTATCTCCGACACTTCATCAGCAAAGTAGCTTTCTGCCCTTGAAAACAGTCAGGTTTCTTCATCTGTGAATACCCATCACCTAAATTTCCTCCAGTACACAATTTTACTTACCCCTGACACCATGCTCAATGCAAAGATGAGAAAAAAATAAATACTTTATGCATTTTTAAACTTTGACGCAAAACCTCTGACCCTTTCAGATGAAAGTGAAGCACAAAATTCAAGGTACCGTAACAGGTGTGATGCCTGGAGGCTCAAACATAAAGCTCATCCAATTTGTTCAAAGGCCACCAGAGCAAATGCTTTCTCAGTGACTGTGCTGAAGGAACAGAGAAGGTATCTGACAGCCAACGCAAGAATATTCTTTAGAAAGCTCACACTTTGGTCAACATGTTCATCCTGAACACAAGCAGGTGTTTTTACAAGTAAAATGATGACTATACGACGCTGAAAATATATCAGCTTTATAAGCTAAATTCACACTATAAACAAGTACCAGTCAAGTACTTACATAAAAATTCTATCAGAATCTGTGAATAATTATTTTCTGGGCCTGGAAGATACAACATAGTCTGCTATTCATCTTCCCTACCCCACAGCAGAAATCATCTGTTTCTCTTTGTACAATCAAATTCCATATTTATCAAGTTAAAATGAGTAAATGATGCTTACAGAGAAACAGTTTGCCGCTAGTGCAAAGAAACTCCAAAGAATTTAAAAAGCACACGCGTTAATTCAGAATAAAAACTAACCAGCCTACATTAAGCAGACAAACACAGAAACAGTAAAGTAGATCAGCAGATGTAAAGTTCTTTTTAATTTTATTTAGATTTCCAATTGAGTATTCTGCAAATGATCGACACAGTAAGAGAACAAATCAGAGCGTGAGATAACTGCATAATTTCCATACAAACACAGAAAATAAAGCGCAGAATTCAAAAGCTATAATTTATATGAATGGGAATATTGGAAAAAACAAACAGATATTTAAATATTTATTCAGACACTCTCCACTGCAACAGCATTAATTTCTTCTGTGTCCTCCCATGCATTTTGCTAGAACTCCTCGTACTGCATTTTACTTATGAAACATTAGCTAGCCTTAGATTCCCAAGTATAAGCTTCTTAAGGGCAGGCGTATACTTTTCTTAAAAATTTTATTTATTTATTTGAGAGAGAGCGAGAACACAAGTAGGGGGAGGGGCAGAGGGAGAGAGAGAAGGACGCTCTCCGCTAAGCAGCAACGGGGATGTGTGGGGTTAGATCTCAAGGCCCTGGATCATGACCTAAGCCAAAGGCAGATGTTTGAGCAACTGATCCACACAAGTGGCCCAGGCAGGAGCATACTTCTTATATAGCTCTTGTATAACTCAATGCACAGCAGTCACTGAACAATTAACTAATTGTCTGCTTAATTATGAAACTCTGTGCAGTTACCTTTGAAGCATGAGGTAAGTTTATCTTTCTGGTGATCTACTGTAGCGTAAATGAAGAAATTTATCATGTCAGCTCAGAAAATTGGCTGTATGTTCTAGACAAAAATTTTCACCACGAATTTATGCTTAGATGTGTGCTCCCTAGGACAGCGTGAGTTCACATTAGACTATTATTCTACTGTGTTTCTCTAACGTCTTAGTTTAATGGCATATTATTTACCAGTCCCTTTCAATGCATTTAGTGTTTGGATTTATATTGATATATTAATCCTACTGATGTAAACCTCAATAAAAGTAGTCAAAACAGAGAGGAATTAAAACAAACTGATCTCTGCATCCTTCTGGGATGCCCCAACACTGGTCCTAAATATAAAAACTTGCTACCATCTTTGTTCTTTATTTGGTTCTTCATTACATGTGAGGACAAGTTACTTAAAATTGAAAATAACTTTGGTTAGTAATCTGGCGGGCAGGGGGAGGTGGAGATATTTGAAACAAAAAGAAATAATAAATTAAGATATGACTATTCATTATAGTAAGACCTTTGTTTGGTCTCAAGCAAAATTAAACCTGGGGATATTTTAAGCATTGAGGGGGTACAGGAAACAAAAAGAAAGAGAAGCAAATAAACTTGGCTATATCTAAAAAGTCATTGTAACCTATAATTTGTTTCAATGTCGTATTTCTCAATTATTGCCCAGTAACAAATTTCAGAGTACAGTGACTATAACTCCATTAAAGGTAATTGTTCCTACTTACTGAAACATAAGAAAATGTGGCCCAATCAATTTTACAAATATCTATTCTGTTATTGAACTCAATTACAGAAATTGAAGAGGTTTTGTTTTGTTTCGGTTTTGTTTTGAAGAAAAACTGTTTTTGCAGCAGCCACGGGAATGCAATTCTCAATGTCTGGCTACAGAGAGTATAAATGACCAACAGCCCAACCCCAGCTACTACCTGTGAAATCCATCACAGCAGGTGAGCTGAGGCCACACTCCCCACAGGCCTTTCCCAGCCAATGTCTGAACACACAGCAAGAATAATAAAATGGGAAGCCAAAGGGGCTTTGGCTTGAGGACAAAACAAACCTGCCAAGTTCTCCTGGAAGTGCACATCAGCCCAAGACACTTCCCTCAACCCTCCTTCCTTCTCTCCTCCACCTGGCATCAGGTCTGCAGGGAGCTGGACATCACCCCACCTCCCCCAGCCCTCTCCAGGCCCTCTAGAAGGCCTTCCCCCTAGTGCCATGCATACTAAATCTCTTGCTTCTCAGAAGACCCAGATTAACACAGCCTTGTTCTACAAAGCAAGTTTCAGCAAAAATATCGTTTTCAAGTTGTATGATTCATAAGTATCATAAATGCGACTTCGTATTCAATAGGACACTTTTCACTTTTTCTTCCTGTTCTCTAAATGTGAAGACCTTATGCACTTTAATATGTAACCATGAGATATTTGTTAAGACCATGTGCATGCCAGGTGTCTGAATGTGTTTGAAATTTGACTTTCCTCTAATAACAGTTCTAGAGATACCAAAGACTTAGATATTTCTGCCTTTTGTCTCTTTAAAAAATACCTTCTAGGATAGAGCAGTATCTACTGGGAGAATCCTAGAAAGACGTACCAATCATCCCTGTCCCGAGTCCTAGGATATCACCTACCACCCTTGTCCAATGTCCCTTTAGTAAGTAATTAAGGTAGGGAACATACTCCGTAGTATCACATGAACCAAAATAAATGAAGGTTTCATTCTATTCAGCCTATATCAAGGTGCAATGGATCTATAGGAAAAAAACACCAAGAGGATCAGACTGAAGGCAAAGTCAAGAAGCTGACAGGAGAAGGTTTCGTGGTCTGTTCCCCACCACTGGACAAATCACCCTGAGTCTCTTACATTTCTGGGTGCATTGCAAGTAGAGGCACTGGTGGTCCATCTTCTGATTGTTCTTTTCGAGGATATTTGAATAGCAAATAGGTAGGCATGCTTCATGTCCAGAATAATAAAGATAATATATCTTTGGAGCAAAAGGCAGGTACAATTACAACCCACTATAAAAGATTAAGGTTTTCTAAACCCAAGAGTTTCTCCCCTATAGTACAACTTGGCCTCTCCACCAAGTCTTCACATGCTCCAAAAGCGAGGATTGGACTTAATTTTATCCTGAACGGAGCATCCTACAGTTTATCAGCCAGTAGGAGGCCACAGTGAAAGCACTATTACCCAACAGCCGCCTGTTCGATAAAGGTCACTGGAGGACCCCAGTAACTACAAATAATACTTTCCTTCCAGAAGTACCATGCAGACCTTCAAGACTATATATGCTATGAAGCAGCCAGGTGTTAACTTGCTTGTCTCTCTAAAAATGCTGCCCTTCACCTCAGAGCTGATTCTAAGAGATGTTCAAGCGTCTAAGCAAACACAAGTGCTCAGTCCTCAGACAGCCATGAAGGCTCTCCAAACTGAGGCTACCATTGGTCCTGCAGAAAAAATTAACTATATATGTGTACCCTGCAGGCATTTATCTCCATGATGGGAGCTGCCCAATTAGAAAAGGAGGTAAGATATCTGTCCCTGATTTTAGTTGAAATTACCATTGATACTGCCCTGGCCCTGGAAAACAGCCGGCTTCAGCTCACTCACTAGGGTTGTTATGGATAAAAGAATTGTTCTGGATTTCCTTCTTGCTGAACCAGGGGAAGTCTGTGCAATCACTAATACATCATTCTGTACCTGACTATCTCAGCCAAACTGGAAAGATCAATAGAAAAAATTAAGATTCTGTTCTTCTAAGTTAGACCCTGACAGCCTGTGGGATTTGTTCGGCTGATTCCATCTGGGACCTGGAAGGCCTGGCTGGGGTCCATACTGCAGGTTAGCCTCAACCTGCTGCATGGAGTCTGGCTGACCAACAGCTTTAATTAAATACTCTGAGAGAAACTGAACTGATTTCATCATCGTCTGCATCCATCAGAATAAGTACTGCCCGTGATGTAAGACTTGAATCTCCTATACTCGGGGTTTCTCTCCTGAAGCACAACCTGCTGTGACTGGAAACTGAGGCTGATACAAAACACTACTGTTGCTATGCGTAATGAAGTCCGTTGTTGCTGACCCAGGAATTCATGTCTTCTCACAGCACCCGTAAAACTATGACAGACTAACAAGTGATGTAAAAATCATGTTCTCGATACTTCCCCCCATGGGTCCAAAAGGACTGAGAGGAAGACACCATAGGAAAACATAGCATGCCATCACCACAGGCCTGAGAACAAATGCACAGAAAAGCAAACATCCACCCAAAGAACTTTAGGATTCCCACTCTGATTCCTTTCCTGACAAAAATCTACCACAACTCAAACAGTTCCATGACCAACACCAAGGGTTTAGACAAACTCTTTAGAATCTACCTCATGTTTGATACTCTAGCAAAGGATGGCTTTAAAAAGAGAAGAGACAAGACACACATAGAAAAGAAAAATAAAAGGAAAGAAATGAAAATAACAGATAAATTCAACATGTGGTTGAAACTAGAGACTGGCTCACCTGTACTTCTTCGCACCCTCTTTTAGTAAGGATGACTGAGCCAACATGAGGAGTGACTGGCTGAGCCGCGTGAGGCAAGGTTTGCTGCTGTGGCAGAAACACAGCCATGTGTCCTAGTGTGCCACATGCTAACCAGCATAGAATGCTGGGCATGGAGTTTCCCTTAGAACATTCCCGGATGTGGTCTGGCACTTCTACATTACTTCTGGCTAGTATCATCCACATGGAGTTCCCTAGGCCTGCCAAAAATTCTGTTAAGGTACCCAGTACATTTCCTGCTTCAATTACCCATAGTGGATTATGCTGTTTGACTCTGAAAGCCCTTCTCTCATATACTTGAGAAGAGTATTATATATTTAAGTCTGATATTTATATTAGTACTTTCTTTCCTGAGAGGGAAGACTCTCTAAGGCCTGAAAATAATTTTAGGTTATTTGTGACAGTCACTTTTTTTTTTTTTTTAACTGTCTTACTATACCATATGAGTAGGAGGAATGAAAGGATGTTCAATTCTACCAGAAACATGGGCAGTCACATTATCTTCATTATTATTATTATCAGACTCAAAAAAGGTCTAACAATCCTCCTTGAAAAAGTACTTTGTTATATAGTACTTTGTTATATATAAAAGAACAATGAGAATTTTTTAAATTTTACTATCTTCCATTTCCTCCAATTTAAAAGCAAACAATAGGGTTCTCTTTTATTGAACAATAAACAAGTTTTATTTTTAATTTGGTCACTTGCTAATATCAGCCAGACTAGTACATTTCAATAAATACAAATTAAAAGGTAAGGGTAAAATGGACACTTAGAGCAATAGCTTAATAGGAAAACTGATAACCAGTTAGCTCTAAAATATACTTTACTTACAGAAAATTCAGAAGCACTCAAAAAGAAGAGTTGCTTAATTTTTTTAAAGGAAAGAGAGAACAACCAGCAGTCCCAGGAAAGACAATCTACTTACTTCCCCACCACCCCTGAACTCCCTAAATTAACTAGCTATCTGGAAAATAGTACCTTTAACTCCTAACTTAAGCTTTCCACCTGCTAGTTTAGGTAGGCTTAGTAATGAGAAACCTCCCCTTCAAGAGTAAAGACCCAGAATAAAAAGGTTGAGTAGGAAAATAAAAAATTTTTAAAAATTCTTTCCATCATTTATTCATAATCAAGAACATGGAAATTTTAATCTGAACTTATCAAAAAAATGAAAGAAAATAATGCTAAAATGAACTTTCACTTTTCAATGAAAATTAAACTTTACAACCCATATCAAGACATTTTAGTGTTTCAGAAAATAACTAAACATTAAAAAAAATGTAATTACTCACAACTAAGGCAATTAGTTTCAAAAGAGCAAATATAAGCAGCCACCCATGTCTTGGTAAAATTTTTTAAGAACTGGGACGCCTGGGTGGCTCAGTGGGTTAAGCCGCTGCCTTCGGCTCAGGTCATGATCTCACGGTCCTGGGATCGAGTCCCGCATCAGACTCTCTGCTCAGCGGGGAGCCTGCTTCCCTCTCTCTCTGCCAGCTTCTCTGTCTACTTGTGATCTCTCTCTGTCAAATAAATAAATAAAATCTTTAAAAAAAAAAATTTTTAAGAACTGAGTCAAATGGTTGACTTCAACAACTATCTAAGGGAGATGTTGTTGGCTAGCCTTGCCCCCAGTCCTTATTAAATACGGCAAACAAGGGGCGCCTGGGTGGCTCAGCAGGTTAAAGCCTCTGCCTTCAGCTCAGGTCATGATCCCAGGGTCCTGGGATCGAGGCCCGCATCGGGCTCTCTGCTCAGCAGGGAGCCTGCTTCCTCTTCTCCCTCTCTGCCTGCCCCTCTGCCTACTTGTGATCTCTGTCAATAAAAATAAATAAAATCTTTAAATAAATAAATAAATAAATAAAAATAAATAAAAAATAAATAAATACAGCAAACAAGCAATCATTTAAATAAATAAATAAATGAATGAAATCATCCCTACCAATATTCACAGGTAGCATTATCCATAAAAGGCAAAAACAAACAACTCACATTTCTACCAACTGACAACTAACTGATAAACAATGTGGAATATCCATACAATAGCCTAATATTTGGAGGGGGAAAATGAAGTTGTGATACTTATTTCAACAAGAACGAACACTGAAAATATTAAGTGAGAGCACCAGTCAGAAAAGATCCCATATTGTATGATTTTTATCAAAAGTCCAGAATATGAAAATTTATAGAGATAGTGGATTGGCAGTTGCCTAGAGCTAAAGGGAATGAGGGTATTACAAGATGACAATGAAGGGATTGGGAGAGGGGGTGAGGAGATTCTTTTAGGGGTAATGAGAATGTTCTTGATTATGGAGAAGATTGTACAACTCTAATTATACAAATACATAGGACTGTCCACTTTTCATGGATAACTTTTATGATACGTGTATTTTATCTCAGTAAAACTGTTATAAAAAGGAATCATTTCAAAATTACATCAAATCTTTAAATATATTTTAATTTCAAGTCTTAGTGTCTTCTATAAACTAATAATCCATTCTCAATTTTTAACTGGCCATTCTCTTTCAGAGAATTTTATAGATATCTATTTTCCAAATGGTAGCACCTTCAATAAATTGAGAGTAATTGACCAACAGAAATGACTAAACATATCCAGGAACATTTTTGATACATGTAGTTTGCCTTCAGGTTCATATGGTAATCAATGATAATCCTACAAGGTTAGACAAGTTTACCTCAATGTTTAGCCATTGCTAAACATGGCTACCTCAATAGTCAAAACAAATTTCATATGCATGTTACCAAAAATTTTAAGGTTGTAATTGCCATCTTTTAATTAATGAGTCAATCATGTTATTTGTCTAGATGAAACATGGCTTTGTTCTTAACAAGACATTCTTTACCCTTTTCCTCAAAGCTTTAAGATTGATCTATTTATTTGAGAAAGCAAGCGAGCACAAGGAGAGGGAAAGGGAGAAGCAGGCTCCCCACCAAGCAGGAAGCCCAACACAGGGCTTGATCCCAGGACCCTGGGATCACGACCCAAGCCAAAGGCAGACACCTAACCAACAGCCACCCAGGTGCCCCTCTTCAGAGCTTTAAAATATTAAGTGACAATAATACTGCTGCAAACAAATTGGGACCCCACTTTTACCAAGTCTTTTTAAACTTTTTATTCTGAAATAACTGTACATGCACAGAAAGTTGCAAAAAAGAAAAAACTTACAGGTAGGTCCTAGGTACTCTTCGCAAAATTCTGCCCCATGGTAACTTCTTGCATAATTATAATGTAACATTAAAACCAAGAAATTGGATTTGGTACAACCCACAAGAGCTTATTCAGATTTCAACAGCCTTACACTCATTTGTGTGTCCAAGTAAGGTTCTGTGCAAGTTCGCTGTATGTACAAATTTGCGCCATCACCACAATCAAGATACACAACTGTTTCACCACACACAACTCTCTGCTGCCATTTACTTATGGCCACACCCAATACTTTCCCAGACCCTATCCCAAACCTGTGGTGACCACTAAACTGTTCACCATCTCTAAAACTTGGTTCTTTCAAGGCTACTATATAAATGGAACCATCTAGTGTGTAACCTTTCAGGACTGGCATTTTTCAAGAAAGGTAATTCCCTGGAGATTCATGTAAGTTGTTGGGTGTATCAACAGTTCATTCTTTTTCGATACTAAGTATTCTGCGCTATGGGTGTCCACAGTTTAACCATTCACATGTTGAAGAACATCTGGATTGTTCCCAATTTGAGCCTATGACAAATAAAGCTGCTATAACAATTTGGGGATGGGGATGTGTATGAACCTGCATTTCATTCATCTGGGTTATGTTCATGAGTGTAACTGCTGAGTTATAGTTAAGTAACAATTTTACTATCAACACAGCTAATATTTCTGAAAAAGGAAGATCCCCTTCAATCCCCATTTTCCACTGACTTCGTTTATAATTTAACAAAATTACTTTGTAAGGCTAGCATTTACTTAACATTTATGGCAAAAAAACTAAGCATTTTAAATACATTAATCTATGTAATCCCCACATCCACAATGAGGTAGTGATCAATATTGTCCTTCTCTTCCAAGTGAGAGAACTGAAGCATAGAAGTGGTCTGGGGCATAATCCCGACCGAGTCACAGAGTCAGGATGCCAAGGGCTGGAGCTTAAATTCAAGCTGCAAGACTCGCAACTCTAGTCCTTGCATCACAAGACACCATCCCTCCCACTCTAGGGACATGTGTGTTATTAGATCAAATAGTACACATTAGTAAGGGCACCTGGGTGGCTCAGTCAGTTAAGGGTCTGCTTTTGGCTCAGGTCATGATCCCAGGGTTCTGGGATGGAGACCCGCATCCAGCTCCCTGCTCCATATCCCCCCACCATGCATCCCCAACCCATCCTCACTTCCTCTCACTCTCAAATAAAAAAATTAAATCTTTTTTTTTTTTATTTTATTTTTTATAAACATATAATATATTTTTATCCCCAGGGGTACAGGTCTGTGAATCGCCAGGTTTACACACTTCACAGCACTCATCATAAAAATTAAATCTTTAAAAAGAAAAAAAAAAAGTATAGATTAGCATAAGAAGTATTTAGGCGATAATGTTTACATGTGATTATTACATTTCCTAAGTGAAATTTTAAGAATTGGACATGAACTCTAATATGCTCCACAAATTAATGAATCTGATAACGTGGTGCTATTTGTACAAATACTGTATGAGTAAAAGGTAACCTGGCTACCAAAGGAAAATTCAGACAAGGTAAGTGTTCAGCTTTTCTCTACAAAGTTTATTCTTAGTTTGCTTTTCCTTGGGCTTGTGGCAAATGGGAGCTCTGGAGCCCTATGAGAGGAGAAGGGAAATGAGACCAATGGTGCATAAGCAAAAAGACTCTAGAGCACACATCAAAAAAACTGAAGGAGCGGGGTCCACATCGGAGTGGACAACACATCCCAGACTCCCATTCCTATGCTCTCTGACAAGCCCCGACGAGTCAGGCGGGGCTTTTTTCCAAAAGCTCCAGTAATGAGACTTATGCAACAGGGACCACACACTCAAATCTCCAGGCCTGCATCCTGCCCAGAGAAAGCAGGGGTCTGTGCTAGCTAGTCACAAAGACTGTCATCGGGAAGATCACCATCACAAATACCATCATTAGAAATGCCACAGTAAATTTATTCATTTGACTATCCTTAAGATTTTCAGCCTGTAAATCAAATACCATTTTATTTTAAAATTCAACATGGAGATTTGGTTTTTCTATTCCTACCACACTGAGAAACAATATGAAGGTCAAGCTACCCAGAGCTTTAAAATAAAATTTAAAACTGTAATTTTTTAGGGGCACCTGGGTGGCTCAATCAGTTGAGCGTCTGTCTTTGGCTCAGGCCATGAGCCCAAGGGATCAAGCCCAGACACTAGGCTCCTGGCTCAGCGGGAAGCCAACTTTTCCCTCTTCTCACCTGTGTTCTCTCTTGCTTTCTCTCTTTCAAATAAATGAAATAAATAATCTTTAAAAAAAAATAAAACTACTAACTTTTTTACTAATTAAGTGTGAAATAAATTTACTTTATAGCTTTAGTACATCTTTGTTTTTGAATATTGCTACGCATTAGAATCATCTGAGAATCTTTAAAAATCCCAAAAGCCAGGTCACGCCAATTAAATTCTAAAAATATTGGGAAGTGGGAGTCAGGTATCTATTATTTCCTTAAAGATACTGAGGTTATTAGCAATACTTGTAACAGTAATTACAGTAATTAAAAAAACTTCTTTAAAAAAAAAAGGAGAAATTAAATGAATATTAGTTATACAGGTTGGACAATATAATGGTTAAGTCTAAAAGTGACTGTGAGAACTTAAATATTTAAATATCTTTGAAAATCTCAGTGTAACTAGGTCTCATTATTATTTATGGAAAGTCTTAATTTTCCAACATAAAAACTAATAGATCAATGAAAAGCCATAATTCACTTAATTGCCCAAACTTAAAATTTGTAATAGTCAACTAATGAGACTAACCAAGAATAAACAATTTATGGACTATGATTATATGTTTTATAGAGATCTCTAGTAAGTCAGCTTCTAGGAAAGTAACCTAAGGAAATAATAATAGGTACACGCCAAGTTACATCTGTAAGATACATTATTAGAATTCTATATGTTATTTGAAATATTATAAAATATTGGACAACGTGCAGGTTTTCATATTTGAATAAAAGCCAGTGAGCTAACGGTTACAAAACAGTACATAGGATTAGACATGAAACCTACTTGCAGTTGAACTGAATCATGTCGGAGTCCTTCCACAATAGGTGAAAATCTGTCAATTTTTCTTTCTTCTCCAGCTGATGTTAAAGCTTCTAAAACCTCTTCAAGGCTATCAGAAATTTTGAAATTAATTAAATTGCAAATAGCAAGTAATCCAAATGCCTAACTACAACTGCTTAATCTACTGAACTCCAGAATCACTACTCCTAAGCAAGAAGCAACATTTTAAAAGCTAAGTACATAGCATGTATCAAGTACTAGCTACATGTTTTTATTCATTTATTCCTAATAACCCTATGATGAGGGTTATTTATCAAACACTTATAAAGTGCTTTCTACACATCAGGCACTATTTAAACCAGTTTACAAATATTAACTCTTTTTAATGTATATAGTTCTATGAAGTAGGTTTTATTATCCCTTATTATAGATTAGGAAATGGGAAGGTGGGCGGGGGGGGGGAGTTAAGCAATTTGTCTGAGGTCTCACATCTCCTACATGGAGCAAGGATCTGAAATCAGACAGTCTGTGTGGTGAGCATGGTCTTGGCACTCTTAATCACGATCCTTCCTTTTGAGTATAAAGAAGTCTGGTAGCCAAAAATACATTGTAGTAAGGATTTATAGTCAACACGAGAAATACAGTTGTTACTCCTTTAAAGACCAGTGTGTTAACACAACCTAGTGTACTGGCGAAACTCAGTTTGTAGACACAGACATGTGGGCTGTTAACATTATCTTCATCATCTTGATAACCTATGAAGTCAAGAAATGATAAATACAAAATGGAGGAAGGAGGTAGTGAAAAAAAGAGGAGGAAAAAGAGACGGTAAAGAAAGAGGAGGGAAAGCAGAGGGACAAGAAGGAAGGAAGGAAAGGAGAAAGTGGTAAGGAAGGAAGAAGAAGGAAAAGAGAAGAACCGAGAAATAAGAGGGGAAAGAGGGAGGAGGAGGAGGATGGAAGAGGAGGAAAGGGAGCAGAAGGAGCAACCTGTGTGTCAGCGATAACTAAACTCTTAGGGTTCTGTGATACAATTAATAGGGTACTCTGAAAATGGGAAAGGGAATGTGCTGAAGCTGTGCCTGGCTTTGTGTGCTGGGGTGCCTCTGGGGACCTCCTCATCCACGGAGGCGCGCTGTAGCTATGTGTGCAGACACCTGGAGGGCGAGGCCTGCAGACTCTCCGGTGAGGCCACACTGGACAGGGACAGCCCGACACTCCTCAGCAACCCCGCAGATTCACCACAAGGACAAGTTTCAAATGTGGGCAGAAGGTTCGGCTTACAGGCCTTTGCCCAGCCTTCATGAAAGGGCTATTTCTCTCTGTTCTGTTAGTTGTTCCATTTTCTACTGTCTTAATCCTTTCTGTTTGTTTGTTTTTTTTAAATATTTTATTTATTTATTCGACAGACAGAGATCACAAGTAGGCAGAGAGGCAGGCAGAGAGAGAGGAGGAAGCAGTCTCCCTGCTGAGCAGAGAGCCCAATGCGGGGCTCGATCCCAGGACCCTGGGATCATGACCTGAGCCAAAAGCAGAGGCTTTAACCCACTGAGCCACCCAGGCGCCCCTCTGTTTCGTTTTTGTTGCAAGTATTTATTTAAATTCTAGATAGCTAACGTATAGCATGATAGCGGTTTCAGGAGTAGAATTTATTGATTCATTGCTTACATGTAACACCTAGCGCTCATCACAAGTGCCTTTATCTTTAGTCTTTTTAAAAGGCATTTATAATAATTTTTAAATGCATCTTATAATAAGTACCTCAACCTTTAAAAAAAAGTTTATTTTTATAATTATCCGTTAATATGTATGTAATAGTCTTTTAGTTACAACCTTAACATATGTGGATAATGTCTTTAAAGTTTAAAACTTCAGGATGTACTTTATGGTCAGACTATGTACCGTCAACCAGTGAAGTACTATTCTTTCATAGAACACTTCTCATATCTGTGTTATAAATACATTTTCAAATAGTATGATGTTTGCTTTTATAAGGGAATATACAAGAATTTGAATGAACTCTATCTGAAAAACAAAAATACGTAAGAAATAGGATATCCATTCATATATATATATATATTTTTTTTACGTCTTCACTGAGAATTTTTGTTTAGGGTTTGAAATCAGAATATTTTAAAATAAATATGACAAAATCAGTTTTTCATAGAAACATGTTAGCCTAGAACTACTATACTGAGGAATCATTATTACTCAAACATTTCTGTTCAGCCAATTATGAATCTAAATCATTTGCTTAAGTTGTATTCATTTATTAACAATAAATTCCAGTCTAGAATAACGAAAACACTAAGTAAATCAAATTATACTGTTACACAGTATTAGAGAAATGAGTTGAGAAGACTTACATGCTTTCCTCTCCTACAATGCATACCGCAGACAGGAGTTTCACCACATCTGTCATCATACTTGGGTGCTCGGGATCGATGGCTTTGGCTAATAGAGAAAGACTCCTCTCTTCACTCATAATTCTTTCCAAGCCATACTATAAACATTTTGGAAATAAGAAGCTAAATGTTAGCAGTTTATTGAAAAAAATAACAACACCCTAAAGGAAATATCATTATTTAAAAAGTTGATAGGATAATATGTTCTTACATTTAGTAAAAGCCAGAAAATAAATATCATAAAAAATTTAAAAAGAATTAAAATTCATAAAAGTATTCATATCAAGAAGTAGGAGAGTCAAGCAAATATAAGTAACTTCTCAAAGGTGATTTGATAATGGTAGGACTGATAACTATTAAGTAAGTAAGATAAGTAACCCCCTGGAGAAAGGGAGAAGCAGTGAGGAAAATTGAGATTTCCCAAAACAAGCACACAAAATTAACAGTCTGTTTCTGAACCAGACCCTGAGGGCATGAGGAGCTTTCCTGGGAAGGCAGGTGGATAACGGATACACTATCACAAATAAACACACACATCAACTCTATCCCACAGCAACAGAATGAGAACCACAGGGGCAATGTCAGGTTTCCAAGCCAAAAGTAAAATTTTAGTGAAATTAATCCAATATATCCAAAATACAATCATTTCAACACAGTCAATATAAAACATTCGTTGATTATTTTATTTCTTTTCTTTGCTACATGTTCAAAACCCAGTGTCTATTTTCTATTTAGACCACATCTCCATTCAGACAAGTCACACTAGAAGTGCTCAACAGCCACATGTGGTAACCACGTAAGAACAGGGCAGACCTAAAGAGTAACACTGAGTTCCTAAGATAGGCCCAAGTTGAAAGATGATTTGGGCAGATAGCATGTAGAAACTGCCATGAGGAGCATAAGTATTCTAATCAGAATGATATTTTATCATCAGAAAGACAATGCAGTTGTAAACACATTATATAAATGGGATGATGCCAGACAAGGATAAAGTTTGTTTGCTACTGATAGGATGTCACATCCAATTAGAAGATAAGGAGTCATGTTAATGACTTCGTGTTTTGATTTAAGGATGTATACATCTCTTAGGGCCCACTTACAATCTATGGAAGATAAGTATCAAATAACAGAGGATAAATAGAAGCAATAAAATGATACGATTTATCTTCCATGCCTCCCCGAGGATCTTTCTAAAGAGTGAGAAATTGGTTGATTAGAATTACTACTGAGCACAAAAAAGAACCTTAATCCCAATAACAGACCTATGAACTATGGCTTAACTCAAAATTAACACAAGGTATAAGTATCAAAGTTAAATCTATAACAAGCTTAGACCCAAATGCTGTGAGAACGAAATCTTGTTTATAATTTTCCTATCTCCCTGATGCCATTTATATAAAGAAGTCATTAGTTAACTGTGCTAAAATACCCCATTTGCTTTAAACTGCTTTCTAAGGAACACAGGTATGAAGGAAGCAGCGCCGGCACGGGGGCCAAGGGCCCCAAGATATGCTTTCTGGAGAAACTTCCCCCTCTTATTGGTGATAGGGAAAAGTTTACAGACAGGCAGCGAAACCAGCCAGGAAGTGATCACTTTTGTGATGCCCTGGGCTGTCTCATAACTGGAAACAAAAAAAAAAAAAAAAAAAAAAAAAGAAAGAAAGAAAGCAGGAATGGGGCCAAGAACCACAACATTCTTTAATAATCATTCCAGGGAATTGTCAGAAGCATAGAAAGTACCACTTAGATCCAATTCAAAGAGTCAATCAGTCAATGATTACCAAGAACCAAAGGGCTGGCTCTGTCCTAAGAAAACTGAGGACGACCAAGTAAAGCATTTCCCCCTTTATTTCCCACTCATCCGGATGTCCTTAACCAATGCCTGCACCTCTGGAATCAGAATCCTGTGGCTCCTCCAACCACTCAAGGCAAGGCACACCGATTTCCTCCAGGTGATACTCCCTACCTTCTCTGCAAAGCCCTCCAGCCCTAAACCATTAATGTGGGGAGAGCAGAATATGAGCATTCTCAGATTTCATAGTTTTGATTAGCACCCCCTAACCCCTGGAAGGTCCATCAGCAGCAGCATTCTGACTTTGCTAACATAAACGCACAAAGTGCTCATTTTAAGGCTGGAATGAGGCCAGGTTAGCACTACTGAGCACCTAGAACTACAGACAGAAATCCTGCCTACTTGGATAAAATTACTCTTGTTCAGTTATTTAAAAAAAAAAACCAAGCAAAACCAAACAAAAACTGTCGACTCTGAGACAAATCATCAACTTACCAGTGCTAGCGTCTAAAGTGCATTAAATGAAGCCTATTATAAGGTTAGAGGCAGTGACAAATTTTGGAAGGTCTAAGGATGTCTCTCTACTGAATGTCAAGGACCCACCCAGGTTTATATGAAAACTCACGTGTTCTAAACCGAAGACTAAAGCCAGGTTCCCTTTGCATTCTACTTGAGATCTATTATTACCTAATAGATGGAATTTCAAGCCACTGCAAGGGTGTTCAGTGGGAGAAGGGGAAGACCTTAGATCCCTGTGGAGGATGATCAACGAGACATGAATACTGATGCTGAATAATTCCCTATGGTGAGTTAATCCCAGGAGCAAAGAGAAGGGTCGGGACTGGTAAGGGGGCTGGCTTCAGGAGCAAAACACCTTCGCTGCAGGTGTACACCTTAAAGCAACACTCAAACAGTTAACTGACCAGAATGAAGCCCTTGTTCTAATTATCTTTTAATGCAAAAGTATTTAACTTCTCATCCCTTTGCTTCCCCCTGATATTCAGTCTTTTTCCACTTAGAAAATGTTTAGTCTAGTTTATTACATGAAATCCACTTTCACCTGTTGCCAGATTTGTTCATTACATTAATAACCAAATACTAGTACCTAATAAGGTACCACTGTTCTCTTAAAAACCTGTATTTTTTCCATCCTTCAAAGAACTCCTATAAATACTGCACAGTGATATAAATGAAAAATCATCAACAAATCCCAGGAGAGTCTTTATTGAAAAATTATTTCATATATTATTAATTTTAGAATTCAGACATTAGAATACTAATTACAAGTATCAGTAACTTTTTATTCGTGTTAGTACAGGTGATAGCAATCAACACAAAGACAATATATTCTAGCTCCACAGATACAAACTATAAGCAAAAGCAGGCTCTTATAAGAGAACACACTATACCAATTAGAACATAAATACATAAAGTTTACCCGCTCTCCAATTCAGTCTCAAATCGAGCAAGAATATTATGGTCTATAGAAACCACCTCACCTCTCTTTAATTAGGGTTTTCTCAAATTCAAAGAACGATGCCCAAGATCGTTCACAACACCTGGAATCTAATTCTTACAGAACAATGAGTTCAAATCTAGAATATATTTGAATATATAACAACACAGAGCAGATTTCTACATCAGATAGTCTGCTTGAAAATCTTCTCTGATTAGAGAAGGCAAGGAGGTAAAAAATATTTCATTGGTTAAAAACAAAACTCAGCTCAAGAAAATGCTGAAAAATAAATAAGAAATAATCAGAAAATATAAGCTTTTGCTATATTTAGTAAAAAGAAATATGAATGTCAATAATTTAAGTACCAGTACTTAAGGGTGTAGTCTTCTAAAGGCGTATTTTTTAAAAATGCGAAAATATTAAAAATTAATCAGAAATATACGACAGTTTTTTCTAAAACTGAAATCATCCTAACACCATAGGTAAAATTCCTCTCCTGCTGTCTAATGGCAACTAAAATACCTATCATTACTGCACCCATCATGAGGTAGATATGTTTAGATGTTGAAGCTAAAGACGTGGCATGGGATAGAGCTAATTTCCACAATTAACAGTACAAATTCTATTAAACAAGGAAACACTGTCAGATACACATTTACAAACTCGGCAGACCTGCCCTATTACCTTTAGTCTCAATATTACTTACATTAAACATCATTGATCCATTTCTGGGACCTGTTTCCTATCGGTTCACATTAATTTCTTTGCAGATTTATGTTCCTCGACTATAAAAACTGTCTTTCCAACTTGATTCTTTGATAATAAGTATTACTGCAGACCATGTCTGATTATCATGTATGATTTCAAAACTTACTCATGCTATACTTTGAAAAGGAAGGGATGGCCAGAGAGGGGAACAAAAAAGAGAGTAGAAAGGGAGGATTAATGTGCACATGAGGATTTAAGCAACAGGAGATACTACTCAGTTCTCAAGTTTCTCCTGTTGAGGGATGGTTGATTTGATACAAAACTAGAAGTCAATGCATTGTAATATTTTGTCCTCTATGTACGCAAAAGCTTATCAAAGCAGTACATCTCTTTAGTACAAATTTCATAACATACAACTCTATTTCACAGAAATTCTCTAAGAACTGGTGAAGAATACAATATAACTACCTATGTACATACCTGTGTATTCATCAAAGCCTTTAGACACTGTATAACTTTATGCTGATTCTTCTTTACAATTTTTTCTTGTCTGCATTGGCATAAAAAATATCAGTATTGGAATTATAATTGGACACATAAATGTAGCTTAACTGAAAATAAAAATGAACAATATACTTACATTTTGCCAGTAATCAGTCTTTCCAAAATGTCCAGTAATAATCCAAGTCCCTCGTGTCCAAAGCTTTGCACCCAACTGATAAACAGAAATAAAAGGCAGTTACACATGGTCAGTATTCTAGTTCGGAATATCACAATAACGCTAGTCACAAATATTTTACCCATGTTATGTTACAACATAGTCCAAGAATAACACCAGGTGCACAATCAATCATGATTCATCATCATGTGAAAGGAGGAGTAGTGATGGAATCAAACAGCTTGTGAGAGCCGACTGTGCCCATCACTTCCATTCTCTGTGTCCAGTGACATCATGTAGTAACTAAAATCTGCCATGTTAGAAGTCTTATACCACAGAAATCAGCAAATGCTGCCAATGAGAGCATCTCCCCCGACCCAGAGAGCAGAAATCAGGCAAGACTTAAAGAGGGAAGCTTCAGGAATGCCTGGGTGGCTCAGTCAGTGAAGCATCTGCCTTCAGTTCAGGTCATGATCCTGGGGTCCTGGGATCTAGGCCCACATGGGGCTCCTTGCCCAGTGGGGAATCTGCTTCTCCCTCTGCCTACCACTCACCCTGCTTATGCACTCTGACAAATAAAAATGAAATCCTAAAAAAAAATGTTTAATTAAAAAAGAGAAAGAGGTAAGCCTCAGATCTACATAAAGATTGCTGAAAAAATTTCAAGATATCAAAAGGGAGGTCTTAGGAAAATTTCTCAAACCACTGACATGCATTCTACAAATGTTAATTTCCCAAGTTTCAAAGTTCAATTGTTTTGTTTTGTTTTTTTTAAAGAACTTCATGGTTATTTTTAAATGAATATATTCATCTTGACCAAGCTCTTTTCATAAACCAACTGGTATAATCCAACTGGTATAATCCAAAGTACTGTAATATGAGGAGGACATCACCACCAAAAGTCAGCAGCTCACCTTGATTATAGAAAAACTACCTTAATGGATATTAATATACTTTTCCAGTAGTGATTTAAAAAGCCGTGAACAATAAAGAATATATTCTATCTCCAAAAAAGAGGGAGGAAGGAAAAGATAGGATATATAACTGTTTATTTCTTTGTATATATGTTTCCATGTATGATTTTGTGTGTAACCCTTGAAAAATGGAACTTTAAGGGCAAAATTTCATCCAATAATTAAAAGCAGTTCTTAAACATGAAGAACATGTTTAAGTCGCATACCTGTATATATCATTTTCTTGACACGATAGAACATTCCCCATGACAACAATAAAAATGAAACACATTTTTAAATGAAAAAAATAAAATTATTTAAAAAAATTCATCTTCATTTATACACTTGTGAATACAGCTTACTTAACTATCAGTGTTCAGAATCTGATTCTCCCCACCACCTAACTAAATCAGAAATGTACTTAAGCAATAAACATACTGATTCCTATAGAGGAAAAGCCTAAAGATCACTATTACAGTGAAGGTGAGAAAAACAACTTAAGTACAAGTCAGTGTTTTGAAACCGGGGTGCTACTTCAAAAGTGATGAGTTTACTCTCCACTGTCAACAACACACAGGTTACCTGAAGGCATTTCAAATCTCACTTTCATGTTTCATGGAAACACCAACAGCATCTGCTTAACTGTTTACCTTGTTGACATCCTACTCTGTATTTTTAATTTCAAATGAAGCAGAAAAGCTTGAAATCAAACACATAAAGAGTAATTTGAGAGGGCCACCTGGGTGGCTCAGTTGGCTAAGTATCTAGCTTTTGATTTCAGCTCAGATCATGATCTCAGGGTCGTGAGATCAAGCCCTGTGTCAGGCTCTATGTGGAGCCTGTTTGAAATACTCTTTCCCTCTCCCTCTCCCCCTTCCTCTGCTCTCTCTAAATGGACAAATAAGATCTTAAAAAAAAAAAAAAAAAAAAAAAAAAAGAAGTAACTTGATAGTGTTACTTGGGCTAACACTGAGACACAAGGACAGATTCTGTTCATCAGGCCCTCCTGTGTTACTAAACCCACAGCAGGACATCAGTATTTTGTTTGAAGTGAATTCTTAACAATCTCTATATATCAAGCATATCCATGAAGATATTCTAAAGCTAATATGATTTAGGATTGTTCATACTACCATCTCCTTTAATTATTGTGGAAAATAGAGTCACTATTCCTAAAACTGCCTTATACCAAAAAAATTTTAAATTATGTTAATATAACAAGACTTCGTTTCACTTAACATGCTTATGTTGGAGCCCATTATAAAATTTAGGAAGCCTATCAAACCAAATAAATCAAGTTAAGTCTTGTGGTCTGAGTAATTAATAGAACATACCCCTTTTTTATTTTTAAAATCACATTGAATATAACAATTATAACCAGAATAGTGGGACCCATAGAAGTTCTCAAATCAGTTATTTCTGGACCCACCAAAGAACTCTTCCACACTACAGACTGTGAGTCATTAAAATAAAACTTACATCCACTCATGCATATTACATACAAACTAATTCTCTATAAAATAAACTTAATAAATTGAATGTAAAGAGGCCTTATATCAAATTACTTTGTACTACAATCTTTAACTCATGGCAGGAATCTCAATAAAATCAGAGAGAAGGGTAACAACCTAATTAAAGTCAGACTATACATTTCATAAAACACCAAAAACAAGCAAGTGAAGACAGGGCACAAGGGAGGAAGCAAAGATGCTTGATAACAAAGAAACACTATATTTAAATGTAAAAAGCTGGTAAAAGTCCTTATTGAAAAGTAATATTAAAACACAAATTAGATATGCCTAATAAGGCTCCCTGTTTTCTTAAAAAATTGCCAGGCCAGGATAGAGTTGTACGAACAAGTTGTCACTCACAAACTCAATTTCTCAAAACCTCAACCCCCCACCCTTACTATTTTCAGCAATATTACTTTTAAAATGAGGGACCAATATTACTTCTTATCTTTTCTGGAAAAGATGCTCAAGATACAAAGTGATATTGAGTAGGTAGGTCTGCAGTACTGACAGAGGTTCATTGAAATCCATAGCTTCTTACAAAAGTAAAAAATTTCTCATCATCAATGTAAGAAGCAACCTGGAGAAAAAATTATCAACTGATCTATAAATGATCAATCTTCAGAAAACAAAATCTGTTCTGTTTCTTCTGTGCCTGTCAGCACAGTACCATCAGGCATTATGTGGTTTAGCTACAAACTGCATTCATGGATGAACGAGCACTGTGCAAATGTTTCTTCTTCATGAATAGAAATGACATAGAGATTAGTATGTCATTTGTATTGGGAAAAAATTGCTTTAAAACAGCAAAAAGAAATGTGCTAAGTACTAATTTAACACAAAATCTACCTCTTAAAATTCTATAACAGGAAATATCAAACTCTTCTCTTTTAATTGCTTCAAAAAAAAATCTTCTAAGTATATTGCCATTTAGCACTTTCCTAGCAGGGGGCTCAACGAAGGAGCAAAGAAGAGGTGAAGAGGTAACAGAAGGGGAGAAAAAAAAGGAGAAGGAGAGCAGGTCTCTAGGATTAAATGTTCACACCATCTTTAAATAAATGTTCAAAGCAGCTTAGCCTTTGAAATTCAGTTCTTCCTTCCTCAGGATGAAATCAAAGGTACGCAAAGTGGTTTCCTAGTTATTGTTGGCCTTATGAAGCAAATACAGTCACCTCATTGAGCAGGAGAGGCAATCATCAGGTCTCAGATTTACTCCCTGGCCAAAGGAACACTACCCCTGTAGGTTTCCCACAGGCTACAGTGAGTTACCCTCTCTCCTCCCAAATGCGCTCGGAGGAAGAGAAAGACAAAGGCATCAGAGATAGTCAGAGCTGGAATAAACCCACCACATCCTAAGGGCAACCTGACCAGTTACATACACCAGGAGGGTAAAGGCCATTTCTAATTGGTCTTTAAATTCCCCAGCACCTGGAACAGACTAAGCACTCAGTAACAGTTTTAAAATTGAATCTCCTTCCATTTCTCTATTTCAGGTAAAGAACACACAGAGAGAGGTTAAGGTCACTTAGAAATAGCATCCAGGTCTGCTAGTGCCCGGGCTCCCAGCCTAACTTTATAGATGTAAAAAAAAAAAAAAAAAGGTACAAAGCGGTGACGCCTCCCCTGCGTTCTCATTGAGCCTGTCTCAACCTTCATGCCAAAAACATTAGTTCTGATTTCGGAACAGGTACTTATCCGTACTGAACCAAGGATGATGAATCTAGAGTCCTTGTCCTTATCATACTTTAGGACTTGATTGACTGACGCTCAAAGGGTGATGTGCATTACCACTGAAACAAATGTTCGTTAACAAAGCCTTTTGGAAGGGCTCATCGTGTGCCCAAGACTGCAGTAGGTATGACAAATACAAAACTGAGTAAAACATGTTCTCTGTCCTTGAAAGGATCACAGACTAGTGGTTGAAACAAATATTGAGCTAAATGATGCTAAGGAAACAGAAGAAGGATCTACCTCTCCCAGGAACAAATCCGCTGAGGTCTGACCTGAGTCTTGAAGTCAGAGAAAGAGCAGTTTCTGAGGCAGAGGGAGAATACATACAAACATATTAAATATGAAAGATGTGCCTGTGCTGACTACCAGAGATGGCTGTATCTGATAAAACCCAAAAGGTAGGAAAGAACTTCTGGAAAAAACTCTATACAACGTCATGGGCAATGGGAAACCATTAGGCCTATGTGGTAGGCAGAGTAATTGTACCCCTACCCCCAGAAAGATGCCCATGGCCTAACACCAGAAGCTGTGGTTATCTGATATAGCAAAAGAGGAAATAAAAAAAGGAAACTGAGGTGACTAATCAGAATATTTTTAAAATAGAGAGATTATCCTAAATTATCCAGGTGAATCCAATCTAATTACCTAGTTCAATGAAGTTGAAAGCATTTCCCAGAGGGATCAAAGATAAAATGGCAGAAAGAAGAGAGATGCAAAAGCATGAGAAGGACTCTGCCTTTACAGGTTTAGAGACTGAGGAAGGGGAATAGGAGCCAAGAAATTGGAGGAGGGGCGCTTTAGAGCTGAGACAACCCTCACATGACAGCCGGGACGTCAGTCTCACAACCACAAGAAATTGAATTTTGCCAATAACCCAAACAAACAAACATCAAGAACACAAGATCTCTCCCCATTTATTCAGAAATTCAATTCTCTTCATTTTGATTTTGTGGTTTACACTGTAAGTCCTCTCATGATTTGTTAGATATATACCAGTTTCGTTCTTTCTATAGTTTTTTTTTTTTTCTCCCCCGAGAGGGGAGTGGTGTTAGAGGAAAGCACTAGTAAATGGAGTTTTGCAAAAGTTCGTTGCTAGTAAAAGAAATATATTTACCACACTGTTATACAAGAAATCTCTGAAATTTTTGCATCTTGCAAAATACAATGGATTTTTATCTTAAATCTGCACTGTTGCTGAACTTACTGATTAGTTCTAGATTTTGGAGATTCTTTCAACTTTTCTATGTAAACAACCTTGCCATCTACAAATAGGGACAATTAATAACCCTTCCTTTTTTACTTATATGTAAAGTAAATAAATAGTAAATTACTTATATGTAAAGTAAATAAAGTAATACTTTTTGTTCGTTTCATTTGTGCTTCATTGCTTTGGCTAGAAGTTCCAGCCCTGTGTTGAACAAGAGTGGCAAGAGCAAACCATCCTTGCCTTGTTCCCAGCCTGAGGGGGAAATTTTTGAACCTCTCACATTTAATGTTAGTTTTAAAATTTTTGTAGATTCATGTTATCAAGTGGAGAAAGTATTCCTCTATATTAGTTTCCTAGAGTAGGTATAACAAAGTACCACAAAATAGAAAACTTAAAAGAGAAGTTTATTCTCATAGTTCTGACTAGAAGCCAAAAGTCAATAGGGCCAGGCCTCCTCTCTGATTATGGGTAGAACTTTCCTTGCCTCTTCTTAGCTTCTGGGAATAATGGCTAATCCAAGATTTCTATACCTCTCACCACATGACACTTTGTCTCTCTCCTTAAAAGGACACAAATTGGATTAAGAGCCTACTCTGTTCCTTTATAAACTCATCTTATTACAACTGTAATGACCCGATTTTCAAATAAGGTCACATTCTAAGGCATCAGGACTTAAAAAAGTTTTTTCTGCAGGACACAACTCAATCTATAACATTACTATTTTTCCCCAGTTTTTATCAGGAGTAAGTGTTCAGTTTTGTCAAAGCTTTGTCTGCATCTATTGATATATGATTTTTCTTCTTTAGCCTTGTTGATTAAGTGCATCATGATGAAGATTTTTATGCCCACATTCATGATAGACATGAGTTTGTAAATCTGGGGTTTGGGATTTTGTTTTATTACTGTCTTTATTTGTCTTTACTAACAGCACCAGCTTCATAAAATATATTGAGTTGTTCCCTGCTCTTGTATTTTCCCGATGAGACTGTGTAGAATTGATATTAATCTTTCCTCAAATCTTTGGTAGAATTCTCCGCGGAAGTCATCTGTACTTGAAGATCTTTTAGGGAGTCCTAAAATCATTATTTAATTACCTTAATAGAGAACAATTCAAATTTTCTTTTCCCCATGGGGTGTTGTAGTACTTTGCTTTTTGAAGAACTGATCTTTCAAGTTTTCCAATTTGTGTTTAAAGTTTGTCTGCCTTACTACTCTGGTGACACAGGGTCTGCAGTGATACTCGGTTTTATTGCTGACCCTAGTAATTTGTCTATTTTTTTTCACTGATAAAGATTTAACAGTTTTATTAATCTTCTCAAAGAACTACATCCTTGTTTCATTGATTTCCTCTATTGTTACTCTGTTTGCAATTTAATTGATTTCAACTCTTTATTATTTCCTATTTATTTTGGATGTTTTTATTTTGGGTTAAAATTTATTGACTTGAGCCCTTTTTCTTTTTCTCTACCCAACGTAGGTATTCAATGCCACAGATTTCCTTCCCAGTACTACTTTAGACATGTGCCATAAGTTCTGAAAGGTTGTATTTTCATTAACTTCAGTATATTTTTTTTATTTCCTTTGAGATTTTTTCTTTGACTCAAGGATTATATACAAATGTGTTATCTACTTTTCAAATGTTTGGATATCTTCCTGCTATCTTTCTGTTATTGATTTCTAGTTTGACCCTTTTGGGGGAAGAACACATTTGGTAGGATTTTAATTTTTTTAAATTTGATGAGGTTTGCTTTGTGGCCCAAGATATGGTCTATGTTGGTATATGTTTTAAGAATGCGTACTCTGCTGTTAGATGGAATGGTCTATAAATATACATTATGTTCTTTTACTTGATAGTAATGTTAAGTTTTTATTGGTGATTTTCCAGCTAGGTGTTCTACTGATTGTGACTCAAATTGTGAAGTCTCCAAATCTATTTGTGGATATATATCTATTCCTTTCAATTCTAGTATCTTTGCTTCATATACTGTGCACATCTGAGGTTTGAAATGTACACTTAGGATGGGTCTTTTGATGGACTGACTCATAAAAATACACCTTTTTCTTTACTCTGAAGTCAACACTATAGAATATTAAAATAGCCATGAGCATCTTTTAATGTTTGCATAATATGTTTTACTATCTTTTCACTTCCATCTGTCTATATCACTATATTTGAAGTGAATTTCTGATATAAAGCATATAATCAGGTGATGTTTCTTCACCTACTCTGCCAATCTCCTTTAATTGACATAACCATTTACACTTCATGTAATTATTGACATGTTAAAGTTTCACTCTAGTATTTTTTTTTTTTTTTGGATACTCTTCATTCTGTTTGTTCATTTTCTTTTCCGTCTTCTTGTGGTTTACTAAAACATGTTTTAGAATGCCATTTTTTAAATTTTTTTTTATTTATCACGTTTTTTTATTTATAGCTCATACAGCTTTTCTAGAGGTCAATCTGCGTACATCATAATATATCAAAGTTTACTGACATCATACTGTAAAAGAGAATACTTTTACTGGAATACTTTTACTGGCATCATCATTTTACAAGCTTGAGTGAATTGTACAAACTTTCTCTCCTGTTACGAATCAAACAGTGTCCTTCAAAATTCACATGTTGAAACCCAAACCCACAATGTGACTGTATTTGGAGATAAGGCCTTTACAGAGATAATTAAGGTTAAATGAGATTGTAAGGATAGGGCCCTAACCCAGTAGGACTACTATCCTTGTAAGAGGAAGAGACACCAGGACTGCACAGAGCAAAGGCCATGTGGAGACACTACAAGACAGCAGCCATCTACAAGCCAAAGAGAGAGGCTAAATAAGAAACCAACCCTGCTGGCACTTTACCATGGCCTTAAGGCTTTCAGCCTCCAGAACTGTGAGAAAATAAGTTTCTGTTTAAGCCACCCAGTCTGTAGCATTTTTGTTATGGCAGCCCAAGCTAACACACCTCCCTTTATGCATCTTTACCCTCCCCATTTAGAGTATAGTTGTTTTACATATTTCTTCTACATAGAATTAGAACCATATCAGACAGATATAATTTTTGCTTCTACCAAACTTATAAAATTCAAGAAAAATATACTTATGCTTATTTTTACTGACACTGCACACTTTTTCTTCCCAATATTTCAAGAATGACCTCTTTTATTATTTCCTTCATTTAGAAAATGTTCTTTAGCCATTCTTTTAGGGTGAATTTTCTGGCCACAAATTCCCTTTGTTTTCCTTCATCTGAGTATGTCTAGATTTCCCCTTCATTCCTGAAGAATACTTTTACAGCATTTAGGATTCTGAGCTGACTGTTCCTTGCTTTATTTAAAAACTGCTTTACCACATGCTTTCGGCCTCCATAGTTTCTGATGAGAAATCCAGTATCATTCCATTGGTTCTCCCTGTAACTAAAGCAGCATCTCTTGCTACTTTCAAGATTTCTTTCTGTTTTCAGAAGTTTGACTAGGATGCGTCTCAATAGGATTTCTTTGGGTTCATCTTATTAATGATTCATTCAGTTTCCTGTATCTGTAGGTTTATATCTTTTGCCAAATATAGAAAATATTTAGCCATTATTTCCTCATATACTTTTTTATCCTGCCTTTTCTCTCAAAACCTAGGATTTAGATAAGAAACTGTTAAATCTTTGATTATAGCACCACAAGTCACTGAGGCTCTGGTTTTTTAATTTTCTCTCTGTTCAGACTGGGTAATTTCTATTATTGTGTACTGCAGTTCACCAATTCTTTCCTCTCATCCCTACATTTTGTTGTTGTATTCTTCCAGTAAGTTTTTCATTTCAGTTACTGTATTTTTCAATTCTAAAACTGATATTTGAGCTTTAAAAAAGAATAAAGTTTCTTCTACATATTTGTTGAGACTATTCTTTTTCTCCCAGCATATTCATAATTGTTCATTAAAATACCTTTATGATGGCTCCTTTAAGCATCCTTATCAGAATATTCAAATAAATCAGGGTACCTGGGTGGCTCAGTCAATTAAGTTTCCAACTCTTGATTTCAGTTCAGATCATGATTTCAGGGTTGTGAGATAAAGCCCTGAACTGGACTCCCTGCTCAGC
>NW_019154099.1:17084841-17115957 GCF_002288905.1 Enhydra lutris kenyoni
CCGATGCGGGACTCGATCCCAGGACCCTGAGATCATGACCTGAGCCGAAGGCAGCGGCTTAATCCACTGAGCCACCCAGGTGCCCCAATAAATACAATCTTTTAAAAGAATATTCAAATATCTCTGTCAACTCCATATTGGCATCTAAGAATAATGGCATCCATTATTAATGGATGGATATGGATATGGAGTTGGCATTCAGCTTGTGATCTTCCACCTTTCTAGTAAGCCAAGTGTTTATACTGAAACCTGGACACTTAGATTATTATGTTATGATATTCCATTTTTTACTTCAATCTCTTATTTTTTTGGCTTGCATCCTATGAGACTGCTCCAGTGGATGAAGGATAGGTATCATCACCTCAATGCTACCAAGTGAAAACAGAGGTCCATTGTCTCTAACTGGCCTCCATTGACATTTTAGGAAGAGGTTTCTTTCTTCCTTTTTTTTTTTTTTTTTTAAGACTTTATTTATTTATTAGAGAGAAAGAAAGCCCAAGCTGGGGGAGCAGCAGAGGGAGAGGGAGAGGGAGAAGCAGATGCCCCACTGAGCAAGGAGCCTAATACAGAGCTCGATCCCAGGACCCTGGGATCATGACCTGAGTGGAAGGCAGAAAGAAAATTAACTGAGCCACCCAGATGCCTGGAAGAGATTTCTTGTTATTGCTGGACATGACTGGGAGTCAGCTCCCCACCTGGCGTCCATGGTACCTCCCTGGCAGGGAGAAGTAAGACTGCTTCTTTATGCTCAAGTAACCTCCACTGGAACCAATGGGAGGTGAGGTTTGTTTCCAAATCTATTTTTGCCAGTGGTATTAATTACCCTAATTAGATAATTTAATTAAAATTACATAAACAGACAAATCACTGTAAAAATAGCTATTTCTATGAAAACTAAGCCTAAGGCTTTGAAAAAGTTTTTTCAGTGACATTTTAAAAAGTGCCATAGAAGTAGATATGGACACAAGTGTATAATACTAAGAGACAAGTGTGTAATACTAAGAGACATCAGCAGAATGACTTTTTAAGAATTCTGTACTCTATACTTTGCAAGATTCTCTACATTTCTCTTCCACCTTTAAGTACTTATTTTCAATTTAAGTACATATTCTCTTCCACCTTTAAGTACTTATTTTCAATTTAAGTACATATTTTCAATATGAAGAAAATAATGCATCATGGATGTGGTTTATATAATCAACCTATAATCAACCTGTGCCCACCCTAAGAAGTAGAATAGGTAAAGTCTGGCCTCCACATCTATTTCTACTAAGAAATAGAGTAGACACTACCTTGACCTCCACATCAAAAGTCTAGAAGGAAAAAAAAATGGATTCTTAATCTTTTGAATTCAAAGGATGTTTAGGATATATGTGAATCATTTATCATTCCCTGCTTTAGCTCATTTTTCCAAAAACCAATAGCATTAAACAAAAGGATGTCCTCAGTAGATACATACACACTTCCACCCAAGAAGTTACAGTGCCTTTCTAAGTAGGTGGTATTGTACTTTTTTTTTTTTGCTTTTATGTATTATCTACTTTCCTATAATGAACTCTTTTCATAAGAAAAATAATTTTTAAAAAAGAGGAAAACAATAATTTTTAATTACCCCAAAGAATAATCTTACATAAACGCTTAGGGAAACACAAAGTTATTTTGTTAAAAATCAATATAAGAAACATCCTGAAACGGGAAAAATATATCACTGGTCACATGTGACAAAGTAACAAATTTTATACCTTAACCTTAGAAGGTCAGCTTTAATACTATGTAATATCCAAATCCAATTTACATTCCTCTGTCAGAGTAATATATCACCAATGCTGAATATAATTATAGCTTATTTTACCTTTCATTTTCACCTACTCTAAGCAAGGTGACTAAATATTTTAAATGAACGGGGTGGGGAGAGGGGTACAAAGCAATTAACATGCCCTGTAGGGCAAAACAAACATATACCCACATCTCAACCAATGGCCCATCCACAAAGATTACACTAAATTATACAGCCAGACAGGGAATTCAGAAATTCAGCAACTAAATAACATTCTGATTTAAAAATCTACCAAATTTCAAAATACAATCATTCATAATGTATATTTTCTGGGAATCGACATTTAAAGGAATTATGTATTTTAAACCAGTCACTTATTCTCACTACTGATATTAGATGAAACAGTAGAATAACAAACTAACAAGTTTATTCTCCTGGTTACTTTTTAACTCTAATATATTGGGAGGTATAAAATGTTTAAAGGGTTCAAAATAAAATGAAAAGAAAACCAGAAGAACTGCAGTGATGAAAAACAAATGACCAATATAAGAAACATGAGCTCTTGATCTTCAGATGAAAAAAGTAAGAGAACTACGGAGGTAAAATAACATATCCTAGCATGTGCTCTGATCAAAACTTCAGTCTACTACTAAAAGAAACATTGTAGAAAAAGCAATCATTGGGAATGTATGAAATATGAGTAAGGAGGTTTCTTAGTATCAAATCAAAAAATCATTACTTCAGGAAAGCATTAATGAATTATTCATTTTAAATTAACTAATTTGACCACAAATGTATGGGGAAGAAGAAATCATTACATTGCAGGTCTTCCATCATCTGTTTTTCACCCTAAGTACTTGCTGCCCAACACTTGTCCCATAAACTTCATTATTAAGTCTATCATCTGCTCCTGATTCTATCAAGTTCATTGCTACGTTCACTCAGCTGCAAATGAAACTATTTCATCTTTCAAGAGCCAATTCAAGTGTCCTTCTTCTTTGAACTCCCATTAATTTAAGTTTCTCCATTCGCTTATTGGGTTTTACCCACCTGGCCCAGATATCCCTCTAGTTAATGCACATTTGTCTTTCTTTTATAGGAAAATGTCTCAATTTCATCACAAGAATCATCAGGAGTTCTTCACTGTCCATTTATTCCATCTCACTTAATCTGACTTCTGCCACCCAGACTCCACAAAATTGCTTTTCTCAAAGGTCACCAACCATCCTCCTCTTGCCAATTCTGACAGTAATATCTTGCACCAGGTCTCAGGAACATTCTAGGTGGTTTGTCACTTTCCCTATTGAAACACTCTCCTTCTCTTACGCTCAGGAAATCAGTCTTTTTGGGTTCTTCTCCTCCCAAATGACTACTCCTTCATCTGTTTTCCTGGTTCCTCTTGCCTTTCTAGACCATAGGTAAATTGCTGGAGATCCCCAGGACTTGTTCTGGGCCTTCTATATCTACACACACACACACACACACACACACTCCTACCTGAATTCTCAACAATTCTCAGGGCTTTATGTGCAGTCTACATATAAACAATAGGCAAGTATTTGTACATTCTCCACTGAGCTCGAGGCCCCATTATCTAGCTGCTTGATATCTCAAACTATGAAACTGAAACACATCAAACTTTACATGGTAAAACAGGTATTTTGATTTTTTCCAAAATGCATGAAACTAGTAACAAAACCATCTTCCCCTATCCGAGTTAATGGCATTACTATCCACTTATGCTCCGGTCACACAATCTAAGTGTCATTCTTGATTCCTCCTCCTCATTCACACCACACATCCAATCTGTCAACATGCCCTACAGTTTCTACCTTCAATTTGCAAACCCCACCCAACCCCACCCAACTCCTTGCCCCACCTAATACAATCCTCATCCAAGCCATGCTCATCACTCCTGTGATTATACCATAGTCTCCTTTCTGATCTCCCTGTCCACTCTTTCTCCCTTTAATCCATTCTCCCCATAGCAGTTCCTTTTAACAAGTACATTTAGAAATAGGTCATTTCCTGTGTAAAACTCATTAACAGCCTCACACATATTTAAACTAAAAATCTTCTCTCTCTCCCAAATCACCTTAAGACTTCTCATGACCTGGACATTGCCCAACTCTCTGATGGCTCCATGGCCTCTGGGACTCCACTTCCCTCTTTCCACCCTCCTGCCTAACTGCTTCCCCACCTCAGGGTCTCTGCTGCCCAGGGGGTGGTCCAGGCCCTGCACCAAAGCCTGAGCTGCTGTTAGCTAATTCCTTGTCTTCTTAAGCTCTTAAGATTTACCACCTCAAAGACATTCTCTGACCAGTTTGCATCTAAAAGTCCTCTATCCATTACTCTCAGTCCCTTATTTTAACTAAAGTTGTATCTTCTACTTATTACATGTTTTCTAGATCTCTCCCCCATATGCCTCATTACTGTGATACTTAGCACAGCACCTGAGAATTCTTGCTGCATGAGTAGATTAACAAATACATCCTCTGCTACTCTGCTGCATTTTATCCAAACCACACAAAGATGTAATTAGGTAACAGCTGGTGGTATCACTTGCTCTATGATGTGTTAGACGTTTCTCTCCAAATGGAATCTCAGTAATTTGAAGACAGGGAGAAGCTCTTGTACCTCTACTAGTTTTCCAACAGAGAAGTGTGTAAGGCACTCAAAATACTTGATGCCCTGTCCTGAAAAATGAGCAGTATATCATCTCATGCATTTTACTTCATGCTTTAATTTCTCTGTTCTCTTTACTATTCAACTCCATTTAACAAACACCCTGATCTAAAGTTCCATATCGGGGCGCCTGGGTGGCTCAGTGGGTTAAGCCGCTGCCTTCGGCTCAGGTCATGATCTCAGGGTCCTGGAATTGAGCCCCGCATCGGGCTCTCTACTCAGCAGGGAGCCTGCTTCCTCCTCTCTCTCTGCCTGCCTCTCTGCCTGCTTGTGATCTCTCTCTGTCAAATAAATAAATAAAATCTTTAAAAAAAAAAAAAAGATTCAATAAAAAAAAATAAATAAAAAATAAAGTTCCATATCACAGTTCCACAACAACATAATATTACGTGCGCCACCTCAGAAATCCACATCATGGTATAGAGAGCCCCCATACTTACAGAGACTCAAGAATGCAAAGGCTCAAAATAAGTGCACCAAGAATATCACATGAGTTTCTCATCTGTAGAACTATCGTTCAAAAGGGAAGCCCCTAGTGACATGTGGATTTAAGTATAAATTCCATTCCTAAGTCATATTAAGCACAATTCAAGTGCTGACTGGTCACATGTTTTGAGTACAGAAAACACAAAGAACATTTCCTGGACAAAATTCTATTGGACTTCTGCTCAAATGATCTTACTTTCTCTAGCTCCGCATAGGCACTCCAAGTGACCTCAGTAGGTCTAACCCTCATGCATTTAATTTTTATGAATTTCAACATATGAAAGATGTTTAACATATGAAAACTACACCTATTTCTTTCTCATATACATTGATTACCCCATAACAAAAGACCTAGCAATCCATGGCCAATATGGATGATAAAGTTGAATTTTATTTCACAAGATTTTCTGAATCACAAAAATTAAAACTTCCTTCTAGTTCCAATATTATTTCACCTACCTCTGTATTAAGGTCTGATATGTACAGTTGATCCTTGAACAACGTGGCTGTGTTAGGGGTGCTAATTCCCCCAGCACAATGGAAAATCTGTGTATAAACTTCTGACTCCCCAAAATCTTAGCTACTAATAACCTACTGTTGACCAGAAGTCTTACCTATAACATAACGAGCCGATTAACATATATATGTGTTATATACTGTATTCTTACAATAAAGAAAGCTACAGAAAATGTTGAGAAATTCTAAGAGAAAATAGCTGTGTATAAATGGACACACACAATTCAAACCTGTGTTGCTCAAAGGTCAACTGCAGTTAAGTACTTTTTTATGTATAGAGACAACAGGGACTACCAAGACAAAAACTGAATTTTTAATTCTTTACTTAGCTCACAAAGCAATACTTTTTTTTTTTTTTTTTTTTAAAAAGAAGGCCCAGCATGTAGCCCAACACAGGGCTTGAACTCAGGACCATAAGATCAAGACCAGGGCCAAGATCAAGGGTCAGATGCTTAACCAAATGAGCCACCTGGGTACCCCACACCAAGCAATACTTTTAAAACATCATAACAAGGCAGAAAAATGAGTATAAATTAAAAACTATATAGATTCTTTGAATGTAGGATTCTAAATAACCAGGGTGTGTTAGGGTCTTCAGTTCAGTAATTTTTCCACTGAATGTATCTATCTTTGCAAGAAACCAAAGTATTCAGTAAGTGACATCATACTGATAACTATTACAGGTTGAACATAGAAGGCTTACATTCTCTGAGGACACAGACAATTATCACTGAAAAGTAAAGTTTCTTGAATTTCACCTCTATGGTCAGAAGCAACTATATAAGTTTAACACTCTATTCTTTTGTTGTCTTTTAAACAGTAATCTAGTCTTTTTGAATAATTAGTTTTCAGTCACATACTCCTTCTTTTATGCTGAATATCAAACTACTGTATTTTAAAAGAGGTTTGAGACCCTATGTTAATTGTGACTGACTTTACATTTGAATAGAATTCTTTTTAAAAATTAATCTTAGCTATTCAAATGGCAATTTATACTTTATTTTAAATAGACTAGGAGATATTTATATTATAAAGTAGACTGGGAGGATTTTACAATTCTAGGACCTTTCAAGTCAAGTATAAATTGAGTTACACAGCTCTTAGTCACCATGTACAGAAAATATGTATTTCTCAGTTAAAAGCAATTACTATATTTTCCATGTACTGTACTTTTACTGTTAACCTTGCATGCAAAGTCAAAGCTTTTCAGACACAGATAGAGTTAACTTTGAAACCGAATAATTATAACACATTTTAATATATCTACAAGCCAAAACCAAGCTATAGTATGAATGACAATAAGCAAAAGAAAAAGTCTCCTACTTAGGTGGAACATTCAGTCTTCTGGAAGGTATCTCAAAGAAATTACACCAGTTTGGTAGAACTGTGAAAGCACTGGAATGTATTGGCATGCCCTTTAAAATATCAGGTTAGTATTCATTTATAAACATTAATATTTTCTTTCAGGGCATTTTTCATTAATATTTCATTCTTCTAAAACACTTTGGAAAGGACTGCAAAATGACCTAAAATTAGAGGGCATTTCCAACAAATATTTCTCTAATAAGCAATATTAAGGGTCATAAAAGTTATGGATCCTGAATGTTAATTTAGACATAAATAATACAAAGCATATCCTAAGATATATGGTATGGTCTAAAGAATAAAGAATATTAACAACTTACCTAAACTTTATGAATTTTTATTGGAAACAACCTAGAAAAACCACTTTGAAGAGATAAAAGTGTTTCTCCCTCAGAAAAGTCCTATAAAATAAATATGCATCCAACTAATATTTCTAACCTACCAAAAACGACATTTCTATGATTTCTATGGAGTGCCATATTGCTGATTCCCTCATCCGGGCTACAGCCAGCCACACTGAAGTCTGTCATGGACCATAGCTTTTGGACTATCTGTCAGACACACCTCACCTCTCCATTTCTATCCCTTAATAGCTGGTATGAAACCCATTCTCTTTGCCTTATCCTTTCAAAACAGCACTCTCCACTGAAGGGAGTCTCTCTGAGATCACTCATTTCTTCTTTCAGGACCCTTGATATAAATGCTCACTAATCCTTAGAGGATTTAAAAATCCCTTAATCTTCCAGACTTTAATTCTTTTATATATTGTCATAGTTCCGAACTTAACTTTGGGGATAGAATCATCATGCAGTACTTAGGTGAAAGAAGAAAGCAGTTACACACAGGAACCAAGGTGTTTAAGCAGCAATGTCTAATAGAATATTTTTACAGTGATATAAATGGTTTATACAGGTGCTGTTCAATTTGCTAGACACTAGCCACACGTGCCTCTTGAGCACTTGAAATGTTTTGGATCTCCCACACCCCCACACACACACTTAATCAGTTTAAATGCCACAACTAACTAGCAGTTACCTTACTAAAACAGCACAGGAAGGAAAACAGAACTATGTGAATGACTTACCTCTCTGGTATCACTAGTTAGAGGAAAGAAGACAAAAAAGGAAGGAAGGAAGGAATTTAAGAATGTAGATCATGAAGGAAAACCTTACTCTTGTCCACTTCAGAAATTATCACTATTAATAACACCATACATCTGTACATTGTTAATTCTCAAACTTTTTTCTAAGGCTTTTAAAAGAAAAATGTATAGCTCATGTCTTACTTTAAAACTCTGAAACATATCAGGGGAATAAAAATAGACTGGAGCCTATTATTACTGAGAACATTTACTATTCTCTTCCTCTCATTTCTACAAAGGGAGAGGCCTTCTACTATGTTCCCCAGAAGAGAACATCAGGATTACTTCCAGTCACTCCCTCCAGCTCATTATGGGAAGATTTTCCCCACCAACACCACTACCCAGAAGGACTGATTTATACAACTGGTGAAAGTGGGGAAGGGATACTGACTGTGACCTACAGTTGTCTGCTCTTTCTACTCATGACAACGTGGGCAAGTTTGATTCAATGAGATTAACTACAATTCACCTTCAGAAGTCCCAGTTGTGCTCTGCAACTTAGTCTTTTATCGGTATAGAGGTTATTCCTAACCTTACTTCTCTATCTGCTTTAACATATTTGGAACTCAAGGGCAACAACCAGGTCTATCAGTATCTCCACAAAACCAGTTATTTGCATGTGTATGTGTGAAACAGGACAGCTGTTAGAGAAAATGAAATAAACAGTAAAAGATTTTGGTTTTTTTTTTTAATGGAATCAAGGGATGAGTCATAAATAGAAAAAGAAGATCTTTGTGAGGCAAAACAAAAGTGAGATACTGAAAAAGTATTGAAGGCCATGTAGGAGCTGAGCTCGGGACTCCAGCTGACTACCTTCAAATCAAGACAGTTTCAGGAAATTCAGCTAATTAAGGAAATTCAGAGCAAGATAGTCCTTTGTATTCTTAGAAAGTTTATGACCAGACTCAAGTCCTATAGCATATTATGAGAACACTTATTTACAGCTCCTACTAGTAAGACAAAGAACCTAAATATCCAACAAAACTAAAAACTGAAAAAAAAAACGAGAATTCAGCATTTACTGTGTCCCACTAAATAACGTACAGATGCTTGACCCCTGTCCTCACTTTCCCCTCATCCCCTTCTGCAGCTCTGCTCTAGTTTCAAAGGGGCTGACTCTGCAGTCTTCAGCTCCCATGGTTTGTGATCATCTGTTCCCTGCTAGGTTTGAGCAGTGGAAGAAGGGAGAAACAAGGGTAATGCTCTCTCCCTCTCTCTCTCTCTGCCCAGGAGGTTTCTCTGGCAACAGCTGCATCTTCCTCATGAATGCAGTTTCTGCCATTTGACACCAGCCCATTACCTTCCAGAACAGAGTGCTCTTTCTCTCCCTCTAGCATAGGAGTGGAGCAGCTTCCTGCTGCTGCTAATCAAGGGCCTCACTGTTTCCTATTTGGTTCCTCTGTCTCTCCATCAGTTATTTAACCAATTTCTGGTGTTAACTTTAAAAGAAGAAAAAAAAAAAAACAAAAAAAAACGACCTTACAGCATGCTCTCTGGTGTCTGTCTTCCTGTTAGGACTCTGACAGCATATACACCATACACAGATACACACATGCATGTGCATAGCCTCATCCTGGTTCCATTCCATCTCCTTCCTAGGAAAACATCTTTGGTAAGGCTGACATAAGCCACAGAGACTCCTCTAGGATCATAATGCAGTAAAATTGAGCTTTAAGAAGAGGTCCATCTTGGTAAGAAAGGTTTGACTTGTCCATGCTTTGGTTTGAGTGCTCTGAAGAACCTACAACCCCCTCTCCTACCTCACCCTACACATCAACATTCAGATCCACAGATGAAGAGCAGGGGCTCTGTGGGCAGGGGAGAAGGATGAAGGCCTGGAGGACTGGCAGTGACAATCAAGGAGGGACACTAGGTCTTCTTCACTCAAGGAACACCCTACCTTTCATATGCATCCAACCCAGGGATGGGCAGAGGATGTAGGAAACCCAGTCCTTCTACCGATTCACTCCCTCCATGAATTTCTAGGGTAATTTTTGAATATTACCACATTCCACAAACCTCTAACATCAATCCATGATTTTCAAAAAGATAAATATCACTTCACCCAGAAAAAGTGAGCAACGTCGAATATTCATTTACCACATTAATGAAGGAACAGCAAGATGATGACCCTGATTCAAAAAGAACTAGAAAAATCAAAGAATTTAAGGCGACTTAATAGATAGAAGAATGCCAATTTAACTACAAGACTTACAATTTAACTATAATATCCTACAAAGCAATAAAACTGCAACTTCAAGGGTTCACTTAAAAAAAAAATAAAGTATGCAAGAGTAAGGTAAAGTAAAATGAGAATGTTAATATGTTAACATATGCACTTAAAAAATCTGGAGCAAAAACACACAAGAAACTTAACAGGATTTCACCACTGACCAGCAGATCCAAAAATCAAATGACAGAAAGGAAGAAGGATTTTACTTTTCTTTTTATACCCTTCTGAGAAATTTGGATTTGGGGCACATAAATTTAATACATTTTCTCCTTGTATTAAAGTAGAAATCTAACAAATGTAGTGATATGAAAGGGTACCTGCACCCCAATGTTTATAGCAGCAATGTCCATAATAGCCAAACTATGAAAAAAGCCTGATGTCCATTAGCAGATGAGCGGATAAAGGAGATATGGGGTGTGTGTGTGTGTGTGTGTGTGTGTATAATGAAATATTACTCAACCACCAAAAATGAAATTTTGTCATTTGCAATGATTTGGATGGAACTAGAGAGTATTAATAGTAAGCAAAATAAATCAATGAGAGAAAGACAATTATAAGATCTTAAGATCTCATGGAAATGTGGAATTTAAGAAACAAAACAGAGGATCATAGTGGAGGAGGGGAAAAAAATAAAACAAGATGAAACCAGAGAGGGAGAAAAACCATAAGAGACTCTTAATTATAGGAAACAAACTAAGGGTTGCTGGAGGGGATGGGAGTGGGGGGATGGGGTAACTGGGTGATGGATATTAAGGAGGGCACATGATGTAATGAACACTGGGTGTTATAAACAGCTGATGAATCAATGAACTTTACCTCTGAAACTAATAACATACTATATTTTAACTGAATTTAAATTAAAAAACATAATTTTTTAAAAAGTAGAGGCAAATAAATTCACTTTCTGACAAAAGTTTTACCCTCAAAAGACTTTCCCCAAGGGAACCTACTCATATACTTAAAGCAAGAGTAAAATCATCAGAGACAAAAGCACAAGACCTAAAAAGGAATGATTATATGCATGTATAAACATGTATACATATACACATATCTGTAGTTTAACTCAATAGTAATAGCTAATCTGTGATATTAAAAGGAAAATATACAATTAAAATATCACATAAAACTAGCATGCAAATTAACTGAGGGTGATTATGTTATTCTTAGGTTCAAAATAAGGGATACTGCTGATTTTTGTCCCTTTTATGTACATGCATATTAAATTTCCTTTTTGAGTATGCACAAGTTAACTTTCTTTTCTACGATCAGAAAGGCAAGAGGTCTTCCAAATTAGTAAGTAAGGAAAAAGTGACCTGAGAGATTAAAAATATATCCAAAAGAATTTATGGATGAAGAGAAAGAATACAAAAAAGGAACAAAGAGTAGAACAGGGGGTGTGGAAAGGGAGACAAACATGGTAAAAGAAGTGTAAACTAAGTGAAAATTCAGAATGAAATGTCAGATATAGGTTCCAATACATTTTTACAGTGGTTAAAAAGACAAAGACCATCAGAATTATTTTAAAAAGCATTTGCCTGATAAAGACTATCAGAATTGTTTAAAAAAAAAATTTGCATGCTATTTACAATAGCTATGCCTAAAACATTAAAAAATACTAATAAAGGTAAAGAACAGTACGAATTGTGATGATGAGAGCGGTTGCACACATCAACATATATAAATCTAAGAAACGGAAAAAGCCCCAGAGGAACGTATGGAAGATGCTGCTATTGACACGAAGTTCAAAAAGATAAAACACCAAATCATACATGGATAAATTAGACATATATGGTGAAATGATAATGAAAAGAAAAAGATAAGCCTGAAATTAAAAACGGTGCTAACCACAGCACAGTGGAGGAAGGGGACATAAAGTTTAGCAGGGATGCATGGGAACCTCAAACTTACAAGCAGTATTTCTAGCTTGCCCTCATTGGTAGGCAAGTGGGTACTTGTTTTACTCCAATGATGAAACCTTTTTTATATGTTTAACATTTTAAAATATAAGATTTTTAATAAGTATTGGTCATTTCAAAATATTGGTCTTGACTTTTTTCTCCAGTTCACATTGACACCAATGGGTACGTCCATCTCGTTGTTTGCCACAAAATAACTATTTGTCTCCTCACATGTGTGGACCATGGCACAAAGTATGTCAATTCCAAAATTAAGTTCTTCCACCAGTTTTGTGTTTAAGCCCAGAAATGGAGAAAAATTAGATTCCAAACATGACACCGGTCACGTGGAATAATGACACACAAAGTCTGCTCACTTGCTTGGCAGTAAACATTTTACTGCACATTTTTTTAAAGTGATTTTTTTGAGCTTAGTTATTCACTTCATCAGACCTAGTTCCAAAACCTCCTTAGAAATTTAAAAGATGTTAGCAAGAAAATAGGTCTTGTAAACTCCAAAACACACAGGTTAACCATAAGTAAAGGAATACAAGTGCTCGCTTCAGCAGCACATATACTTAAAAAACAAAACAAAATAAAACAAAAATGGAAAATAATGCCTAAGATCACAAAACATAGGACCTGATAGACTGGATTTTCAGAGACAGAAATTGTGCCCTTGACAGCTACATCAAATTGAGAAAATGAAGATGTATTCTGTAACTAATTTGCTATATACATAAATGACTATGGACTCCAATGCTAGAAATCAATCATAATAATGTCATTGTCTACTCTTTTATGTTTCCACCTCAAAGTGTTCGATAGCTCGAACATAATTGTTGCCTATGTCAAGATCCACTGAAAGTTATAATTGACAATTTGAAGTTGGTCTTTTCTTGTGTTCCAAAAGTAAAGCAACTATGTCTTCTGGTTTAAAATTGTCACCAAGTATATTGAATAATCAAAAAAACTTCAAAACAGAAGAATTTTGTGATCTTCAAATCAACACTTCATAAAAGGTGGCAAATAACATGGTATTTAATGTGCTGGTTTTCATACAATTCACTGCCCAGATGGTCAAAGGCTGATGTGGCGCATAATTGGTAAGCGGAGTTTCAGAAGCAGATAAATGGCTCTAAAAGTATTGCATATCTGGGTGGGGGTGGGGTAGACGGAGATTTCCTTCTTGTTACTTGATTTTTTATTTAATAAAACCCAATCCCAAACCAGTGTTGCAGAATCATCATTCATCAGTTCACGTGTTTCCCTCTTAATTCTAGTCACAGACACTGAAGAATTTTAACGCTGATTTACTCAATACTACAGGTCTAACAATGATCTCAAAAAGTGACAAAAAGTCTTTTTCTTTTGAAACTGAGTCACACAGTATATATTAAAAAAATAAGAAAATATGAAACCTGACTTAACAATAGCAGACATAAAACTAATAGCCAAGTCCAAAACTTTGAACATAGGCATAACTTCAACTTTTACACATCAAAAGTGAGTCATTCCTCAACCTGGAGAACCACACACAGAGATACTCTTGAGCCTCTTCTCTCTACATCATGTGCCACAATTTCAGGAAAACATCTCTAATGGTAAGATTTCTATCATTTCCAATTAAAAAGACTTTTATAGAAAACATGCACAGCTTGAGGATTGCTGATAATACATTCTAGAATAGGTCTTTCTTAGAAAAATAATACTACAATTTTTTTTAAAGTAAGGTTCAAGTGAAAGAGACATAGCATTATTTTCCAGTAGTTTAAGGTGAAATTACATATAATTGTATCCACTGGAATACACATGAATTCATACATAAAAACCTCTCACAGTTTTTCTTTTGCTACCATTTTCATCTAATCAAATTATGAAAATGAAGGGAAGAGTATACTTTTTTTTTAAAGATTTTAATTATTTATTTGACAGAGAGAGATCATAAGTAGGCAGAGAGGCAGGCAGAGAGAGAGTGGGGAGCAGGCTCCCCACTGAGCAGAGAGCCAGATGTGGGGCTTGATCCCAGGACCCTGAGATCATGACCTGAGCTGAAGGCAGAGGCTTTAACCCACTGAGCCACCCAGGCGCCCCCCGAAGAGTCTACTTCTAATTAAATTAAAAAGCCATGAATAAATCCATTGCTCAGTGGCTGCCAGATAAACTAAAACAATAGGGCATCTCCCAAACAACCCCAAAACATGCTCTTCCTACATTTAAACTCCTTAAGAACAGGGTCTAGATCTGCTTTGCTATTTATCCAAACCCTTCATCTTAGACAGTGTTTGGTAAGTATCAGGCACTCAATAATTATTTTTTAAATGAATATATTAAAACAGGTACACATTAAACTGGAAACCAGAGCTCTTCATGTATGATTATACCTGTCAAAATCTCAATTCAACCTAGTCTCTAACAACAGCCAAGGTGAAACTGAAGGAGACTAAAATTTTAACTTCATGTTTCAATCAACAGGTCTTCCCTGAAGACTTATATGTGCTGTGCACAGTGCCTGGTAAAGAGAAATAAATAAGATATACGAAGTTCCTGGCCTCTTCCCCATCATGTTTCCATCTAAAGAAGAGTCTGAAAGTGAGGAAATATGGAAAAGCAAAAATACAGTTGAAATATACTGAACTATACTTTGTTCACTCTTCATACGCCCCAGTTAAACCTCACTCACTTTCATGTCTCAGCAGGTACAGTCTTTTTGTTTTAAAAAGTCATACTGCCAAGGATTTTTTCATACTGTAGCCAAACTTCAGAAGTGTCCAGTAAAGTACTAATCAGAGAGGATATCAAAGAGATTCTATTATATATTATCTTCCACAGTCAGTTATTCTAGCCCTAAGAATGAATATACATATTTATATATATATATATATAACAGATACATTCTCATACAGAAACAACCATTCATTTATTACACAAAAGCAGCCAAAACTGATCTACCTTAGACCCTTACAGCTCTGATGCTGATTTTGTGACTGCTCAGACTTTTTTTTTTTTAAACAATTTCTGCTTGAAGTTTTTCAAAAATATTCTGAGCCTAAAAGTCTAAATCCTGATTTACAGAGACACCTGTCTTAGTGTTGCCAGATCCAGGACACCTAATTAAACTTGGATTTCAGATAAACAACAAAAATTTTTAATGTTAGTATGTTTGAAATTCAGAGTTTACTGGGAATCTTCTATTTTTACTTGCTAAATCTGGCAATATTAACCTATGTACTCCTATAAAGATATTTCCAATAAAGGAAAAGTTAATTAATGGTATTTCTATGTCAAACAAAATTTCAGCCAGTGTGTATATAATACCCAAATTCAGAGTGAAACTCAGTTTCTAATCATGATTGTTCTCATTTAAAAAACACTATACATTTTTTTTAAAAATTAAGACTTATTTTAGGGAAGAGAGAGAGAGAGCATGCACGTGAGTCGGGGGAGCAACAGAGTGAGAAGGAGAGAGAATATCTCAAGCAGACTAACCGCTGAGGGAGGAGCCCAATGTGAGGTTCAAGCTGACAACCCATGAGATATTGACCTGAGCAGAAATCACGAGTCAAATGCTTAACCCACTGAGCCAAGAAGGCACCCCATTTTAAAAAAAAAAAAAAAAAATTAAAAATAAATAAATAAAAGTTTTTGTTTTAAAGTTCATAGGCTATTTATCACTTGGTAATAAATACAAAAAGTCCTACTGACACTGTATTTCATCATCTGTATAAACATTACATATTCATTTTTTACCTTGAGACATCGTTGATATATATACCACCTATTTACAGGTGCTATGAAAAAAGTATTAAATAAAAATAACAGATTAATGACATCTTTTTCATTTACTAGCATGCCCTGATGACATTCAGACAGATGAATTACCTCACAGGATTACTAGTCAAAGACACGCGGAGGGACTCCAGGCACGTGACAAGTCTCTCATCTGCACACCCCATTTTCAGTTCATGGATGAATTCCTGAGGTGTGATCTGTCGCCGACTCTTAAGACTTCCCTGTAAATTTAAATAAATAAATAAATAAATCGATCTTCATTAAAGTAGTATCTATTACATTAATCCAACCTTTCATATTAGCAGCCGCACACGCCTACCCTGAGCGTGTGATTTCCTTCTGCCCACAAATATAGAGCATAATCCAAGATACTCACAGAAGATAAAAACACCAAAAAGATTTGCAAATTTAAAGGACTTTTTCAAATCCCAAATGTCATGGAAAAGAGTGATAGTACTTACCACAGAAATATCTGAAAATATAGTCATCCATTTTAGGCCCATGCAAAATAAAAGGCAAACATCAATACAGGAACCACCCTATTAAAATTAGTATTCTGAGCACCACCAAAAATGGTGGTAAGTCATTAATTGACTCAACTACCACCAGGTGCCCGGTTCTAAGCACAGTAAACACAGAGATTATCAAAACCTAAGTCTGGAAAGAGAAATGCAAGCAAGTGAATAATACTTTTCAGTGCAGTCTAATTCCTATAATGGGGTACCAAGGCACTCAGAGCCATGAGGCAAAGCCCTAATTTGGTGGAGGGAAGCTTGAGTAACACGGAGAAGGAAATCAGTTAAGAAGCCTAAGAATTAGGAACTCCTTCCAGACTAACACATGGCACACATGAAGGACCACAAAAAACAAAACAAAACAAAACAAAAAAAACAGAAGCACTTACAACAGAATGAAGCTAGCGTCCAGATCATGGAGGGACAGAGCACTGCTGTCCAATTAGATTTTCCAGGGCAGTATTGGAAGGCAAACTCTGGCAGATTTTAAGAGTTGGAGTTCACTCATCAGGCAGTATTTAATGCTTACTAAGTGCCAGACACTGTTCTAAGCATTATACAGAGAATAGTAAACAAGGGACAAAAATCCCTAGATGCATGGAGCTTTCTTTCTTCTCCATGGAGAAGAAGAAACCCAGGCAGACAATAAAGGAAATAAGCAGTTAAAATAGTTGCTTTGTGGCTAGTAGAAAGTGCTCCAGAAAAAAACAAAAGCAGAGAAGAGGATTAAGGAGCCCAGGAGGTGGTTGACAATTTCAAACGGTGTGCTCACAGAAAGACTCACAGAAGAATCCGAAGGCCTCAAACTTGTATATTAGAGTAAAGATCTGAAGGAGAGAGAAGTAAGCATACTGGTAATTGAAAAGTTGTGATGGAAGGGACTGTAACCTCACAGGCCACCAAAGGAACTTTGACTTTTATTTTCAGATCAGTAGCATCAGAAGACCCGTTAAGAAGACACAAAGACAGTCCAGATGGAAAATGATGAGCATGATGAACAGTCAAGTCTGGAATTGTATCTATGTCAATTACAGATTATATATCCAAGGGGAAGGAATTAATACATGTTCAAAAGCAGGTTAGTAGGGATGGCAGGAAATCAGATGCATTTTTTCATTTTTCTTTCTTATTATTAATCTGCCATAATATTGTCCAAGGAAACTTTCCCAATAATGCAAAACAAATTGGCATGGGAAAGACTGATGGTTTTCATCAATAGCAATGTGGTAATTTTTTTTTCAAAGATTTTATTTATTTATTTGACAGACAGAGATCACAAGTAGGCAGAGAGGCAGGCAGAGAGAGAGGAAGGGAAGCAGGCTCCCTGCTGAGCAGAGAGCCCGAAGCGGGACTCGATCCCAGGACCCTGAGATCATGACCCGAGCCGAAGGCAGCGGCTTAACCCACTGAGCCACCCAGGCGCCCCAATAGCAATGTGGTAATTTACTAAAGAAAATTTTATGAGCAAAATCTCAGAATAAAGAAAATAAAGTGGAAAGCTGAACTGAAATGGTGAGAACAGTGAAAATAAGTACTTTTTAAAAAAAAAAAAATCAGTGACTATGTTATGTATCATAAAAAGAATATATTTAACTTGTCCTGACATAGTGTTTATCAGCGTCTTTTTCTGCTTTAAATTATGTATTGCCTGTTCAGCACAGAAAATCTGGAAAACAAAAAAGCAATAGGGAAAACAAAAAAGCCCCAAAATGAATATTTGGTATTGAGGTGTTTTTTCCCTCATACAAGAATATGTACATAATATCCCATATACATTCATAAACACCTGTACTTTACTTTCAAAAATATTATAGCACACACACTGTTCCGTAGGCTACTTTTATTTTTAGTCATGTTTCATAAACACATCCTAGCATCTTCAATGAAATTTTTTTTTCCTGCCTACAGACTATTAACATACTTAATTACTTACCTAATTTAGATGGGTATCATTGGGCATGTAGGTTGCTTAGCACAATTTCTTGGTATCTTAATTTTTCAAGCTTCATGTGCATATTATCAGGCCAATATTTTTAATCCAAATGTATGCCAACAGAAGTTGAACCAGATGATCTTTTTGGAGTACTTGATATTTTTAGTATTTGATTCAGTACTCTGAATTTATCATTGAAATAATGATGATGGAGGGGAGAGGGGTTCAAAACAAACCAAAACTGTTGTGATCAACTGGTTCCCTTCAATAATAAATGGGTAAGACCATCTCATCAATACTTTTCAAATGTAAGAATAAAAAGCAGTAAATGAATTTGAACAAAAAAATAAAATAAAATAAAAAAGCAGTCTTCTGCCCCACCACTTAACCTTATCTTTCAGAGGCAATCAATTTCATTCCCTTAACTTTCTTCTGATAGCTACTTAATATGTCTAAATCAGATGTTTACTCTGCTCTCTTTAAACTTGTAAGTTTTCAGTATTACCTTTGACTTCTATTATGAAAGGTAATGATTTAGTCATCTTAAAACATTAGAATTTGTACTCTTCCACCATCTGACTATAGTTAAAGGTAAACTCAATTGAGCCAAAAGAGGTCAATTCCATGAAATGGAAGTTCTAGGAGATTCAGAGATTGTTGGATAACTGAACTTAATAATTCTTTAGTTTGTTTCATGATACAAAATACAACATCATATACCCCCATTCATAAAGTCTTCCAGCTACTATAATTCCCATGTTGGTTAAGACAACACGTTGGGTCCCCTAAAAGCAAGAACACAAGAAACATCTTGGCTCTTACCATTCCTGTTCAGTATTGTACTGCAGATACTAGCTAGTGTGGTAAGGCAACAATGATAGACCGTTTAGAAAAGAAGTAGTAAAACTGCCTATTTGCAAACGAAATCGTCTACATGAATTTAGCAAGATCACAGAATAAAAGCTCAAACTAATTTTATTTCTAAATACTACTCACATTGGGGAAATAAAATTTTACTATTTCTCATTTTTAATAGCATCAAAAGAGTCCTCACAAAATACTCAGGAAAATTTCTAAGAAAAGATGAGAAATACTTATATTCTAAGAAGTACAAAACGTTGTGAGGAGGTATTAAAGATGACCTAAATAAATGATGTTATGCCAGGTTCATGACATGCCAACAGAAGACTTGATATTTTTAAGACATTGTTTAGAAATACATTTTCTGAAGAACAATCTATATATTCCATGCATTCACCATTGAAATATCAGTAAGTTTTGCAGAAATTGAGAAGCAGCTTCTAAAATTTATATGGAAATAAATAAACAAAATATATACGGAAATGCAGGAAACCTAAAATAGAATAATTTAGAAGAATAAAGTTGGGGGAATTTCCCCTGATTTCAAGACTTACTATAAAGCTACTGTAATCAAGCTAGAATGGTATCAATAGAACAGACTCCAGAAATACACTTGCTCCTACGTGGTCAATGACTTTCAACAACAGTGTTAATATAATTCAATGGGGCAAGAATCTCCTCAACAAATAGTATTGGAAGAACTGGACATCTAAATGAGAGAAAGTGAACCTAGACCTTGGATCTAAATGTACAAGCTAAAATTTAATGTCTACAAGAAAACATAGATGAAAATCTTCACTTCCTTCAGGAAGGCAAAGATTTCTTAGGACAAATGGCATTAACTATAAAATTGATAAATTAGACTTCATCAGAATTTCAACCTTCTGCTTTGCAAACAACTCTTAAGATAGTTTCATTAAGACCATGAAAAGTAAACCACAGATTAGGAGAAAATATCTGCAGTACAAACTAAGAAGTGTGCAGAATGAGACTTAACTCTACATAACAAGCTACGTGAGCCCCTTACTGGTTTGTTAGTGCTGGCAGAAAACACAGGAGTCCTCGGTTAGAGACAAAGGACTTTATGATGCGTCTACTAGTGCTCCAACCCCCCAAGTCCCACAGGGGCACCACAGGCCTCCCTGATGGATGCCTGCACATGGAGTGCATTGCATTATAGGACACTAAACTTGGGGGACTCCTCAGTGTTTTACTGACGAATAACAAGTCTGCTCACTGTCTACAAGAAGACCTAACTACCTCTCAAGGCAGCTCACTGCAAACGCAACACTGAGAAATGGTTTGGGTAAGGAGCAGTTGGGCCTTGTCTTCTTGGGGTAACCAGAATAAATATACAGGGATACTCAGGGCACATGGCAGACTGTCTCTCCCAACAATAAATGTATTGCATAAAAATTTGTATTCAGAACATTTAATGAAGTCCTACAACTCAGTACAAATAAAACAGCCCAATTAAAAAATGATCAAAGACTTCCCCCAAAGAAGATATATGAATGGCCAGTAATGACATTAAATAATGTTCAAGATCATTTGTCACCAGGGAATTTCAGCTTAAAACCAGAAAGTAAGTTAAAAAAAAGAAAAAAAGAAAAACAAAAACAAAAAAAAAACAAAAACAAAAAACCCCACAAACGGAATATCACTGCACACCCCCAAGAATGGGGAGGATGTAAAGCACCTAAAACTCACCTACACTACCGATGGAAATGTAAAATGGTATCGCCACTTTGACAGAAAGTTTGGCTGTTTCCTTTAAATATATACAGAATAGTGGACTCGTCAATTGCACAACTAGGTGGTTTTATTTTCTTTGTTTTTTATCTATTTATTTATTTGTTTGTTTGTTTGACAGAAAGAGAGAGAGATCAAAAGTAGGCAGAGAAACGGGGGGTGGTGGGGGAAGCAGGCTCCCTGCTGAGCAGAGAACCTGATGCAGGGCTTGATCCCAGGACCCTGAGATCATGACCCAAGCAGAAGGCAGAGGCTTAACCCACTGAGCTACCCAGGCGCCCCTGCACAGAAGTAAAAATAAAACTTACAACAAAAAATCATTCATACAAAGTGCAGAGCCACTTCATTTGTAAGAATCAAAGACTGGGAACAACCCAAGCATTCATCAAGTTGTGGTATATCTATACAATAGAATACTATGCAACAATAAAAAATTCAATGATAATGCAACCAGACAGATGAATCAAAAGCAAAAACAAAAACCTGCTGAGTTAAATCAAGCAAGAAAAATTACATAATGTAGGTTGTATGTATATGAAAGACCAAGACCAAGCTGTCAATCTTTTGTCCAGCAACAATCTCTGGTTCAAGGCATAGAAGCAAATCTGTAAACAGTTTTTACTGTGTTTGGGTGAAAGACAGAGGTAAAGACAGGCAATATTTTAAATTGGACAGCAAGTAGATTTTACCAATCAAAACTGGGAAAGACAGAATAATCTGGCTAAAAATAATTGTTTATTTCAGCCATAGTTAAGTGTTTCCAGTTTGAGCAATTTATCATATAAGAACTTTTGCATTTTCACCTGAGATTCCTTCCTCTTAACACCCTCCCCTTACCCAAACCCTCACCATCACTACTGCACTCTGGCACAGGTCTACTCCTGGGCTGAAACCAACTTCCTGCAACAGGCCCTTAGTGAGCCACAAAACGTGAGCCACCATCTATGGATTCCTTGTTCTTAATGGTCACCACTCTGTATTAAAAGAATTTTAACTACTATTGATTATGTAAAGGACATTTTGAGCACCTACTCTTTCCAGACAGCGTTTACATGATGTAGATACTTGATGTAGATACAATGCAGATACCTTGTATACATAAAGTCCAAGTCAAAGACTACTCCAATCTAGGTTTTTGGCCCAAGCCAAAATGTAATGCTATCTACTTAAATGGGGAAGATGAAAGAAGTAAAATAAGTGGTAAGGGAAGTAGCTATTTGAGAGTCCCAAATCTGAGCAAATAACATTTTCCTAAGGAAATAACATTTGAGCGGGAACCTGGGTGGCTTGGTCAAGTTAAGTGTCCAACTCTTGATTTCTGCTCAGGTCATGATATCAGGGTCATGAGACTGGGCCCCGCATCAGGCTCTGCACTGAGGAAAGTCTGCTTGAAATTCTCTCTGTTCACCTCTTCCCATTCATACACACACACACACACACACACACACACACACACACTCCAATAAATAAATCAAGGAAGGGAGGGAGGGAGCGAAAGAGAGAGAGACAAAAAGAAGGGAAGAAGGGAGGGAAGCAGAGAGGAAGAGAGAGGAAAGAAGAGAGGGAGGTAGGGTGGGAGATAGCATTTGAACAGAGACCAGAATGAAGAGGAGGGAGAGACAAGGGACATCTGCAAGAAGGGAGTTTCAAGCCAAAGGAAAAGGCAGGAAAGAGCTGGATAGATTCAAAGGACAGCAAAAAGACACTCAAAATGCCAGGGAACGTGACAAAGAGTTGTAGAGGACAAGGAGAGACATAATAAACTGGTTGGTGCCTGGTCCCAGAGGTAGAGGATGGACAAACTGCAGCCTGAGTGCCAAATGTTTTTATAGGACTCTAGAGCTAAGAGTATTTCTTACATTTTTAAAAGCTTATAAAAAGGAAGGACAGGAAGACAAAACATGGACACCAGTACAAGTAACTGAAACCCTGGGTGACTTACAAAGCCTGAAATGTTTACCGTCAGGCCATTTCATACAAAAATTTGCCAGTCCCTAATGAGTCTTACACACCATGATGAGTGCTTTGGATTTTATTCTGAGTGGATGGAAAGCTACTGGAAGATACCCAGCAGATAAATGTTAAGGTCTATTAAAATCAAACACTTCTAAAAGATTATTCTAGCTACTGTGTGGCAACAGACTGTGAGTAGTAAAATGTGAAACAAGATGACCAATAAGAGGGCTAGCATACTGTCTGGTCAAGAGTTGACAGCAGCCTGGTATAAGGAGCCAGTGACAGAAGGCATGAGATTGGCTCAATATGAAGTTAGATCAGACAAGACTAGCTCAGAGTCTGGAGGTGAGGTGTGAAAGAAGTTAAATTCAAAGATGATGCCAAAGTTTTTTGGTCTTAACAACTGAGTGAGCAGTACTGCCATCCACTTGCTCACTGAGACCCTGTCAACAGTGGCATGAGTCGTAGATTGGGGATAAACCTGGTCAGAAGGTTAAGGGGAAAGCAAGAAGAATGAACAACTCCTTTGAGTAGCTTTCCCATAAAGGAGAGCAAAGAATGGGGGCAGCAGCTGGAACGGATCCTACAGTGGGATTTTCGGGGGGTGGGGAGGTTGGAACCACACCATGTTTGCACGCTGATGGGAATAACCAAGCAGGGGGAAAGAAACTGATAATGCATAAGGCAGGTACATATGGGGGCGCCTGGGTGGCACAGTGGGTTAAACCTCTGCCTTCAGCTCAAGTCATGATCTCAGGGCCCTGGGATCGAGCCCCACATCGGGCTCTCTGCTCAGCAGGGAGTCTGCTTCCCCCCCCACCCCACTCTTTCTGCCTGCCTCTCTGCCTGCTTGTGATCTCTGGGAAATAAATAACTAAAACCTTTAAAAAAAAAAAAAAGAAAGTAAGAAAAGAAAAAAAAAAAGCAAAGGTAGGTATGTATGCAGGACAAGAAACAAGTAAACAAAAAACTAAAGCAGATGACACAGGATGTGACCTAGGATATAAGAAGAAGGGTTGATTTTACACTGTCACCAGTAAGGTCCAGCACTGAAAGAAGAGCCAAAGCAGAGACGAAGGGGAAAGATTCAGGCAGACTGTTAGACCTGGTGGTCAGGAAATGAGGTGTGAAAGTTCTCTTCTGATTGCATCCACCTTCTTGGGGATAGAAATAGCAATATAATCAGCTAAAAGTGAGGACGCAGAGTTGGAGATAGAAGAAAAGGTCTGAAATCTTTTTCAGAAAGTCACGAAGTGCACTGACAAGGGCCATGTGGTGGGGTTACGGGCTTACCTGTCGACTGCGGTCATTCAGAAAACACTAGTCAGTGTGCTGCATCCTTCTTCCCAGATGCAGGCTGTGCGGAGATGCAAAGGCAGAGGAAGCAGGAAGTTGAGTTTAACCAAGGGCAGGGTTTATATGGACCGAGAGGCAAACGAACAGATTATTCCTCAAGGTAACAACAGAGTATGTGTTTAAGGTCAATAAAAAAAGAAGGGCATGGCTGTTAGAAGGCAATGGATACAAATAAATGGTAGAGTCAGTGGATCAGCCATTCTAAAAAGGTTATGGAATTCTTACAGTGGGAATAGTAAGTAAGCAGAAAAATCGAGAATGCTCAAGAAAGTTTGTAGACCCTATTTATAGGTGGTATCTTAACCTGAGGCACTGAGTGGTTGAGATTGGGTAGAAAAACAAAGACTGTTGGAACTGAGAAATGTGAGGAATGAGAGGATGGAAATGTTGGATGGATCCTCTAAGTGAATGATGATAGCAGGGCAGCAGTAGTAGCAGGAGGAAAAGCAAAGGCTTGGGAGCCATATGAATAAGAAGGGAGCTACGACTAAGGAGTCTGTCAGTTCATGCCAGCACCTCTTTGTGTGAGGCCTTCTCCACTGAAATGCATCCACTAGGACAGCATCTTCTGCCGCCTAAGTCATGACTGTGCCATCAGTCCCTCAGAATATGCCAGGCGTTCAGTGAATGAATGAATGAAAGGTTGTAATAAAATCGAAGGTATGCATAGACGAAGGATGAAAACAAGAAAGGAGAGGAAGATAAGTCACCAGAAAAAATTTCTGGAAGAAAGAACACTTAGAAAAGAAGATCTCAAATTAAAGACATAGGAAGTAGACCAGATAACTGGGTGATCAGCTTTCGGCAGGATTTCTCCCTTTTATTAGAGTACTATCAACATACAGGTACATAAGAAATGAAATTGTGGGGAGAAATAGGATATATGAATAATCAGAAATATTCCTTTTAAGTGCAGCTCTTCTTGTGTTTCTTTCATTTTACAGAACTTCAAAGGAAACAGGAAGTAGGGAGAGAGAGGAAGGACACTCACGTCTGCCTATCTCTGATTCCATTAGCCATGAAGATGAAAATACTTAGAAAGCTTTATCCCCTGTGGTATCAAAACACATTAGTGAGATAAGGATGTCTGCCTGACATCACAAAAATTAGAAGGCTATTTATCCAACATAATTTTTAAATCTTTTAATCCCCTAGTAAATTTTATTCTGAAATACCAAATGCAAGATAGAAAAGTACATAACATTTCCCTTGTCAGATTCTTATTAAATGTATTCTAAGGTACAAAAAGTAATAAGGTATTAAAAAAAAAATACGTACTTTCATCACATACTTCCTTCACAATTTCTGTATTTCTAAAACCAAATATTCCTTCTTTTGCTATGTACTATTCAAGGTAATGGTAGTCATTTTTGTACCTATGCTCATGCCGCATTTCATCTCCGTTCAGGTATCAGACCTGTTCACTAAGTTTCTCCATTATCCTATTTCATTAACTTGTTTGCAGAATTTGAAATACCTTTTCTATGATAAATTAAAAATATATCTCCTTTCCAGTTACCAGTAGAAAATATTAAAGAACTTTTTCAATATTGAATGATTCCCCCACAAGCATGGAGACCCTTTAATGATGACCTAATTTCAAAGATAGTAAAAAAAGCTGTCCCTAGAAAGTCTGCATGCTCTGTAGGAAGAGGACACCCCCTAAGGTATATGTGGATGAGGACAATCAACTTTTAATCCTAGTAGAATGTCTAATACATGACAGTTGTTTTAAGCAAGTTTGCCTATGTTACCTGAGACATCACAGAAGTTAGAAATTATATTCTTACACACAACTACAATCATTATAAACTATTACTAAACTCATTAAATCATACCCTATTCCTCCCAGAGTGTAGCCTGTACCCAAATATCCTGTACTACCTCCTCAATGGCAGGTAACAGTCGCTTATACCTAAACCCATAAGGAAAAAATCAGCATGTTTTATTTAACATGACCCAAAATATATAACCTCTAGTGGTTAAAAACTTAAAACTGGAGGGACTGTAAGAAAGCATTAAAACCTTAACTGATTTTTATATGCAGTTATTAGACTCCAGATCCCTCTCCATGACATTCACTTTGTAATTTTTAGCAGGTAAAGAACAAAAGATTCTGCAAAGAACAAAAAATTCCCAACAATGTGATGCTAAAGGAGTCAAAAAGCCTCAGTTCTCATAGTGATATAAGTGTGTGTGCGTGCATATGCGCACCACGTGCGCACGCGCACACACACACACACACACACACACACACACACAGTCTTACCTGGGCGGGAAGGGAGTGTATGCCTCTTTCTCTCTGTATGTCAGTAACTAGAAGTTAACTGTCTCAGTTTCTCTTTAGCATTGTAACTCCTGTATTCTTGGTACCTAATTTAGGTGATGAGACTAGCAGAGATAAATAAGATAATATGAAATGTGGAGACTATTTAAAGAAATAGTTTGCACCGATAATGACAGTATTTTAAGAAAACTGCAGAGTCAGCACTGTGCAAAATAAGGGTAAGCAGCGTTGTTGCCAAGGGGGTAATTATAATCTAAATTACTATCATGTATATTACTACTAAAATGCATTGCAACAATTTTCTTGCATTTTTCAAATGATTTCTAGCATCTCTAATGTCACTGATCAACAGAAACACTAAGCTGTCATTGCTCTATGAATTACTTGTTTTCAGAACATTTACAACCCCAACAGAGCTCCAGTACCAATAAAATCTGTTATTCAGAGAGGATATTATGCAAACTCATAGTAGACAACTACGAGCAATGAAAAGTACTGCAGAAAGGGGCGTTCACCAACAACAACAAAAAAAGTTTAGCAAAGAGTTCCTTTTAGGAGTTATTATATTTTTTCCATAAACACTTAATGAGCACCATTATGTACCAAGAGCTCTGCCTATAATTTTGGAGGCTGCTTTTAGTATACATTAAAAACAGCATACGTTAAACGTTTAGAATTATCAAGTACATCTTATAAAGAAACATGATTAAAAAAAGAAACCAGATTGATCCAACACTAATTTTAGCAACTCAGAAATTAGCCTGAATAAAAGAAATTCAGCACGTTACATTCCTATTATCCGTCAATACCTAACTAGCATCAACATTCCTGCTATTCACAGGAAAGCATACTCACATTAGCCCATTGCCTTCAATAGGACACTTGAATTTTTGGACTATTTGGTGTATCTAAGAAGTTTTCTTCAACTGCTGAATGCGATATCCTGCTATTATAGCACTTCTGCCTGGTTACCATGACCAGAACTGAGGCGTTCTTTTAGTTTAGTTTTGTTTTTTTTGTTTTGTTTTTTTGTTTTGTTTTGTTTTGTTTTTTTAGACAGAGAGTACACAGGCAGGACAAGGTAGGGATGTTGAAGAGAGAAGAAGAGAGAGAGATGTTGAAGAGAGAAGAAGGAGAGAGAGAATCTTAAGAAAGCTCCCCGCCCAGCACGGGACTCAACCTCATGACCCTGAGACCATGACCTGAGCCGAAATCAAGAGCCTGACACTTAAACAACTGAGCCACCAAGCGCCCCTGTTCTTTTAGCTTTTAAACCTCAAAAGGATGTACCGTTAACAGTTAACAGTCAACTGCTTCCACCCATAGCCAGAGAACAGAAGCCACACACCAGAACACATGGCATGAACCATAACATGCAGTTATAAAAAAGAAAAAGGGTATTTCTGAAGCTTACGGAATGATTTTCGTGATAAAGTTGGAAGTGGAAAAATTAGCAAAGAATTTAATAACTGTGTTTATGAAAAGGTATTAGACAATAAACATCTGTTTATTTTATAAAAAGCAGGAAGAAATAATCGGGAACATTCCTGAGATTGTGTACCTTCAGGGAGCAGATGGGAATATAAGAGGTAAGACAGAGAGTAGAACACCTAAGAGAGAAGTAAGTGATAATGCTTTGAGTCTACCTCTGTGTACGTTCTGACTTTTGCTTTTTCATATACTCAGAAAGGAAAAAATAGAATCAAAGAGAATAGGAAGAAAATCCTAAAGTAAGATGAATCCATATAAGTGAATCTAATTGTATTTCAAATAGATATTTATTGCAGAAAAATCAGCTAGAATATAAAAATCAAAGGAAACAGTATAAACTTGTGGTTTGAGGGAAAGGAAGAGGTATTTCGATACAGCTAGCTAAAAAAATAAAAAAATAGATATAAAATGGGTGTGTGTACAGACTATAGGTTTACTATATATGGATTTATATTTAATATACATAGATATAGGCAATTTCCAAATATGCACACACGTGTCTTATGCATATAAACATATGAACATCTACATGCGTGTGTGTGTGTGCATGTGTGTGTGTGTGTGTGTGTGTGTGTATACAAGCATGGTGTGTACATGCCCATTAGAAGACCTGATTTCTAAATAGCATTCTCCACTAAAATAAACTACTCCTTAGACAAAGAACTGATTCCAGGGCTGGGGCTAGGACACTACAGGAGGACCTTGGAAGATTTTTCACAAGATGGTAAGTAGTGCTCAAATAACGGTAAGGATGTGCCAACAGTAAGAGGAACCAGTTTGAAGGGGTTCCCATTGGTTTCTATAGGCAAGAGGGTAGGATATGGAGTAACTGCTTCGAGGGCAGGGGTTTTCCACTGGGGCTGACGGAAAGGTACTGGAACTAGACCGTGGTGATGCACACCACTGTGAAGAAACTAAATGTAATGGATTGTACACTTAAAAATGGTTAAGATGGTGATTTTTGTATTATGTAGATTTTTCCACAAAAAAAAAAAAAGTTTTACAAGACATTTATAAAACAGAAAACTGGTCATCTTAGAAGTCGGCAGTTATCTTCAAGAGAAGGAAGCAGAAGGACTAGGAGCTGCATGCGGGCCAACAGTGTCCCACTGTCCCAGCTGGGTACTGGTTACACACGTGTGTTTATTCTGTTGTTTTATCCAGCAGCATACTAAAGATTTGTCAACTGTATTATATAAATTTCATTTAAAAGTACTTAAAAACCCTATTCAAATTGACTAATTTTTATGCTTCATTCCATTTCTAAGGTTACACAGTTACATTCGAGCTGAAGTCCTTTCAAATCTTTGGGTTTCAAAGCATGCCATTTAAAAGGTCTTACAGTGAATGTGATGTTTTCTTGCTGAAAATAAAATTAAATGAAACAAGATACAGGTTGTCAAATGAGGCCACTGGTTTATATTTAGCATCTTCAACATACCTTTTAAAACTAGAAAATGTTTAGTTCGACCTAAACAACAAATTGCACTTTAAAACTAAAAAAAAAAAAAAAAAAAAAAAAGGAAAAAAGTTGGGGGGAGCTGATTAAATAAACATGGATGTTCTAATTTGCCAGCCTCTATTTGATGGTTCAATGAAGGATAAAGATCTATTTGGCACATCTGAACAGAGTAAAAAAATGTGCTGATGCTCTTAGTCATTGGTTCATTATCTTCTTTATTGTGTTGATTATGTTTATATAAGAAGAAAAACAACAAAACTTCATTGGGCATTTAACAAAAAAGAAGGGTGAGGGAGGTAAGAAAACACCAGCTGTTCCAGTCTTTAAAATCAGGCAATTTGTTTTTCAGTCCCTCCAGGTAATTGCAATTATTTGCCTCCACAATTCTGAGCACTTTCAAGTGTCATTGTTATATTTACAGTATAAGCCTTTTTTTTTCCTTTTTCTTGGTTTATAGAAGAAAACCAACTTCTTCATATACACATACCAACCTACAAATCTAACCTAAAAAAAAAAAAAATCAATATACAACAGCACAAAATGTAACATTCTTCAGATTGTTCTTAATGTAGTTAACATGAGGGATCCCTGGGTGGCTCAGTTAAACATCTGCCTTTGGCTCAGTTCGTGATCCTGTAAGGACCTATTTAGCCAGAGCGACTCCATCTTGGTTAAAAAGCCATTTTGTTGTTTGTGCAGTAAAACTTAAACTGACCCTGCCCCCGAGAAACTTACTTAGAAGCAAGTCTGGGAAACCAGTAAAATATGGTCGGCCAGTTCCTAATAACAGAGCCCAGAATACAAGGCCAGGTCGGCCAGTTCCTGATAACAGAGCCCAGAATACAAGGACCAGTCAGGCCAGGTGAAAACATCCAATCAGTAAAGCGCACAAACTATCTCCCTAACCACCAAAGAATGTAAACCCCGCCTTTTGGGCGCCAAACTTGAACGCCAATTCTGACCAGAGTAATAGGTTAATTCAAACAGCTACTAAAGGGTAAATTGTAATTCAATTGGCCACCTGCCTGTGGCCTAACATGACTATACAATGTTACAATCTCATTGGCCACTATGTGTGGCCAGGCTTTTGCTCTATAAAAGTCTGTGAGGCTGGGAGGGGTCGCTCTCTTCAGAGGTGGCCCTGACTGACTTCTAATGCTTGGCATAGAATAAAGCTTTAAATAACTTTCACTTTGTCTCAGTCTCATTTCGTTTAATAATGGACCTAACAATCCCAGAGTCCTGGAATTGAATCCCACATCAGGCTCCTTGCTCAGCAAGAAGGCTGCTTCTCCCTCTGCCTCTCCCCACTGCTTATACTCTTTCTGTCAAATAAATAAAATATTTAAAATATATTATATAGGGGCGCCTGGGTGGCTCATTCAGTTAAGCATTGGCCTTCGGCTCAGGTCATGATCCCAGGGTCCTGGGATCAAGCAGGACATCAAGCTCCCTGCTCAGCGGGGAGCCTGCTTCTCCCTCTGTCTCTGTCCCTCCCCACCCCCAAAACTAGTGGGCTCCCTTGCTTTCTTTTTCTCTCTCTCTCTCTCTCTCTCTCAAATAATCTTTAAAGTATATATATATATATATATATATATATATATATATATATA
>NW_019154099.1:17116057-17216797 GCF_002288905.1 Enhydra lutris kenyoni
TATATATATATATATATATATATGTATGTATGTATATATATATATATCAGCTAAATATGGGATAAAAAGAATAGTAGAGAGGAAAACACAAGATCTTGGGGTCAGAATCACATCCCACTATGATCAGCTGTGGCACTTTGGCTTCTGGTTCCTTCAATGTCAAATGTTCCCAGTTCTTACAGAGTGGACGAAGCTGTGAAATTGAAATACACTTGGAATTTACGTGTCTTATGTGATTTTTGTCACAGAAAATCATATATTCCTCTTTACTTAACTATTTTTTTTTTTTAAGATTTTATTTGACAGAGGAAGAGAGATCACAAGTAGGCAGAGAGGCAGGCAGAGAGAGGAGGGGAAGCAGACTCCCCACCGAGCAGAGAGCACGATGCGGGACTCAATCCCAGGAACCTGGGATCATGACCTGAGCCAAAGGCAGAGGCTTAACCCACTGAGCCACCCGGGTGCCCCTACTTAACTATTTTTAAAGCTGTCCAAGTTTATAGAGCAAAGCAAAGGAGGGACCCACAGTCTGGAGAGTTGTTTAGTGAGGAAGCAACATGAGTTAACAAATTGATTAAAATGAGGAGAAGCAACTGTGGTCCAACAAAAAGGAGTTAATTGTTCATCTGTGTTGTACCTTATAACAAAGCACATACACGCAAAAGCTAAAACTGTCTCATATTTCTATCTCCCAGAATGAGAGGACAAAAAAGTTAATGGCTCCAAATTTATTCAACTACTATGCTCCTGCCAAGAGCATTCAAAAATGCTAAGTTTAAAAAATTTTACAGTCTCATGGTAACAATGTTACAAGTTCATAGTTTCTAAGGTATCTGGTAAAACCTACCTACCCATCTAACAAGTCCGTCAATAAACATGGCTAGAAGGATCTATTGCAGACCAACCATTGTGGCCAATAACAGGACTCAGAAACTAGTAAGAGAAAATTCTGTCCCTGAGACAGTCATCATCAGGTGAGAAAGAGCACCTGAACAGTTACAAGGTTGGAGAACCTGGATGGGAATCCATCCTTGGTGGGCAGAAAGGGGGGCAAGTCCCAAGCGTCACCCAGGAAATCAGGGAAGGTGCTGCAGTAAAAGTAATTCAAGAACTGGGTGTTAAGAGATGGGTAGCAGAAAGGATTCTACATACAACACAGGCAAAATAAGGTGAAAGAGATGGGGCACTTTAAAACTAGATGGCTACATTACAGATGGTGCAGGGAGTGAAGACGATGAAGGCACAAAACACACGGGTACCAGAATGTGGACGGTGCCTACCTCACCCCAAAGGAAGTCAACTTTAGCTCACAGCTAACAGGAAGCCACTGCCTAATTGGAAATCAAATACCAAAAAGCTGTGTGTCAGAAAGATCCTAGGGCAACAGTGAGGAAGACAGAGTCATGAGCCTATGAGGTTAGAGACATAAGGCCAGTTCAAGTGAATCTGTAAGAAAGATTTCATCTTCTCAGTTTTATTATAACCTTAAAAAAAAAAAAACAGAAATAACAAATCGAAAAAAAAAGAAGAAAGAAACAGCTGGAAAGTGTTACTAGAGTTGGGCACAAAAGTGTGTTCATCTCACACAAGGAGACCTAACATGTTGTATCTCCAAGGCACTTAAAAGACAAAAGAGGGAGAAGGGTTTCTCCTGTTAACAGACACAAAGGAGCCTCTCTCTAACCATCCCACTCTCCTCAAAAATATTCAGTGCTCCGGTAGGGGAGGAAAAAAAAATATTTCCAAACCTGCTTTTTCAGCCTCATATCCTACTGTTCTCTTTGAAAGGAACCTTGCTCTGGACAAAATAAACAACTTCCAATGCACAGATGCACATCATGGTTTCCCACACATAAAATACATCTTTGCTGATGTGATTCCAGCAGCCTTCCACATCCCTACCTCCAAACGGTTCCATCCCTACCTGTCCAATCCTGCTGGATGCCACTCCCCATGGAAACTTCTCTCACCTCAGCAGGAGATGATCTTAACCTCCCAATTCCCACTTTAAGGTTTATTTCTCTTATTGTGCGTTAGTTACTTCTAGCTTCTTTTAGCAGACTATATATATATATATTATATGACTCCTAGAAGATTTAAAACCTCATTGGGAATAAGATAAATGTTGGGCTCATCTTTGTATGCACTGCAGAAAATAGGAACTCAAAAACCAGTGTAAAAAATTTTTTTAAATCCCATCTTGATCAAAACCACATTAGGGCAGTTGGTTAAAGCAACGTAGTTACACCCATTCCTTCAACAGTATCTGCTGAGCAGCTCTCCAATGCCAGCAGTGATTCACACATTACAAATCATGAACAAAGCCAGCAAAAAAATCCCTATTAATCTATGGAAATGCGCTCATAGGATTTTTACCAATTTGGGGGGTAATACTTTCCCTTCCAGGGTAGTTTCTGTATCATCACTGCCCAGACTAGCTATTCAGTGTACTTCTCTTCAAACACTTCACATTCCTATATCTATAAGCACCGCCCCCTCCTGAATCACATGGATAAATAAGGACACCTGTCCTAGCAGAAAAGATCAAAGGGTCAAATGTCAAGCTCTATAGTACTGTGGAAGAACTTGAACAAAGTCCTTAACAGTTAAAAAAAAAAAATACAAATTCTTTGTGTTCCCAGACCTGGTCTTATATTTTTATTATACATCTGTTTCCCACTAAAATGTAGGCTACACTAGAGCAGGGGTACTTACTGTCGGCTCTGTTTATCACAGTTATCCCTACCGCCTTGAACAGGGCCTAGCACAAAATACTTGTTTACGGGGTGGGGGGGGGATATGAATATATGAATGAGATTAAAGAATTCCACTCATCAACTCTTTCTACTCATCTCATCCTGGAAGGACTCAATGTAAAGATCATGACTCAAGAGACACGCCCTTTGTCAAGCTGTCAACATGTTTTTCATCTCTGGATTTGATCTTAAATTCTCAGAGTGGTTTATAAATAGGCTGTCATTAACTACCCAAATCACTGCTAACTCAGGAGGAGGGAAATGCCCATTCATCACAGCTTTAAGCAACAAAAAGAGATTCTCTATAAAGAACTGCACAAGGGCACCTGGGTGGCTCCATTGTTAAGCATCTGCCTTCGGCTCAGGTCACGATCCCAGGGTCCTAAGATCGAGCCCTACATCGGGCTCTTTGCTCAGCAGGGAGAAGTCCCTGTTCCACTCCCCCTGCTTGTGTTCCCTCTATTGCTGTGTCTCTCTCTGTCAAATAAATAAATAAGATCTAATTTAAAAAAAAAAAAAAAAAACCTGCACAAATTCAGGTATAAGGCTGGGGGGTAGGGAGGGCTGTGGAATTAAGTATCTTTCCAAAAACCAAAGAGGAATTACATGATCCTGGAGGCACTGCTTCATCATCGTTTAAATGATGTATTTCAGAATGGTAACTCTGATGATCATCTGCAGAAATTTACATATTCCTACTAATTATTAAATATCAAAATAAAATTGAACACTTTTAAAAAGCAAATACCCTATTTTGTATGTCCTACTTACTAATTCTTGATAAAAATCACAATTAAACTCTGAAATGTAGAATTTGTTTCCAATTTTTAGTCACCATGACACAGGTCTTGATTCATAATTAAATTAAATGATATTGCTGGAAAGTGTTTCACAGCCGCCTCTCAGGAAAAAAAACTTTTTGGTAGCGTTTGCCAATCTCTATCTATGTACATACTCCCTGGCGGCCAGTTTCAATCACTGTGAGGCAAACCAGCTCTAGAACACCTAATGCACAGTACATCGTGCTAGACTGATCTGTGTACAGCACATACTGTAGTCAGAAATCAATCCTTCGCTAACGTCATGTGCCTGTACTACCTTCCAGGTTGGGATAGAGGAATGAGGGCAATGACACAACCCCTGTGTTTGGGTGTGTCACGGTTTTTGTGGAAATTGGAATGGCACAAAGCTGTCTGTACTGAAATCACTTAAAAAGCTAAGACAAATCTCATCTTCAGTTGGCAATGGCTTATACTCGTTTTCAGTTGCTCAACCACCAATCCCAGCTTACCCCCATCGCCACATGAAGTACCAAGTTAACCAAAATGTATCAAATGTCAATGAATTTAAGCTCCTTCCTGAAGAGTTATATGATTATATGTATGTAACTGGTATTCTAAACTGCGTTTTAAAATTTTTTCTTCCTGAAGGTCCATTTCTCTTTCAGTTTACAGCCTTCAATACATTTACTCAACCAGTATTTGTTAAATGCAATATATATATATGGCCTGATTTTATATACACATACACTGTTTAATAAGCCTTATACACAACTCTCTTCAACCAACATTCATTACATGCCAGATATAGGAATAGCAGATCTCTTATTAGGAGAAGGAAATATGAGATTAAGGAATTACCTCAAGTTTATTTCCTTCACAGTAAATCTATTTGCCATCTTCAATTTGTGCCCACAGGTTAGGGTTCTTCTATGTTTCTCAATTACTTCAGTTTGAGCAGAATTAAAATGTGGCATTCTATAATCCCTTAATAGTTTTTTTTTTAGTGTAACCAAAATTGTATTGCCCTTTTAATATGGTTTTCTTAATTTTGGAAACCCGTTTAACTTCTTTATTCATTTGTGTGTATGTGTGTATATATATACATATATATATATATATATATATATATATTTAATATATAATTTAAATAAATGTGACATACATAATTTATATAAAAAAATATAACGTTTCATAAACCCATAAAAGTGATTTTTTTTCTTTGACCTAGCTACTATATCCCCCTTCTCATTGTAAGGCAATTCATGTAAAAAGTCTGGTATGTACCTTTCCATATTTTAACCCAGGCACACATAATCCTATATATTCACACACATAAACAATTATACAGCTAGAGAGTATATTTTTTGATGGCATCATCTTATATAATTCTCTGCATCTTTTCTGGTTTATACCACATGGAAGTTTCTCAAATTATCTAGTATTATTCTAATTCATTCTTTTTAATATTGGCAGAATATTCAATGATACGGCTAATTTATTTACCTATTCCCTTCTGTTTCCAGGTTTTTAACATAGTAACTACTACTGAAGAAAACACACCTTTGTGCAATGTCCTCATCTATTGGTGCTTTTATTTCTATTTCATAGAATCCCAGAAGTGGAAACCCTGGGTCAAAAAGCATGTGCATTTCTTCTTTTTCATAGACATTTCAGATACCTTTTCAAAATGCTGTATCATAGTACAGTTCTACCAGCCACGTATGAAGGTACTTTTCCCCCACATTGCCACTAGAATAGTAAAATATGCAATGGCAGGGGTGGGGTGGGGGAGGAGGTGCACCTGGGTGTGGTTCAGTCTGTTAAACGTCTGCCTTTGGCTCAAGTCATCATCCCAAAGTCTTGGGATAGAGCCCACATCCAGCACGCACCCTCTCTCTCTCTCTCTCAAGTAAATAAAAAATTTTTAAATATGCAATGGGTATAAAGTGGGTATAAACTAAAGTGTTAGTTTGAATATCCATAATTACAGATATTTGTATTTATTTAAATTTCTTCTTCTTGAATGGTCTTTCAGACCCTTAGCCCATTTTTCTATTGATTTTTTTTCTAGCAATTCATAAAAGCTCACTCTAGGATATAAGTATATATACTTATATATATATAATATATATATATATTTATATATAATACCTAGGATAGGTTTAATCTCTTGTCAAAACCATTAGAAATCTATTTTTTTACAGGATTATTTGTCTCTTGCCTATGATGTTTGTTAAACAAGTGGTTTTAGCTTTAACAATTAATTATGCCTTTGTTTTCTCTTATAGCTGCAAGGTTCCAATTTCTTGGAGAAAGCCGTGCTATAGTCGGGGTGAAGACACCAACATCCAGAGGCTGAGGGAAGAAGGGGAAAATCCCTGGCATTGGACCCTCATTCTACTTATCCCTTCTCTTCCAAGTAGAAGTCAACAAAATGCCTCTTTTGCTCAAGGGAGTTCAAACTGGGCTTCCATAACTGAGCCAGCACAGGTCTGACTAACACTGTGATGTACTCTTCCAAATGAATTGCTACATTTGATACCCTGTAGGTTTTATGCATGTATCAGAAAAAAAAAAATCAGTACTATATAAATTCTTCCCCATTCTCACCACCCATGTCAGTGTTCCTAAGTCTCCACATGTTTATACAAAGAAAACATCACTACATGGTTTAAGAAAAATGAAATCTAATTATTTCTTAATGCACAATAGCTAATGCTTTTGAGACTTACGTATAATTGACAGTATTATTTAAATTACTCTTAAGAACTATGGTAATAATACACTTAGAGTTTCCGTTTGACAAATGTGTCATTTTCTTAACACACAATTTCACACAATTTTTATCCTTTAAAATGTTCTATATTTTTATACCAGAAGTGAGAGAAGCTTTACTTCCAGATACCCAGGTTCACAAGCTATGGATATGATGGCTAATACTTAATTTTAGAAAGTACTTATAATTTTACATGTTTGTTTTCATTTTAAAAACCAGATTCCTAATAGCTTTATTCCTACATAATTTTATGTTTCTTTTTTTTTTTTTTTTCCAGATTTACTTCATTTTAGATAAAGAGAGAAAGCATGAGGAGGAGGCGGGGGATGGTGCAGAAGGAGAGGAGGAGAATCTCAAGTAGACTCCCTGCTAAGCAAGGAGCCCCCACTCAGGCTCCATCTCACAACCCTGAGATCACGACCTGAGCTGAAACCAAGAGGTGGATGCTTAACTAACTGCCCACCCAGATGCCCTTCTACCTTCTTAAAATTTAAAAGAAGAAGAAAAAAAATGGACTACATAATAACCATTGAGTAACAACTACATAAGAGAAAATTTTTATCAACCTTTTGCTGCCCCAAATAGTCTGTACTGAGATCATCTCACGCTTGGAGGAAAGAAACAATCAGACATGCAGGCTCACCGAACAGGTCAGCAAAAGGATTCATGAAAGACTGTGAATCTGAGGCAAAAATCAATCCATGAAACCCTCTCGAGAGCTCTAGGAAGTTACAATAATGCTCACATTCGATTTACCTATTTACTCAATAGTCAATGAAGCTACTTGCAACTCATTCCCTGAGCTTTAGAAGCCAAACTCAAAGCCAACGAGAGTCACTGAATCACAGGTGCTGCGAGCAGCACCTGTGAAGTGGGATCTTGAGAAAGCTTTCCAGTACCCTCCTCCCAACAAAAGCCACCCACGATTCCAGAAGAAGCATTTCCCTTTAGCCACCATACCTCATGTACCCCAAGAATACACACACACACACACACACACACACACACTCATCACTCCACACTCTGTTATCCGTCTGCAATGGCCCAATTGATGTATGAAAACAAGCCAAAAATCAACCAGGCAATATTAACCTCCTATGCTCCAGAGCTTTTGCTCCCCAGACTTGTGGAACCATTTCCTTAACACAAACCCTTCAGATCCACACGTTGTTTCTTCCATGGTGGTTTGCTAGGCTTGTGTTCCAGCTTCTGACTTGATCTTCTAGCATCTACTCCTCAGCCTAGCCTTGACCTCAGGATCATTGAATTGGCATTACTTGCCCAGTAGGGATTGTTCTGGCCTATTCATAGTCAAAAGGAAGGGGATTATCAAGGTTCTAATTTATCTAGATCATCTTTTCTGTGCATTCTACTTGTCTCCTCCCAGGATAGGGCCCTTGGAGCTCTAGGCTTCAGGAGCTGAGCCTCAAGCTTGACCATATGAGGATTAACTATGGCCTCTAAGATAAACTAATGCTTCTATCTGCGATTTGATGGGAGTGTCATGGAAGACTACATTTTTATAAAAAGGGTTCTTTCACGAAACAGAATTTAGAAGTCATTATTCTTCAATAGTATTTGTTTCTATTTCCTAACCTCAAATGGCCCTCAAGATAGCTTTCAGATATTTTTACTCATGTTCCATCCCTTTAATACCTGTTCAAAAGCCACTGGCTCTTTTTGAAACTATCTGTCTCTGCCCTACTCTTGACATACGACTTTGCCCCTCCCTCTGTGAAAACAGCAACACTAGGCAGTACTGAGTCCATTTTCCTCTACCAAGAAAATCAGTATTCTTCTAGCTTTACTCAATCACCCACACAGCAAAACTGTGTGCTTCCTTATTTTTAAGATAGAACACTAAACCATCAGTCTAGTCCAAGCACCTCTTATCCGCAAACCCTTCAACCATATCCACGCTCACCTCCCTCAGTTCTGCTTCCTATCAGGCTACTATTTTTCTTCTTTATCACCACCAACAAAATTGACAAGCATGGTGTAATCTCACTATCCCCCTTCTTCACTATATCCACTTCTCCGAAGCCCTCCCAGATTTGGTTACCTGCCCCATCAAGTCTTTCCTAGAGTATCTCTTACCAATGACCATCAAGGAATACCTCATCTCTGGGCCTCACTTCAGGGCCCAGCCAGCAATCTCCCTGAAGCACGACTCTGTTCTATTTTCCCACCTGAGCCCTTCTCTCCCTAACACTATCCCATCTAATTCTTCTTGACTGCCCTACATCCTACCTAAAACTGCAGATCTAGCTATAGCAACTTCACAAAATCCTCTCCTTTGTTTCTCCTCTTCTCCCCACTTAACAGAGGCTTTCACCGTGTCACTACTACTCTTCTCTCCTTACTAACCTAACTTTATTGGTAAGTTTTCAACCATATCTTTACACCAATAATGTGAAAACTAATCTTCGGCATGCCATGACCAATTTCATGAATTTCAGAGAAAAATCTATACACCCTGGTGTTCTCTACAGCCAAGGGTTCTGTCACACATCACTTTTATATATATCAACACTAAAATTTTCCTTGAAATGGAGAAGACCAGAAAACACTAGATGACAAATGCATTTTTCTCGAAGAGTGCCTAACACTACCTCCTACAAGTCATAGTTATTAAGGGTCTCCCATAAGCCTCAGAATAAAAGCAGATGGAACATTATCAGGATAGTATTAGAATAAGAAATATCAGAAATAAGACCGACACTTTAAAAATTACTAGAAAACACACCTATCATCAGTACATACTGTTGAATGCTTAACATGTATGCCACACACCACACACCCAGGAACACGCAGAATTTCTTTTACTCTTCACAAGCATCTTGAGGTTGATATTCTCAACTTCCTTCAGCAGGATTCGAAGAAAAGTAACCAAAAATGCTAACAACCCTTCTCTCTGGCAAAGAAATTATGGTTTTCATTTTCTTCTTTTTGGTTTGTACTTTTTTTCTGCAAGGATTATACGTTACTTAAAACATTACTGAGTGAAAACACTAAGATAAAGACATCAAGTTTTCAACTAAATGGCTTCGAAAGCAGGGTTTGTACTGGAGGGACATTTCCTGGTAAAAGCAGGAACCAAAGAATTGTCAGAAATGGAAAGTAACTTGGAGGTTATCAGATCTACTCCCCTAATTTTTAAGATTGGAAAAAAAAAATCAGTTTAAGTAATAACTCCTAAAGGCACAGAAAAATCACATGAAATACTTCAAATATAAATAAGAATTTTCATGTACTTCAATGTAATAATGTACCTCTCTCATGAATAGAGTCTCCAGGTTCTATCTCATTTAGTGTGGTATTTACAGCAGTCGGCATTGTCACACACAGGTAAAGGCTTAATAAACGCTATTTGGCAATGATCACAAACTGAACATTTAATTTATTTAGCAATTTATCCAGATGTTTCCAAAACTTAAGGTCTGCAAATAAAAATGATTATAAAATGAGTGCCAATTCACTTCAAGAGTATAAAATGAAGTTGTGCGCTATTCCAAGTTACATTTAAAAGCTTTGCAAACAGCACACTATTAGCTCTGCCGATTTGTTTTTATTTTTGTAATTGAAATGTGGTCCATGTTATCAGGCCATCTGCACCATGGCAAAATGACTTAGTAAACAAGACAAAAATGGTGTTCTGTGAGGAACAACATCAGATTTTGTTTCTGCTAAGGAATATTCCTCTAAAAAGACAATTTCTGGGACCAAGGCAGAAGACTTGGCAGAAGGAAGCCACAGCAGCGGCAGTCTGTGGTGTTGCTAAGATGCCAGCTGGGGACTGATGCAAGTCCAGGGTCTCCCCCACCAACTCCCCAAGACAGAGTAGAATGCATTCTCCACCCGGTGCAGTGGGCGAGAATCCAGCACCTGACTATACACATACGGCCCACATATCCCATTGCATTCTTTTTGCTGTTAAAGTGAAAAGTGCTAAAGACATTGTCTTATACACATTAGCTTCCCCAAATTTCCTATGCATAGAATGGATTGCTATAGCCAAAAAAAAAAAAAAAAAAAAAAAAGTCAAGGGGCAAGCACAGAAGTTCATTGGTCATGTCTCACTACATCCAGAAGTAGGATATAATCTGGTTGATGGTTGCCCTCCCTCTTTCCCCCATATCATCGTCTTCATTTTCGGTCCAAAAAAAACCAAGTTGTTTATCCTAAGAAATACACAAAAACATCAAAAACTACAAGTCACCCACAATCCCACTAGACCTTTTTAAGTATACAAGGAAATTGATGTCCTTGCCTCAGTTTCTCCAACCACAGCCTAAGAGGACACTGTGAGTGCTTTTGCAAGTTTGGGGAGAAGCCATCAGGCATTTCCTTTTCAATGGGTAGAGAACACACAGACCATCTACTCACTCACATATACACGTATAAACTTTCTTTAAACACAAACTTGTACCATCCACCTGCTTCTATTTTTTTTTCTAATCAGCTAACTTTCCAAGTCATATCTAATGCACTCATTTGAATGGCTATATTATCCATTGCTATATGAATATGCTATAAATTCATCACTTTTCCAGTGATGGGAATTTTGGGTAAGTTTCTTGACATTTTACACAGTGCTGCAAAGACTCACTTTGTACAACTTTATACTTTCAATTTATTGTTATACAAATAGATTCAAAATAGTGGGGTTTGTTAGATCATTAGGGTATAGCAGTTTTTTTATTTAAATACTACCAAATTATACTACAATAAGGTTGCATTGCTATATATTTTTACTCCTTCACTAAACACTACTGTCAGCAATACTGTTTAGCTTTTCTATTTTGACAGATGAAAAATGCTCTCCATACCGATTTTTATTTACGTATTGAGATTGAATGTTTTTTCAAACAGCCGTTCACCATTTATGTTTCTTCTTAGGTAAATTGCCTATTCATATTAAGTGAAAATTTTCCTATTGGGTTATTCGTCTTTTTCCTAATGATTTGTAGGTATTCTTTACCCAGCAGTGATACAGAGCAAATATTTTACTCCATTTTTTTTATTTCTTCTAAATTTTTATATTTACTCCCTTTCTCTCCCCATCACCACCCATATGGAAATTTTTTAGTTGTTATATTAACCAATATACCCAATCTTTTTCCTCACAATTTCTGGAATTTAACGTACTTAACAATATTCACCTCAAGATTATTTTGCTTCAGAAAACTCTACATTTCACACCACTTATCCAACATAGTAAGGAAGAGGGAGTTCTTTTATCTCAAAAAAACAAGTAGAGTATCACAAAATTCAATCTTAAAGTTCCTCCCCTTCCTCAGTGTGACCATCACTCAGACCAGGAAATAGTATTGAACGGATCTGTGGGTCTTCATTATTTTCCCAACTAATTCTTCAAATCCATTATCCCAACTCATCAGGTTTTCTCCAATACCTTCAGAGCTGAGAACAGTGGGGAGGGAAGAGGTAAGATACAGGAAATTGTTGTCCTTGCGTATCGCAGTTATACTAGGGTGCCATTGTCCTCCAGCTGTGGCTGATAAGCATCCCAAGAAGCAGCATTTGCATATGTGGGTTACTCGGAGAGTCATTTGCTGGGTTTTCTAAGTCTACTCTACATAGACTGTGTTGGGGTCATCGCAGGTCGCCCCCTTAGATGAAGCCCTTAAGATCTCTCAAACCCGACTACCTTTTGAGAAGTCCATAGCCAGTTGATGTTTTGGTACAAGTCTAACTTGTTCCAAAAGCAGGTCTACTTTTTTATACTTGCTTTGCCACCAGAGCAGCTAACACAGCCTCTTGTCTTTAGAGTCCACCATTTGCAAATAGAGTCATTTTCCAATCATCATGTCCCCATATTGAAAGGGATGCAGTCAACCTCTGAGAAGTTCTCTCAAAGGGCCACCCATATGGCTTTATTCCCTCACAAAGAGTTAGAGATAATGCCTTAGCACCCTGACACCACTCTCTCCAAAGAAAGCCTCTCTTTATAGATCTTCCATTTTTTAAAGCATTTGTGAACCTAGTCTCATATAGCCTAGAACTGAGTGACAAGTTAACAGTAGCAGGATTACTCTCACAATCTCTTCCCATGACCACAATAGTCTGACACCTGCTATCTTTAGTTTCTAGACTTCCACAAAACTGACACAACAGAAAAAGCCATAGTTAACATTTCTGCTATAGAAACTTGAATTTTTACTCTCTTAATACCTTTTTAGGCTGTTTTGAAATCAAAACCACCTTAACACTTCAGCTGGTTCTTTGGATTGGTAGGATTTTTTTCCTTCTTTATGTCTTGTACTTTCTAAGTTTTCTATAGCAATGCATCCTTTTTGAAGTAAGAAAAACTTAAAATTACTGTTTTAAAATACCTTTCTTTAGTGCATTCCCATTAGTCACATTCTTAACTTAGATTTTGTTATTAATTTTAAATAAGCATTATACAAAAGTAATTACTTAAAGCCATTCTATTCATTTATTCATTTTTTATTTATTATGCTTTAACAAACTATAGAAATGATCCCTGAAAGTATAGTCTTTTTTATTATGCTTTAAGATGGCATTTGAATTCTGATCATAACTTACAAGAAAAGTATTCCTTCTCCTGAACTTTTAATGTAAAAAGTACTTAGAAATCATCTATCTTTTTTCACCAGAGAACAAAGCCATAAACAAAAATTCTTCCACATTGGTCGTAGACCATCACATTAAGTGCTATTTTATCTTAAGTTGTATCTTTGATTTTAATAATTTTAAATTTGAACATATGAATAAATGAATGACACTTGCAATGTTACTTGATTACTAAACAAGTTGATCTTAGAATTTCTAATCACTTTAGTCATTGAAACACTCTAGGTCCTAAGAAAACTCTCAAAATTACAGGGGGAAATATATAAAAATCATGAGCTATGAAACTTAAATATGTATTGAGAAAAATAAAATGAAAACATCAGTTCTGGTCACATTCTAATAGAAATGAACCTCAGGGGAGATGCATTTTGCCAACTCTGAGACACCCACAAAACTTAAGTTACAATTAAATTCAGATAATGAAATTCAGAAAAACCATATTTATCAAATACAAGCCTATTAAAATATCTCAAGAGATTATACATGTGCACCAAGATCAACTATGACCTCAAGATAAAATGCATTTTTTTAACCATTAAAAAATATGACCTTAGCCATTTCAGGGTACTCTAATGTAGGAGGAAGCAGTCTGCTTGGCTACCTGGTGACATGTCCAGAATTCAGCAGAGTTCCACTGAGACTTTCCAGGAAAGGGAGTACCAGGCACACTAACAGATACCTACTTTACATTGCACCACTTATTCCCTGTCTTCATGGAGCTTCTAGTCTATCAGATTAATTCAGTGGATGACTATATGAAGTGGGAGGACAGTTAAGGTAGGAAAAGCACAGTGCCAGGGGTACACAGCCCATTATCTTCACAGCACATCATCCAACAAACCAAGTAAATAATTATCATTTGGCTTCTTATATAGATTAGTCTACAAAGAGATGAGAAAACAATTTCCTCCCTAATGCTATTTCTAAGTCATTAAAATGGCATTTGCATTCTTACACAGTCTCTATTAGCTTAGAATGTATACCTGTTCACAAAATGTATGCTAAGTCTTACAATGTTGATCGATCAAGTTTGTGAGCCTTCAAGTTCAATCACACATGGGCAATCACAAATTCACAAAGATTGTCCTAAAGGGATCGATCTTGTCCAGGTGACACAGGACCTTAATGACATTTTTCTCCAAGTATAACATATAAAGGCAGAGTCAGGGCACATCATAGCTTAGTCCTGAAGCACTAACCCAGCACACATAAAAAGTGGCAAAGCGGACAGCAGGAGAGCGAATTCAAGCAAGTCTTCCAATGTGGCTAAACGGAGGATGAGACCTGGTTCATGGTACCACAAAGAAACCGGTAGAGGCAACAGTAAGAAAAGGATGATGTGGGTAAGAAGGAAGTCAACGTAAATTTCAGAGAACTGCAATGGGTACTGCAGGTGGGTGCATGCTCCCAGAACACTCCTGAATGGACAGGATTGATTCAGTTAGAAAAAATAGGATGGGTAATTAAAAATTAAGACATTTAAATCTAGGGTGGGTGGGAGTATAATATTTAGAAGAAAACAGATAAAAAATTTAACTTTTCTTTTACCTTAAGAAGGGTACCAAGCCCAGAAAATCTTATAGTTCTTAAAAACAGCAAGTCGCTAAATAACTTTGTAGATTGTGTAAAAACATTTGAGAAGATTAAGGGCATATTTATCAGCTTATATCATCAATCTGGCATAGCTAAAATGTGTTCATAACAAAAGAAAAACCAAACATTTGTGAAGGAGGCAATATTCTCAAATGAAATCATTTCCATCTTAATATTTTCAATTCATGTCACACACTTGAGATAAAATATTAATACATTAGTTTATACATAAAATGAATAGAACAAATATGAAGTACCAGTATAGTAGACATGCTTATAGTAAGCCAATATTTATTGGCATATATAATCAACTTTTTTTTTTTAAGTTGATGGGTAAGTGATCAAGAATTTTTATAGAGACTGTTAATCTAAAATATAGGAGTTAAGCCAGAATCTTCTGCTATCCATCTAGATATATCATGGGGAAAAAACCTGCATGAATGAAGCCAAGACATAGTCAAACAGAGCTAACAGAAGTAGAAAGACTAAGTCCTTAGGTCATTTGAGAACCTAGATCTAGGCCCATCTGAAGCCAATAGCTTCTCAGATGCGCGAGCCAATATGTTCCTGTTTTTGAGTACAATTGAGCGAAAACCATTATTTCTAACAGAGGGTAGAACAATTAAGAGAAAAATAAAATTATGGAAAATTATATTTTTATGACTCCACTGGAGAGAGAAAGGGAAAAAGAAAATCCATTCAAATGTGACTTCCTTAAGGTACTGGATATAGATGTCCAGTATCAAGCTTTCTATTATTCTATAACTTACAGTGGCAGGTGCCCAACACATGCTGTAGCCCGCCATAGTAACTACACAAACTTACTCCTATGAATTGAATTCTGTGACTACCCAGAGTTGATTTTTTGTGCCCCAAATTGCTAATGAGCTGTGATATCTGTTCGAGTTAATATAATCACATAGGAGAATGAAAGATAAATTGTTTCTGTGATAAATTACTTTAATGCCTGGAAAAGATAAGATTAGGGTGAGTGCTTTAAAAAAAAAAAAAAACTTGTTTTCAAATTAAGTAGGGACAATATAACTGACAAGATCATACTATAAAAAATCAGACAAATCTGTTTGAATTTAGGCTGCTTTATTAATGATGTACTATATGTTAGCTAATTGAAGTTAAAAAATAGTAAGTATACATTCTTGGTCAAATTAAAACACACAGTGGGTCACAGACGATGCTTCATGGGCATGCCTTATGCAGGAAAAACCAAAGTAGAAACCACTCCTACTCAGAGAAAAGGACGTGGTCCTATATCCAAAGATTGACATGAGAATATATACGTTCATTTTTTAAGTAGGAACAGAAATAATTTTTATGATGCCTGGTTTTAGTAATTTATTCAACTTTATTCCATTATGAAGCCAATGTAAGAATGCTTCAGCAGTAGCATACAGCTGCCCAGTGCCGTTTGACACTTCAAACTTTGATGACTTGAACGTATGTAATCACTGCCCTACTTCCCGTCCTATATGTTCCAAAACAAACGCCCCTAAAATTTTATTATTTAGTAAGTCATGTCTTAGGGATAATGAATTCTCAGATCACAGAGCTAAAAGTAACAAAGCGGGATTCTGAACTCAAAAAGACATAGTCTGCCATGATGAGTAAAACAAGCTTTTATAAAACATTGTAGAACACAAATTAAATAATTCATACCTTCCAGAAAAGATAGAATGTAGTCTTTGTTCCTACTTCCAGTCATTAATACTACTATACTTCAAATAACATTTCAGCAATTTTCTTGGTATTTAAAAGCAGTATCTAAATACAGTTACCATTTTTGTAATCTATTTTACTACTGTATATATAATAAAGTCCTAATGTCCATAATATTTTACAATGTGTTACCAAAATTGATGAGTTTAATTACTTAATGTGCACGGATCAATTTGAAATAAATTGAAAATGAACACACCGTACACTCTACTTAATCTTGTTAGTCTTGTTTCAGAATTCACTTTCTAATTTGCAACCCAGTAGGCTATATTTTAAGATAGAAGATTTCTTTTACGTTTCAGCAGTTTAAAGCCAAAGCAACTACAGGAAGGTAGAGTTCTAGTAGTCACAAAGTCTGACCTCAAGGGGAAGAAAGGTCCCAGGCTTTCATGCTCTAAGCCAATTCCCTTGGCTTGTTATACTTTTTTTTTTTCCCCCTTAAAATTGGGGAGGAGTTATTCTACTTCTCTGTCTATAGAATAATTTTTAAGTGAATTACAGACACAGAAAGTAGATCAACAAATTGGTAGACAAATGAAATAACAAAGGAAATAATCATTCAAAGTCACTTCTGGTTGGTTAAGGATGGCATGGAACTATATAGTTAAGAGGAGTGATACATTTTCATTAGTAATGCATTTTCGAAGTAATACAGGTATCTGCAAAAGGGGTCACATAGTACTTTTCACATCACCGAACCATTTTAAAATCCAAGGTGAAATAAACTCTCCGGTGCCTATGAACTCCATTTACATGGAGTACATCGCTGTAATTTTTAAAAATGCATTCATATTCAAATCTGAGAAACAGGATTCTGAGCTCATCAGGCCTGCTTAATTGCACCAACATCTGCAATCAATTTAAATTCTTTAAGATGGTCTTTCACAGTGCTTGAAGTGATTTCATGCTGTGATAGATTTAACACACTCACTAATTTATAGACACACACAAGCAGATGAGACCTATTTTTCCAGGGGTGGGGTAAAGTACAGAAGGGCAGTCTGAGTTTTCCAACTATCACTGCGATATAAAAAAGGAAGCATTCTGCACAACTTACCGAAATCATCTGAGAAGATGATAGCACTGCATAAACATAATCTAGAAATTAAAACTAAAACTAGTGTTTTATTTAAATCTATTTGTAGGTCACGGACCATTACAAGGTTTGATGAAAGTTTATGGGTGGAAAAAAACAGCAAAAGCCAAAGCGATCAGTTAAGGTCACATCGAGAAACGTCATTCCTTAATCGATCACGATAGTCCATCCTGAGTCAAGGAGGGTGGGGGCAGGCAAGAAGAAGAAAGCCTGAAAATCCAGAATTGGTTTTTAACCAAAGACATACATTGGCATCACATCAAGAATATGAAACTCACAATAAGAAAACTAGAGGCTTTGGGCAGATGGCAGCAGTGGTACAGTTTCTGAAACTCACTGGATTCCTCCTGAAAAAAACAACTAAAGGGCAAAACCACAGACCTAACAATGCAAGCAACAACTTATCTCTGTGATCCTCAAAATACAAGCAGGAGGAGACAAACCACTAATGACCACAAAATCTACACAATAACAACGTCTGTGTAGGAAGAAACAGAGGAGGCAAGCAGATGAACATGAAAGCACCAAAAGCTCAATAGCCCAGAGGTCCTCATTAGAAGCCTCAGTAGGCCAGTTTGAGGACAGCAGCTCAAACTAGGTGGAGTTTGGCCTTTTCCAATTGTGGATGAGCTCTAGTGGCAAAAAAAAAAAACGAAGGAGACTGGGGCAGACGTGTCCCGTGAACTCCCGGCACTGAGCTGCCTGGGGTCCCTTGCAGGAGAGTACAGCACGATGAGAGAAAGTGCTGACGGCGAAATCAAAGTTGAGCAGAATATTCCTGCAAAAGATGAACAGTTGCCACAACAACAAAGCCATAAAACATGGCAAAGTAACTTACAATTTCAAACTGTGCAAAGAGACGTTGAGACAACATATAAGACATAGTGGAAAAAAAAACAAATTTCAAAATCCTCAGAAATGAGAGAGAGAATTTGGAGCGGGGGGTTGGGGAATAACTAAGAAAATCACTTCAGAAGTAAAAACTAAACTAGAAAGAAGAACAACAAAAATACAGAAGAAAGATTTGGGACAGAGCACATATTGGGGATACACAAAAATCTTACATACAGATAATAAGACCTCTGAAGAAGAGCCCAATGCAGGTCAACAGAACACTTTCATGAAAATTAAGAAAAAAAAATTTTAAAGATTTAATACATAATAAAAGTATACTGTTTATCAGATAATCCCAACTCAAACAACTAGATAAAAAGAGTCAGTAACCCGTAAGGGATAGTAATTAGTTACCAGCAGAACTTTTGTCATGTTTTATGACTGAAGAAAAGAATATATTTAAGACCCGAAAACAAAAACAAAAACAAAACCACATGAGCCAAAGATTTTATATCCAATAAAACTGACTAAACGATAGAAGGCGTATACGGTTATCCATATGCAATAATCAGGAAATGCTCTTCCCAGGAGCCCTACAGAGGAATCCACTGCAGAGCAAACTTCAGACAAACGTCTAGGGAAATAAGAACTTAAGGACTGGTGGGGAGACTTAAAATATAGTTACTCAGAAATAAGGGGGGGGGCGCTAAATTCAGTTACTCATAGACGGGAAAGCTACAGGAGGACTAGAAAGAACTAGAAAATGTTACAGCTCTATGTTCAATGGAGACAGAGTCTAACAAAAGCAGCAGGTGGAGACCGCATATGTCAAAGAACACTTGTTTGAACATATCCACACCATGTTTTTCCTTTACTATCTCTCTGCTGAAGAGGCCCAAAAACAGTGATTAATCCACCAACAATAAGCATCCTTATGCCCAGACTGTTCTTGAAATACCATTTCCCACTGAAGGAAAAGATGGATCCCAGACATAGTGTGGGAGAATCAATATACTCACCAGGCAGGAATGAACAATCCGAAATTCCTAGGGTCATAACAAAATGACTAGGAGCCAACTAGTCAAAGATGGGGCAATTTGAGCTTCACTAAGGATAGTAATTGTAATGCATAAATTATCATAATTATCATCTTAATATTAAAAATAACTGGTTACCTTCAGAGGTTGTTAAGAAACCAATCCACTATAGTGAAAACTGGCAATGGAAAAGAATCAAGTATTTATCCTAAATTTCCTATATCATGAAGTAGTCAGTATTTGAGAGGAAATGTCTCTTCATAAGTGTATTCCAAGTAAGAATATGTAGTGAGAAGAAGACAGTCTCTTCAGCAAATGGTGTTGGGAAAACTGGCTTATACCATATCCAAAGATAAATTCAAAATGGATTAAGGGGACTGCCTATGTGGCTCAGTCATTAAGCATCTGCCTTCCACTCAGGTCATGATCCAAGGGTCCTGGGATTGAGCCCCGCATCAGGCTCCCTGCTCAGCAGGAAGCCTGCTTCTCCCTCTCCCACTCCCCCTGCTTGGGTTTTCTCTCTCGCTGTGCCTCCCTCTGTCAAATAAATAAATAAAATCTTTAAAAATAAAAATAAAATAAAATGGATTGAGGACCTAAATGTGAAACCTGGAACTATAAAAATCCGAGAACAGAGCACAGACAGTAATTTCTCTGCCATCACACACAAAAAACTTTTTTTCTAGATCTGTCTCCTGGAACAAGGCAAACAAAAAACAAAAATAAACTAGTGGGACTACATCAAAATACAAAGCTTCTGCACAGCAAAGGAAACAATCATCAAAACTAAAAGGCAAACCTTATCTGATAAAGGGTTAGTATCCAAAAGAGAACTTATACAACACCCCTAAAACAAATAATCCCAATAAAAAATGGGCAGGAGACATGAATAGACATTTCTCCACAGAAGATATACAGATGGCCAACAGACACATGAGAAGATGCTCAATATCACTCATCATCAGAGAAATACGGATCAAAACTATAATGGAGTATCACCTCACACCTGTCATCAGAATGACTAAAATCAGCAACACAAGAAACAACTGTTGGCAAGGATGTAGAGAAACAGGAACCCACATACACTGTTGGTAGGAATGCAAACTGGTGCAGCCACTGTGGAAAACAGTATGAAGGTTCCTCAAAAAGTTAAAAATGGAACGAACCACCCTACCATCCAGTAATTGCACTACTGAGTAATTATCCCAAAAATACACAAACACCAATTCAGAGGGATACACGCACCCCTACATTTACAGCAGCATTATTTACGACAACCAAATTATGGAAGCAGCCCAAGTGTCCATCGATTGATGAATGGATAAGGAGCTGGTAAATATATATATATAATATATGTATGTGTTATATATATTATATATGTGATGCAATATTAATCAACCATAGAAAAGAATTACATCTTGCCATTTGCAACAACATGGATGGAGCTAGAGAGTATAACACTAAGTGAAACAAGTCAGAAAAAGATAAATACCATATAATTTCACTCATATGTAGAATTTAAAAAACAAAACAAGTGAGCAAAGAAAACAAGAGACAAACCAAGAAACAGACTCTTAACTAGAGAGGACAAAACTGATGGTTACCAGAGGAGAGATTGGTGGGGGAATGGGTGAAATAGCTGATGAGGATTAAGGAGTGCACCTGTGATGGGCAGCAGGTGTCGTACAGAAGTGCTGATTCACTGTATTTTACACCTGAAATTAATGTAACACTACATATTAACTATACTGGAATTAAAATAAACCTAAGACTGAACAAGTATTCCAACTAATAAATGGAAATGAAATTATAGAATTTTAATTATAAACCAGACATGAAGAATCTCCTGACAATAAAACATAATACTTCCTATGGTCTTGCCAAAGGGATCAAATCTGAGTCTGATCAAGCTTCTTGATCTAGCTGCCATTTTGCAGGAAATGAAACATAAGAAACAGGATTATGCAATCAGCAAAAGCCAGACTGTCCTAGATAAAAATAAATAGATGGGACTCCTGAAGATTGAGGGGTGGAGGGGGAACCTTAAAGACATTCCAAATTTTTAAAAAATCATGAATAAATTATGGTGTCTGGTGATGTACTTTTGGGTAATAAAACTATAAAGAAACTCAAGGAAGTGACTCCTATAAAAGTCAAGGCAGTGATTAGGAATAGTTCAAAAAAAGCAGGGACGGGGGGATTCGAAATGGACAGGGTAGCTGAAGGGCTTTCTAGGGTAGATGGCAAGGTTCCATTTATTAACTTGGCGGTGTTTCCCTTATGATAATTCACTAAGCTACATATTTGTTTTTGGTGTTTTCTAGGACTGTTTTAATTTACAATAAAAAAGTTTTTTGTTTTTTGTTTTTTAAAGGTCTGGTTTCTAGTTCTAACTGCAGAACATGAGGATGTCACTTCCTAGGCCTTTACTCATGCTCAAAATGTAAAGGTACGCTAAGATATATTCTAGACCTACAATAAATAAACTATAAAAATGTCTACTAAATGAGTATAATGCCATTCTTTACAAAAATCATGCCAGAAAATGACTTAAGTCATAGAGAGTGATAGAACAGCCTTCCCAAGGGGGGAAAAAAATCCACCCTCCCCCCTCCCCAAAAAATTAGCTTAACAATGATAACATGTAAATTTACTCTTGGACTATTTTTTTCAGATTTTGGTGAATCCCAAGGATAGAGTTCCCAGTTTACCTGGTCTATCCCTGGAAGGCTTTCTGATATTGAAAGGATTTCAAATAGTTCTGTATTACACTGAAGGTAAGAGGATATACCAACCCTATTTTCTTCAAAGTGGAGGGGAACCATGATACTGCACCGTTTAGGAAATGGTATTAAGTCAGGGAAACATGAAATTAAGAATTAATGCTTTTTGTACATCAAGATGATTAACATATGAAGGATTTAAGTATGTATAGAATGTATTCTATTTAGGAATAATTAAGAACTGAAAGGCTGTCTCTTAAGCCCAAACTAAATTAAGGAGGGTTTTAAGATTACAGCCACCAACTAGGAATATCAATCAGTCCACTGAAGCTTTTACACCAGGCATACTCTTTTCCTCCTTACTAATACGCCATTGGACATCTCCCAAAACAGACCAGGTCCTTCCATCTGTCATAGTAGACAGTATCAGAAGAGGGGAAGGTTAAGTGGCCAAACATTAGGATTTCTTCGTAGCTACAGTGTGCCATTCTGATCTGATGCCCAGGCAAACTAGCCTTAAACCCTAAGTGGCTGTATTTGTAAATATGCTCTATGCTTTGCCTTTAAATTCTATCAACTCCTAGTCTTTCGTTGAATTAATGTCACACTACATAGACCTCTAGTGATGAGGATCATCTTGTACAGCCCAGGAGAGTTTTCATCCTTGATTATACACTAGAATCACCAAGAGAGCTTCACAAAGTCCAGGTGCCTGGATCCTACCTGCAGGAATTAACTTGCTAAATGCTAAGGCTCAGACACAGTTTTGTTTTTTGTTTTGTTTTGTTTTTAAGTTCTCCAGAAGATTCTAATGGATATCAAGGTTGAGAACCCACGTTCCTGTCCACTCTCATTCCCCGCTCATTTCATGAATTACCTGTCCCCTTCACTCATGAAAGGCAACCTTAGATACATAACATTTTTTTCATTTTCACATATTCCTTCAGAACTCTTTCTTCTTTCAAATGGTTCATTCCATAGGGCTATTGCTCATCACTTTTGTCTCCCTCAAATCACGTGCCTCTTTTTTCTGGCACTTTCCAAGTTTTTACTACATTTGCTGTAATTGGTCATAAGTGTAATTACATTTGCAAAATCTAAAAAGCAAGAGCAGAGCAAATTATCTCCGACCAAGAAACAATTCAGTGAAAAAGATAAAAAACCACCTCAGATGATCTCCAATGCCACAAATGGTATAAGCATCGGGGACCACATCAGGTTCTAAAATTCTAGGTTTTACCAGTAAATAACATTATTTCTATATCAGGTGAGTCTTTTTAAAAATTGCTTTAAGAAAAGGTATCTTTAAGGTGGGTTTGTTTTGGTAAGGTCTTATTTGAGAGAGACTGAGAGTGTGTGTGTGCCAGCAGGGTGGGGGGTGGAGGGGAGAGCAGAGGGAAAAGCAGGCTCCTTCCCTGCTGAGCAGGGAGCCCGATGAGGGGCTAGATCTCAGGACCCTGAAATCATGACCTGAGCCGAAGACAGACGCTGAATCAACCAAACCACCCAGGCACCCTTAAGATTTTTAAAAGACCAAAAATACACAATTCTAATTTGAACCTAATATAATTTCTTGTAAGAAAAAAAAAAAAAATGAAGAAAAGATGACTGGGTTCTTCATTATCATCTCCTGCCTAAGCAAGAACACAGGGCAGTAATAGCAGGAGCACATTATTCGCCCCTGGTGCTGCCCAGAAACAACTCATAATGAAGCTGGATGGATTTGAAATCTTGGAAGATCATTTTAATTGTACATAAAAAAAACCTGTCCTATGTAGGCAGAAATGGAAATTAAAGTGCCAGTTAGATTATTAAGAAATACTCCTAACAAGAAATTGGTTCATAGCCCTGGGGATCTGGTATTTCCTCCTAGTCAGCAAGAACGACCTGGAGACAAACAGACAAAATAATGTAAGCAAGGGCACTGCCGATAAATAGGTTAAGTGTCTAATACCAAGTACCAGTCACAAATTTTTACTAAGCTTTTGTTACAAGTGCACTTGGATCAAATCCCTAACCTGAAATGGAAGCCAAAAAATAATCCATGTTAACTTTAACTAGCAAAAATGTGTAGAACTGTCTGGTTCATCTAAGTTCCCAGTGCTTGAAATATAACCCTTTTAAGTAATAACAACGATGAAAAGTGAGAGAAAACAAAACTTGATGTATCTGCATCTGACAATGTTTTCCAAAATTAACATGAAAATAAACCCCCTCAAAAAAAAACAAACAAACAAACAAAAAACTCTGAAAGGTATGAAAATGCCCCCAATATAATACAATATTAACAAATCAGGGCTAAAAGAGATGAACTCCAGGTTTTATACCTAGGGAAAAATATACAAATTTGACCATCACTAGTATTTTCCCAAAACAATTCTTTCCTGATCAGGACGTGCCTAGATGGAAGACACAGGACAAAACCACGTCATTCATACTTGAACATCATGCCCTACTGGGCTAGGACAAGAGGTACCTGGTAACACCTTTCAAAATATACTATATATACACACAGGTACACATACGTACAAGAACCTACAATCCTACATTTACGAACTCCATGTAGGCACATTTTATCACATTGTTTAAAAAACTTGTTACCCTTTCTATGTGCCTTTTTAAAGTTATGTTCTAATATTTGGTGTTTATTTCTTACTAAAGAAGTCTAACCCAGAACTACAGAAATACTTAAGGGCTGAAGGAGGAAGCTCAACACGAAGCAAACTTCTCCAATACACGCCTCAGAGGAGTCTTGCAGTCAGTTGTCTGTGGTCACGAATGACTAAGAAAGAGAAAAGCTGAAAACAAAGTCCAAAGAAGCTAGCAGACTTCCAGGAGCAGAAAGATTGATTCTGCTTCTTTGGGGGAGAGGTGGGGAAAGACGGATGACGGACCAAAAAGGAAAAAACTAAATATAAACAGGAAATAAAGGACGGACGATCTAATGAAGAAGCTGAGAAATATGAAATTAGGCCCTACCAGTCATCAGCCCCCCTAAAAATCAGCTCTTTACTTGCAGATGTGATACAGCTTCCTATGGCATACAGATGGAAGGAGGGAGGTCCAGGAGCAGGAGCTTAGAGGAATTTTTTATTCCAAGCCAATGATTCAGAAGGAACTAGAAGTATGTATTTGGAAGAGAAATTATTTGAGCCTTTTATCCACACCTAATGGTACTACCCAAAAGATAAGACCACATGCTGACAGGTAGCAGTCTGGTTGTCATCTGTATAGAGGTAAACTGTCAGGGCTGTCTCATATCTTGTGTTTAAAAATAAGTTGTGGAGGGGCACCTGGGTGGCTCAGTCAGTTAAGCACCTGCCTTCCACTCAGGTCATGATCCCAGGGTTCTGGGATCGAGCCCCACATGGGGCTTCCTGCTCTTTGGGGAGCCTGCTTCTCCCTCTCCCTCTGCCTGCAGCTCCCTTGCTTATGCTCACTCTGTCTCTTTGTCAAATAAATAAATTAAATTAATATATGGGGGTGGGTGGAGAAAATGTCAACTCCAAAAGCACTGAAAAGCAAACACTCAAGCCCACTACTTAGTTCCTGGAGGCAAAGGTGTTACATTCCACCCCCTCTCTCCCTCTCACACCCTCTGAGCTGCTTTCTTCTTCCGGGGATTTGCTTTCACTTCCAGGGCTGTAGATGTTGACTTCTCAGGACTCCTCCAGTTTACATTGCCACAGATTACCCTGAAAAAGCAGCCAACTAAAACAGCACAAAGAAGATTCTTTCTTCTCAACAGATGGAAGAAGTAGAATGAATTTTTTTTTATTTTTAGGATTCCTTTGTGATGGAGGGGTGGGGAAGGGAAGCATCTTATTGCTCTAAATCCTCCCCTCTGTAAGGTATCCTTTTTAACACCTTTTCCAGTGGTTTTTAAAGTAACCCATGGCTTCCTGTGACTTTCACATTACCCAGACATCACCTACCCAGAGCCAGTTCACCCTGAATACAACTCAAGCACCAGCAGGAATATAAACACCAACATCAGCACGGGTATCGCAGACACAGGGAGGAAATACCAACACCAAGAAAAGAAAAACTTGGTGAGGGCAGCTTGTTTATTAGGATTTATCTCCAAAGCCTGGTTTGTCTCCTCAAGGTACAGGATTCCTGACAACAAAACCATCATTTAACATTATCTGCAAAGGTGCTTTCAGAATTTGAAGGGGGAAAATAACTAGACCACAATAAAGAACGAGAACAACACTCAAAGCCAGGGTAAGCATGACTCAATACATTTACAGGGTAGATGTTTATTAAATTACAGTTCCCTTTAGAAAATAGGGAAAATTTTTACACAATCTGTGGCTTAAGAGCTCCTCGGTGTTGGTTTCAAAATTTTCTTCTTACATTTTTTTTTTTTGGAAACTATGGAGTCTCTTCCATTTGGACTGTCATGTTAGAGCCTCATTTCAAGGTCCTTACCCCTTACTGCAGAATACTTATCAGCCCCCTAGTAATCAAACAAAAGTCGAGACTGTATTCATTCTTTCCGAAACATATTTTCTTTAATAAACTTGCTACTGAACATCTGAGGCAAGTCATCTACCAAGGAATGGCCACTTGGCCCTGTACTACCCGCTCTCAATATGCAGAGTCTACTTAATGAGGGGAGTAATTTTCAGAATGAATTAGAGATGGAGACCCTGCATAGGCAGAAGGCTATAGGGATGGTCCAGACAGATGTGCACAACAGCATAGCAAAATCCCCACCTAAAGTAGTTTAAATAAGAACATGCATCACCTCACGTGACAGAAAAATTTGGAGGCAGGGCTGTATAAGGCCAGAGCAGCAACTCTAAGAAGTCATGTGCCAACTATCCCACGCCCTCTCACAACCATGTCAAATAACGGGGAAAAAAGTGGTTTTCTGCCCTGGATCTCTTTGTGAGGGAGGGAAACCTTTCTCAGAAGCCCCCAGCAGACAGTACTGGCCAAACCTGGCTCACATACCCATGCTGTAGGAAATTGGAAAAATGTGACTTTGGCATTTTTCAGCCTCTAAAATAGGCTCTTTGCTTAAAAAAAAAAAAAAAATAGTTAATAATCTTTTCTAACTGAAAAAAATCAGCATTACCATTGGGCTACTGAAACAAACTTAAGGTCTTAGAAACAACCTAGCTTGATTGAGGATTTGTTATTTTTCCCCCATTCCAAAAATCCAGCTTAGCTACTTTAGGGCTGGTTTGAGCATTAATATTTCTAAAGAATTTTCAGATTATCAACTGCAGGCATCAGTGCTATTTTCAAAAATATTAATGCTTCTCCACAAAACAATCTCAAAGCAAAGTCTAAGGCTAAATTTATAACAAAACTTTATCTGACACAAACACCCCCATGCTCTCTAGAATAATTCATCTATAAATTTTGATGGTTTTTCCTCAGAGAAGATTTTTTGTCCTCATTAACCTCAATACACTGGTATGACAAAGTCTGTATCTAAGAGTTAATGTGTTTCTACTTCCAGAGCAAAAATAGATGACTGGTCAGCTTGAACTTTCTAGAATGTTAACCAACCGCCAAATTATTCAGCATCCTCCTAGGAAAAGCCATGATCCTCCACACACTAATTAAATGAGTGAATGCTTTAATCATACTTTAGATAACTAATCTATTTCAATCCTGATAATCTAATTATCTAATTCTAGTAAATAAATTCCAACCTCAGTCCAAAACGATTAGAGGATTAAAGTTTACAATCAGTGTATGCAAACTGAAATAGATCCACTCTAATGAAGTTCAAAGCAGTTTGCTCTAAAAAGTCTGTTTATTATCTGAAATTCAAGAATTAAAATGCATTATTATACCAATGTTTTCTAAACCAGTTCTAACTAATATAGTATCTCTTATAATTTTATTAAGTGAATTTATGTTCTTTGGATTTAAAATTGTCTAATAGGGAAGTCATCCCTGATCGCTCCGTGTGACAGTTACAGCACAGGGAGGGGTGCAGAGACAGGTAAAAGCAGATAATGGGAATTAAGAGTACCCTTACCAGAAATGAACTCTGAGTAATGTTGGAATTAGTGAAACCTCTTGTACATCTGAAACTAAGGTAACACTCACTGCATGTTAACTACACTTCAATAAAAAAGGAAAATAACACCATCTCCACGTCCCCTATATGTTTTTTCCACATCGCATTTCATTTATCATGTGTGTTTGTGTGTTTCTGTTACGTGTCTTATGTTCCTCCGTAAGTCACCATGATTGACCATCTTGGTACTCCAACTCCAATGCCTGGAACATTGCCTGATATACAGACACTTAATAAATGTGATGCAGACTCACTAATGGTCAATTTGTATTTTCAAAAATATAAGTCAATGTCCATCAATAATCACAGTGTAATGATTTCAACAGCAAGAACAAATCACAAAGAAAAAACAAGAAACAATTGCTAACAACCACCACTGCTACCAAAAGAGGCAGCCACAGGTATAAAACCTGTTATGTTCCACTCATGAAATAAACAATTTTTTTAGTATTTTATTTACTTGACAGAAAGAGAGAGCATGAGCCGGGAAGGGGGTGGGGGGTGGGGGGAGATGGGTGGGGAGAGGGAGAAACAGGCTCCCCACTGAGCAGGGAGCCCGTGGGACTAGATCCCAGGATCATGACCTGAGCTGAAGGCAGATGCTTAACAGACTGAGTGAGCCAGGACCCCCATAAACAATTAAATTCTAACAACAAGCCTGTGATATAGCTCTAAGTCCCATCTTGTGGAGAAGGATGTTGAGAATCAGGTAAAATAAGATGCCCAGTATCAAAGGGATGATAAGTCAATCCACAACACAAGTGCTCTCTTAAGTGATATCCAGGGACCAGTAAGGGGCAAAAGCAATTTTTGTCACAATAGAAGGAAACAACACCCATCTACATAAGGAACCAGAAAAAGTACAGTACTCTGATTTCTACAACTCAACATCAAACTGCAGAACATGAGGCATGCTTAAAAATTAAACATCACTTGAGTCTGCTTTCTAAAAGAAAATCCTCCAGGTCACTGACTGGTCTAGTAGATAAATAGAGCTTACGTATAAGTAACTTACATTCTTGTAACTTGGCCTTTGGTTAAAGTATCCAGTGAAAACTACAGCGTATTAAGTTATTCTTCTCCAACCAATTCTGTTTTAAATTCAGCCAAAATCATTTTCTACTGTCTTTCTGATTGCTTCTTCATTAGCTCCCGTTTTGTAGACTTCATCCCATCCATCAATTCAATTTCTATATGACTGGTCAAGCTCATTTGTTGTGCCATAAAATAAATCTAATTGACTCTGCATGCCAGTCATGGTTTCTTAGACATTTACTCATTACTTCCACCCACATATTTCATGTTTCCTTGGAAAACTGGCAGCCACGTTGGAGGCTTAATGCTCTTTTCAACGTCTAATGTTTATAATTTGTTACGAGATAATTTTATCCATAGGGAACCTCACATTAAAGATATGCCTCTCAGCCACTATTATGTGAACTGATTTAGGTAGTTAGAGTAAAATCGGCCCTCCTTTTCTATAATACAAATATTATCCCAATTTATAAGTGACATCAGAGATCAATAGCCATCCTAATCCACTTTCCTTAACAAGGAAAGAAGTCTTGGAGGAAACCAACCCAGTCCATGTTCCTCATCAATGTCAGGGGCTAAAAAACAAAAGCAGTCTTAGAAGGTACGAGAAATATTTTTAAATTAAATAAACATCCTACTTGTGGCCTTTATACATTCAAAAGCCCTGTGATTCCAGTTGCTCAAAAATTCAAGCACTTCGTTAGACAAATGTGTTGTTTTCCACACTATAACACGGTTCAGCAGTATTTTTCAACTTGACAGTTTTACTTACTGTCTTGGAAGCAGTATTAATGTACTGCATCACCATTTCTTTTTTGATGCTGAAGTCCTTTTCCCGCAATGGTGCCTTTTTATCTTCATTTAAATTCATATCTTCCTGGAAAACACAATTAAAAAGCCTCATTTTAGAATCTAAGCAGAGTAGCAATTCTACATACCCTAGGAATGGAAAAATCAATAATTTGTGACTAAAGCAGCATTAATTGTTTTGGAATGATTTACACGTAGTTCTGCCTGGAGAAAAGAAAGAGCAGGAAATACAGACAAAAACATGTTCTAGATCATTTTAACAGGTAAAACACTTACCAGAAAGTCTTTTTAAAATTCACAGCAAGCTAGTAAAATTACATTCTCGTCACTACAGATAATTAGACACTTAGATTAGATTTCTACCTTTCAAAAGTTCATCCAGAGTCACAATTTAAATACACACACACACACACATACACACCCACAAATGCAACACACACTATAGTTTTGTTTTGTTTTTTTGTTTTGTTTTTTTAAATAGCTGTACCTGAAGCTATCTTGCACTATTTCTGAAAGAGCTGCTCCATGTATCAAAAATTAAAAGGTAAATAAGCCAACCACTTTCCAGATTGTGTAGCTACAAGCTCATATGATCAAATACTTGGTATAGATCCTGGCAAAAGGCAAAGCATTCTATAGTGGCTCTTGTCTACCCATATCAAAAATATCCATTAACTACCTAGTCTATTCTGTGTTCTAAATCATCTAAGAGTTGTACTCATAAAAAGAGGTACCACCCAAAAAATCTAACATTTCTCAACAGCACCCATCAAAATAAAGATTTAAGTAACCTAGATCGTGCTACAGGTCTCATTTTAACTTTTAAAAATACAAGTCAAGAATGCCCACTTAAATGTGGGAATTGCTACAAGCTGTCTTATTTAGAGGCTGCTCTGGCAAAGAAAAAGGAGGCTACAGGGAGACAAAAATGACTGAATTAAAAGGACAGCTCAAATGGATTTCCTCCAGATACTAGCCCTTGGTCATGTGTGATATGCAATATAACACACCTGAATGTATACCAACCCTATAGCCACTCAGAAACAGGTGTATAAAAATCAGAACTTTGGATCACCTGTGGAGTCCAGCAGGTTAAGTTTTTATAAATGTTTTATGAAAGTGCTACAACTCATCAGACACTGTTATTTACGCCTTGAGCTGACTCCGTTTTTGGCTACTAATCCCTTCAAGCACTTAAAAGTCAAAATTTCCTTCATTTCACTTTGATATAAATATTTAAGATTTTAGAAGTTGTTCCACTTGACCCTAATAAAAGGTACTATTAGTAATGTCACTCCTGCCCATTCAGGTTGGAAATATCTTATTATGTGAATAATGTTTGTTTTGTTCTCCCTCTTTTTTCTTCTTTTTTACTTTATGCCAGGGACTCTAAATAGGCCTTAATACCACTTAGGATTTTAAAAATATCTTGAAATATTTTGGTTGTCAATGACTGAGATGATGCTATCAGCATTTATTAAGGCGTGCTAGACATTCTTCAACACCTGGGCTAATCCTGCATGATAAGAAACTATTCTGTGTCCCACAGACAGATGCACAAACCAAAAAAAAAAAAAAAAAAGAGAGAGAGAAGAAGAAGGAAGAAAGAAAGAAAAAGAAAAAAAAAAAACACAAAAACTTCCTAAGCTTTGACTAATTCAATAGAATTAAATATAAAATGGAATTAATATGTAAATTGTTACTGATTAAATACTTTGCAGTATGTGGTTTTAATAGACATTGGTCTTTCTAAGAATCCAACTACTCTGCAAGTTATAGTTATACTGGCTTTTTGTTTTTGTTTTAAATAAGCTTTGCCATCAATTGTGCTCAATTTTTATAATTTGGGTATCCCAGGAAGACACTGGTTGTTGTATCTGAATCACCGGAACAGCAAAGCTATGTTGACATGCACAATAGCTATTATTTTTTTTTTAAAGATTTTATTTATTTATTTGACAGAGAGAGAGAGATCACAAGTAGGCAGAGAGGCAGGCAGAGAGAGAGGAGGAAGCAGGCTCCCTGCTGAGCAGAGAGCCCGACGTGGGCCTCGATCCCAGGACCCTGAGATCATGACCTGAGCTGAAGGCAGAGGCTTAACCCACTGAGCCACCCAGGCGCCCCACCACAATAGCTATTATACTCACGTGAAGCAAAGATTCAAGAATGACTTTTTTGTACCTTCCTGACCAGTCATGGCCAATTGCTTACATTGCAATGTATGTGGTTGTATTATGCAGTACAGTAAGACATTAAATGTATTTTAAAATTATGATTGTAGATGGCTTCTACTACCTATAAAGACTTTCACTGGAAGAAAGTAATGGGGAAGTTACAGGGAAGTAACGGGAGTAGTTGCTCTAAAAAGGCAAAGGACATGAGAGTACTGAGAACCTCTGTCTTTAATTATTCACTGTATTTTTTATTTTCTGTCCAACGGGCAAACATGACTCAGCCTCTTTACCAGCAAATTAAAATATTTAGTAAATACAGAATATGAGAAAAACTACAAAGTCTAATGCTTTCTTTTTGGAAAGGTATATTCAAGATGACAGCAGCTCAAATAAAAAGGGGTATATTTGGAATTAAGGAAGAAACCCAGAGTTTTCCCAGCCCGTTTCCTCTGCCATACCCCAACTCTCTTGTCTAAATACAGCACTCGCTTCATGACAGTACCAATTTAAAAGCAAAAGGGAAACAAGAAAGGACACTAAGAAGTCTGGAATCAGCTACACAGTACCACAGACCCTTCTCATTTGGCAGGTAACTCTCTATTTGATCAAAAAAAGAAATTCTGCCACTTACAAAAGGAAATTCAGGAGCACTGAAAAGGAAAAATATATTTTTGTGCATAAAAAGTACAAAATTTAGCTCTACAAAGAAAAAGACTGAAAGAAGAGAGACCTATTGGGCATGGACACTGGATTTGGGGGGTCAGGGGCTACAAAGTCCTTGGGAAATGTAGTAGAAGCTTTTTCCAAAACAAATGCACATCTATGTTATAGTGGGAAAACAAAATTTCCTTCCACCCTTTATAGGTTTTTCTAGTTAATTAAAGAATTAAGTTCTCATGAGCCAGATTAATGGGAGAAAATCACACACACGAAAGATTTCAGGACAGAAAGGTAAAATGAGGCTTATATGCCATACTGAGGTAAGGAATGGAACAGGAGCCCTGGGTTTCAAGGGAAGGAGGGCAATTCACAGGCGGTAAGAAAAGTTTGGTAATCAGATAGTTGTCCTCCTACACAGGTCACTCAGATAAAACTTCTCTCTCATAACTCCTCTCTGGGAAAGGCTCCCAATTTAGATTCTTCTAGGTGGTTCAGAGAGGGGAAAAAATCTCTCTCGAGCCCGTAGGGTCTCAAATGCCTTCAGCTCAAATAGTGCACATGTCAAAGTGACACGTTTTGGGGAAACTTGCTCTGAACCACTTCAGTGTTTTTGTGTTTAATTCCAGAGGAGCTAAGCTGAGCATTTCTGAAGGCTATCCCAGAAACTGGAGTGGGGAAGTGGGGTTCAGGAGGAACCTAGCATCTCCATGTAACAACCTCCTGTCTTAGGGGAAAATCTTCATTGTGAGAATTTGATTTTCATATCATCTACACTCCATGAATTACAGAATAGAAAATCCAGGCTCACAAAAATCAGATGACTTTTCAGGTATAGCTGGTTATTTGAAACTCGAGACCCGGAGCCCCGACTTCCAGTCTAGTGCAGCTTCCAGGTAATTCTAATAGGTCCCTTGAAAGCAAGTCATCATTTTTATGTTACTCAGTTTATACCTGTCCAAAATGATCACAGAGCATCTCTACTACCTTAGGTCAGGTTTCCTAGAGGTAGAGTATGAGACAGGGATTCTGGTGCAGAGGACTAATGGAGGGGATGCCTTCATGATAGTGAATAAAAAAAAGCAAGACAGAGCTGGGGAAAGACACATGTGAAAATGTTGCCTCAGCTGGTCTTGCTCCAGCCCGAATTGCACTGCTATCAGTACTACCTAGAGCGAGAGGGCAGTTGTACACCTCCACATCAGTCAGTTAGCTACAGGATCATAGTTCCCGGAGGCCAGATCTCTGCAGAGGGCAGCTGTGAGCCACTAGGAACCAATATGAATCAACTGGGGTTTGCATGCACCAGCCTGGTAAAGGGTGTCTTGTAGGGGCACAACAGCACCCACAACACCTTTTGAAAACAACTTACTGTATAATAAGTCTTATTTTTAAACAGAACCAAATAATACAGAAACTCACATACAGGGCCTCAACAAGCAATACAAACCACAGTATGAACCAATTCTTCCATTCAAACATAGGTTGGGACATCTACTACACTGTGTAGGGACAAAAAGATAGTTCAGGAACAGATTTTAAGAGATTCCTGAAATGTGATTTACTTCAATGTATCAAAGTACTGAGACATATGTATGTAATTCATTAAATATTATAAATCAAATACTGAGCAGGAAATACAGAGAACACGTAATTGCAAAAGACCAGATGAGTAATTTGAATAAGGCTAATATTTAGTGGATAGTAGATAAAGTTTTCCCACTTCTAGTTTTCAGTTGGCTATTTAGGTGACTAGATCTCAAAAATATCCTAGCAGTTATCAAATCAAAACTGTCTGAAGAGTATTGTTGTTAATGTTCTATAAATATCTTAACATACATTATAAAGTAACTCACTTATAGTGCTACCTTCATACACATGTTGAGACACGGTTTTGCCTGGGAAAACTGGGAGTTGCAACATCAAAAACTAATTTTCCTTTAGTTAATTACTTTCTAATTAAAAACTATACCTTAATTGAACCACTGTGCTATTTTACTATGCGAGTCTGACTGGAACGAAGGATAGATTTTAGAAACAGAAAAAATGCTGCAGAAAAGAAATCCAAATGAAGGAGCACTCTACAAAATAAGGATTCTTCTCAAGTATAAAGGTCATGGAAGATAAGGAAATGTCATTGATTGGAGGAGATGAAGGATACATGGTAATCTGAACTCAAGGCATGATCCTGGATTGGATCCTAGAACAGAAAAAAATGCAAGTAGAAAAACGGGCAAAACCTCAATAATGTAATTTAGTACTGTACCAACATTAATGTCTCAGTTTTAATAACTGCATTCAAGTTATATAAGATGTTGACTTTTGAGGAAGTTAGACGAAGGGTATCTAAGAATTGTCAGTGCTCTCTTCACAACCTTTCTATAAATCTAAGATTGTTTCAAAATCTTATTGCAAGATAAAATTGAAATATTTATAGAATTTCTGCCATTAAAATAAGTTCAGAATGAAGAAATGGAACATCCTTCATCCTTAGAAATTTTTTTTAAGTCTAGTAAATAATGTACGCTTGCAGTGTATTTGGCTATAATAAATACAGACTTGACAGAGAGGAAGGAAGTACAGAAACCACTACAAAAACAAATCTGAGGTTACTAAAAGGTAGAGTTAAGACACAGAATTCCATTCCAAATCTAAAGGTCAGGCACCCTTTGGAATTTTCCCAAACCAAATTCACATTGCTCACATTTCTTCCCGTTTTCATTCCAAACCTGTCCTGTAAATCATCCTCATTCTTCCCAAAATTCTTTCTACAACTTTTGACAAAGATTTAGTATTCCTGTCATCTTAAATAAGTTCTTGGGCAAGGCATGGCACTCAACATTTATAAGTATGTAATAGCCTCTTTTTCATTGAAGAGAGAATGGAAGCTTAGGAAATTCTTTCAGTTGACCATAGTCCTATGGCTGAAATTTGAACTCTGGTCTATCTTAACTCTCCATTCTTATTCCCATAGTATTTGTGTCCATCATCATCTAAAATCGAATTTCCTTTGGGGCTAATACTATCAGACTTAACACTTATGTGGGCCAGCACCTGGTGTTGACTCCTCTTCCATCCCATGCCTTGCCATCCAGTCTTCAGCCTCCCCACCACCAGCAGTCTTTACTTCCCCTTTTCTCAGCCACAGTCTTCATGACCACACCTATACCTTTTCATTATGTAAAAACCGTTGCACCTCAAGGATCATCATAATCTTCACAACTCTATTCTCTGACCTCCATCTTCTCTCTTTTCACTTGTTCTACTCCCAAACCACCATGGTCTTGACCTCAATAAAACCTCTTTCCTTGATCCCCTCTATTTTCCCCAAAGCAGGTTAATTCCATGATCCATCACTTACTACATTTATGGAAATCCAACTAGTTTTTCCTTCTCACATTCCCTAAGGTCCTTATTTCAAATTTGCTCTTCCCAGAGAACTATGAAACTATTACTTCCATGTATCATTTTCAGTAAGCAAATTTCAATTTCTTCTGTGAAAAGAAAGCTTTCAATTTCCCATTTCCTATATTGCCAATTTATTTGCACACTAATCTTTATCAATTCTTGCATCCATCCAAAGATAATTCCATTCATTTATGCTCTGAATCCTCCTTCCTCTCACCTCCTGAAAGAGCACTGCATATCAATTATCCTTTTTCAATCCTGTCTCACTAAATTGTTCTCGGTTGGGTCTCAATACATAAACACGTTAATCCTTAATGGATCAAAATTAAAAAGAAAAAGAGCCTTCCCTCAACCCTAGCTTTCCTTTATATATGGCTTCCTTCATTCTCCTTCACAGGTAACCTTTTAAAGAACTTTTTTTGTACACTCGCTGCCACTTTCACAATGCAGAGACCACAGTGGATTTCTTTTCAGGTATTTGTTAAGTAAGACGTAACACAAGTTTGCAAACAGAATTTGCTAATCCTCTTTCGGGACAAACCATGAGATGAAGATAATTTTCTGAAGGATGAAGCTGGAACTACAGATAACACTCACCTCCCTAGCTGAGAAAAATGACAGAAACAAGGTCCAGCCCCAGAGACAGATTCTTCAGACACAGGTAAAAATGGCCAAGCTGAAATCCAGGACATTTTCAGGAAGCACTAGCAGAACTGCACACAACCTTGGTGACCTGGGACAATGGTGGCATCTGGGGGACTAGTGAACAGAGATCCTCCAGACTTCCCTCAAACTGTGTCCATTTCTATGATGCACTGTGTCCCGCCAGAGGAATGAGGATACATCTTTTTCTAAATTGCACATGGACACCCTAGGTGTCAAAAGCAGCCCTGAACTAGAAACCAGGTCAAAGGAATATAGTCAAGTCAGCAGCTTTTAAGCTACTGCAAAGGATTCTTCTATGTGCTGGATGGGGTCATTAGTTCCCACCAACAAGAAAGTTGCAAGTTTGCTACTGTATTTTACACACCTTGACCCCATCTTAGACTGACAAAATACTGCAAAACTGAGGGGAGAAAAAAAGATGCAATCTTAATGCTCCTACACATACATGCAACTAGTTAGAGCACTAAGGAGCAATCAAGCAAAGAATGGCAAACAGAATGGACATACTTTCAACCAAGTTACAAACATTAGTCTCACTATTTTCATTCACGGATGTGGATTTTACAAGATAGCATGCTCATTAAATTTACATACATCAAGTTGAGTGGGATAGTTAACACCATGGAGAGTCAGATTAAATTTAAAATGATTGACTATTTGGAAAATTAAGCAAGCATATACAGGGAGCAAGCTGAAGATGGTCAGGTCTGAGGAATTCACCCAGAGAGGAAAAACTCTACAGACGCACAGAGGCATACTGTTTAGAAAACGTATGTGGAAGATAGTATAGTCCTAGATCCAAACATTCACGTGCACCAAAAAGCAACATATCAGAAGGTAAAACTGGAAGCACAACAATATCAAAACCAAACATGAAGTCTTAAATCAAAAGTAATCCTCTCATTTAAAGAGTGTATTAAGGCTTCTGTTTCATGGGTTAAAACCAAGAGAATTGTTGTTGGAAACAGTCTCTCTTGTGCTCACATTTTTATCACCACAGCAACAAATTGGTTAAGCATTTTAAGAGGTCCACAAGATCCCCTAATTACTTCTCCTGAGACTTAAGAGCTCACCAACCTATAAGCACAATTTTACCTGTATTTCCTCTAAAGGTGTTCTTCTGTTCTCAACCACATTGGAATTCATCTTCCACACTATGTGCCAAAAAGGTCTTGCTAATGTTTATCCCTACATTAAGGTACTGTTTACCACCATGAACAGTTTAGTGCCAAATAAAGTGAAAGATTTCATGATCTCATTCCAGATCATTATATACATTCAAATAGTGTCCATTAACTGAATCTATCTAGTTCTGCAATTTGTTTTATTCTTAAACCAGGTTTACATAAAATTAGAAAAAAAATCAGAAAATGGGAAAACGTTAGAATTAGAAAAATTAGAAAAACCTTGGAAAAAAGAACTCAGAATTAACTTTATCACTACTTTATATTCAACACGTCCATAAGTATGCTAATGCTACAGAATAGCTGATCTTTCTCTTGATCTTTTACTATATTCTTATATATGCCTTTATAGCAACTTTTTTACTTAACAGTTTGATTATAGAGAAGTTTTGTGTGTGTGTGTGTGTGTGTGTGTGTATACATACATACTTATAAAATTTGGTTCTGCCAATAATGAGGTTGGATATTCACTGTTCTATCCATAGTATCTTTACTCAATCCCCATTAAAATTAATCAGAAACCAGACAAGCTAGCTCATTAACAGGACAGCAGCCAAAAAACAGCATTTATCCAGAGACTGACAAAGAACTCACATAAAATGTTGACCAAATATTCTAACTAGAGCTTATAGAAAGTGTAAAGTAACTCAGTTTGAAACCAAATTTCACTTTGTCCTAAAGCCAACAAAGGGGGGTGCGGGAACCTCAAGCATCAATCTTCTTCCATATAAGTTTTAGCTGAATAGCCAAGAAATAAAATTAATAGGCAGGGAACCGCACAATTTATTTTGAAATATCTTACTGGAACTGTTCAAGCATATACATAAGCACCTATAATCACCAATTGTTATGTGATCTTTTAAGTAAGAACACAGCTAGTGATAAAATTTTTTATTTGCTTTTCAAGTTTTCTAAACAAATAGCCGTATCTTCACCAATTACCTAAAGGATAAATAAATAGTCCTAGAACGAACAGACAAAAGCCAACTTCACTAGAGATGAAAGAAGACAGAGAAAAAGCCCTCACTGTTGGGAAAGAACCAACTTGCACACTTCCTAATTGGTGAAAGAGCATGCCTAAACTTTATCGTAACACCTATTCTTAAAATTCCTCTAACCATTTTATTGGTTCAACGAACTCCCATCAGGCAAAATCCATTGCTCCTAAATCATTTATTTTCTCATTTATCTGGATCTAAAGAGAAACAACTAGGCATTGACATTATCCCCCCCTGACAAACACAACCCATGAATCAACTTGACAATTGCCTTATACTTCTATACGCTTTTCCTCCTCCTCCTCTTATTTGGATTATTATTCGGATTGCTTTTAAACCACCTTTCCCTAAATTTTTCAATTTCTACCTAAAGGAAAGGGAAAAGGTGACAACTAATAGATCAAAACAAACCATTCCCACACAACCACTCTCATTTTACCTGGCTAACCCTAAATACACTGTTTAAGTTTTTAAGAAATAAAAAAATACTCATGATATAGAAAAGCAGATTTGTAAAGAACACTAATACTTGAGATAAACTAACTGCTAGTAGGAATCTATAGCAGTCAATAAACATAATTAACACAAAAGTCTTTGTCGGTTTCTCTTTTCATTCCCACTCCTGGGTAAGGTATCACCTACACATTCAATACAACAGGCATGCATTTAGCCAACTAAAGAAATAGCTATGCATATCCTTACAACCAAGGATGAAGAAGAAAATATGATAGGGAAAGAAAAAGGAGGAACTGTCCTTCGCAGGAACCCAAACAGTGGGAACATGGAATAAAGTTAGCGAGACGATGAGGCGCCTGGGTGACTCAGTCAGTTAACCGACTGACTTCTTGGTGTCAGTTCAGGTCATGATCTCAGGGTCATGAATTCCAACCCCACGTAGGATTCCTGCTCACCGCAGAGTTGGCCTGAGATTCTCTATCTCCCTCTGCCTCTCCCCGCCACCCCCACATATGTGCGCTCTCTTTCTCTCACTGCTGCCACCACCCCCTGGGCCTGCACTGCCTCACTCAAATAGTCTTTAAAAATGTAAAAAGTTAGCAAGATGAGGCCTTCTTCCCACCATCTACGGTAAGTATCAAAACATAGGTACATGGTCACATCCGATTTTATAAGTTCACCTAAGCTCTTTTTTCTTCCTCTGGACCTTATGCTTCAAATACATCTGAATTGATTATAAAAAGACACCTAAGTATTTATTTGTTCTAGTTTTTATCATTTGATTGCTTAAACTTAGTGTTTACCAAAGGGCGAGGGGTGGGAACAGATCAGCTCACTTGACAAACATCCAATAAGCACTGTGAAGGCACTAAGGAGACAAGATGAGTAAAGTTGACTATCCATAGTCCACTACGATACTCTTACAAAAAATTATTATATCAAAGTTCTCATTAAAGAAGTTCTTATAGTTCTAATGAATCAACAATAAAACAAATATCAGAGTCACTCATTTAATCAGTAATAGAGGATATACGCAGTTAAAAAAAAGTTAGCAGGATCAAGAATCTACTCTAATGGAAGGCCAATCAACTCAGGAACTAGCCATAACTCAAGTAACTGAAATGTAAAATGAGAAAAGACCTTCACTAAATACTTTAGGGAGAGAAAAATAGAACATATTGACTCTTGCCTAGTGTTTTTAGAAAGAGCTTTATGGAATGGATTGCATTTCATCTTCATTTTGTAAAATATCTTTTTTTTTTTTTTAAGATTTTATTTATTTATTTGACAGAGAGATCACAAGTAGGCAGGAGACAAGCAGAGAGAGAGAGGGGGAAGCAGGCTCCCTGCTAAGCAGAGAGCCCGATGCGGGGCTCAATCCCAGGACCCTGAGATCATGACCCGAGCTGAAGGCAGAGGCTTACCCCACTGAGCCACCCAGGCGCCCCTTCATCTTCATTTTGGAGGCAGAAGAGGACTTTTAAGAAGGTAGAGCACATATTTGGAGGCAGAAGAGGGCTTTAAGCAGCTGGAGTACAAAGAAATAAGAGCAGTTTCTCAGTTCCCCTAATTCAGAGATTATTATGTCTGGAGGGAAATCTCAGTTTTGAAAAATATTCACCACTGTCAAGAAAACAGTTTTAACTTTTACTGTATGATTCTACTCAGTACAATGAAAAAGAAAGGAAGTAAAAAACATAAGGCTTTCACAGATACTCTGAGAGGACACACACAAAAAAAGAATCTACAAATAAAAATGAGAATTCCATAACATTACCAGATACCAAAATTCATAAACAAAAAGTGACAATATTCTTAGTTAAAAAAAAATTTTAAGATGGTTAAATATTAGAAATAAAGAATAAACCTAATAGATATGTTATGCCCCTAGGGAGAAAAATAAATATTTACTCTGTTAGGAACCAAAAAATCTAGAGATAACATATACAATAATCACAGATGGGAAAACTTAATATCACTAAATATCCATTTTTCCTAAATCAATAAATTCACTACGATTCCAGCCTGAATCCCAACAGGGTTTATAATGGAACTTAAATGATACTAAAATTAATATAAAAACAAGGCTCAAGAATAGTGAAGATGATTTTGAATAGAGGGAGGGGTCTTAGATAATAAGGCTTATTATACAGCTATAGTAATTAAGACAATGAATGTAAATGAGAGCTAGACAAATAGACTAATGGGCAAAATCAAACCTCCACAACAAATCCACATACGTGCGGGAACTTGATGTTTACTAGTAAAGTATGATAAATGAAAGGATAAGAAGGACTATTAAATCAGTGCTGACAGAAAAAACAGTTAATCCATGTAGAAAAAAAACTGCATCCATATCCCACAGAAATAAAGATACAGAATCCTGAAATACAGAACAGATCTATGATGTCAGTATTGAGAAGGATTACTTAAATATACAAAAGCCAATACCATAAGGAGATGGATAAATCGGACCCCATGGAATTTTATAGTTCTGTACTTTAATCCATCTACTCCTAAAGAAAGCAAAAAGACAAGACCCAGACTGGGACAAGGATGCTTTACAGCTGATAAACACACATGATCATTAGTCCAGATAGTGACAAATTCTACAAACCAATATGAAAAAAAAAAAAGACAAAAACCCCAGTAACAGGCAAAAGATATGAACAAGAAATTTATGAAGGAATAAACCAAAGGGCAGGTAAATGTGTGAGATGGTCAAAATTCTCATGATCATTAAAAAATGAATTATTTAAAGTAGGAGGTAACCTGTTTACAATGAACAGACTTATAATTAAAAAGCTTTATAGTACCAATGCAAACTCGGGGACATTCTACAAATTAACCAAGTGGAATCTTCAAAAATGTCAACTTCATAAAATACAAGACGGAACTGAGGACTGTTCCAAAATGAAGGAGATTTTAAAAAACAACAACTTGACAGCTGAATGAAACACATGATTTTAAACTATACTCTTTTCCTACAAAGACCACTTTGGTACTACAGAGAAAACGTGAACAGGGTCTGAGGATTAGTTGATAGAAATTGATCACTATTAACTTTCTGATTTGGGTGGTTACGGTGTGGTTATGTAGGAGGATTAAGGAATTAGGAGATTATGGAACATGGAGTCAGCGACCTACCAACAAATGGTTAAAAAAAAAAAAAGTTTCTGTATGTTGGTCATTGGTCAGAGAAAAAGTTTAACAGGAATGAAACCATCAGATTCTGGGTTTTATTCACCTTTGGAAATTAAGGAAGAAGAATGGAATTATGAATATATAAGTCACTTCAGTGATATCGGTGGTGGTGGTGGTTATGTTTTATTTTTTGTATATTTGAAATATCTTATTTTAAAAAAGCATCTTTCAACAAGTAGATTCAACATTATACAATGAAAATAGTTTCAAAAAATCAAACTGTGAATGCCTTTACTATTATCTATGTTTCCCCACACTAAAAGCCGATATATGTATTAAACAGGTCATCTAAGCTCTTAATACTAGTAGACACCTAAAGCACACGCTTAAGAGATAATGATGGCATTTTATAAATGTGCTCTCTCCCTTTTAGATAAAGGCTGACAAACATCTTCCCAAGAAAAGATTAGGGCATCACTATTCATACTTACGTACTCTGTGCAATTTAGGGACCATTTTTCTTCCATACTTACAAGTGATGACAGGAAGTCCAGAATTTAAAAACTTTGTCAGAATTATATCATCATTGGCACTCATTTAATCCCTGTTAATGATCACATCTAGATAGCTGACCTTTCTTGCATAGCTTTCATTCTTCCAGAGAGAAGTGAAAAATGAAACAGGAAGGGATGAATGCATGAAATCTCTCTTCCTATTCATTATTTTAATGTTTATGTGTAACTGAGAAAACTAGCAATTAAGGCTAATTTCCATCCAAACATAGAATTGCAGGTAAAAATAACATGGGATCTTAGAAATCTTAAAAGTTAGGAATATGCATTTAACAGGCAATTAAGATAACCAGTTGAATGATACTGCATTAATTTAATCTAGTAGGGAAGGCCTATCGAAATAACAAAGGATAAGTTCTACAAGGGATTACACACAAGCGGCTGTGAGAAGCAGGTTTAATGAGTACTAGGCCTGATAGAACATAGGAAAGCATCAAAGAAAAGTAATGTTTTGGCCAGGATTTAAAGTGTGAATAAGGATTCTTGAGCAGAGGTATGGAAGGGTAGATGGAAGTCCAGTGCAATTGCCAAGGGAAGAGGTAATGAAAGGTTCATCAGAGAAGAAACAAAATCAGGACCTATTAAGGACAAAAATGAATGCATGTGACCAATATCCGAGAGGTGGTCAAGAAGGATTCCCCAATCTCAGAGTCTCACTGTGGGCTTCTGAGAGAGAATTAAGGTAGAAATACTTTTGTGGGGGTATTTTGTTTAAAAAATATGACAGAAAGGTGAGGTCAACAAGATGGCAACATAGGTCATTGCCAAAGTCAATAATACCCTCCACAAAGGCCATTAACTCTCCATAGGCAAAACAGCACTGTGAAAATCCCAGAAACAAGGAATAAAGCTTTAGCATGCCCCTGCTAGATGGTGAAGACAGTATTAAAATCAAGTAAACAGGAAACAAACAAGTTCCAGTAACAATCCTAAAAAAAATAGAAGTCTATCAGCTGACAAAAAATTCCAAATAATCTTCTTTGAAGTGTTCTAAAACAATGCAGACAACTAAATGAAATTAGAAGGTAGTACGAGCAAAATGAAGTTCAAAGAAACCATCAAAAGGGGAATAAGAGAAAGTCAAGGTATTCAAAGATAAATCATTTGAAATTATCTAGTCTAAGGAGAAAATGAAAATAAAAAATGTCTATGTGGGGCACCTGGGTTGCTCAGTGGGTTAAAGCCTCTGCCTTCAGCTCAGGTCACGGTCTCAGGGTCCTGGGATTGGGCCTCACATTGGGCTCTCTGTTCAGTGGGGAGCCTGCTTCCCCTTCTCTCTCTGCCTGCCTCTCTGCCTACTTGTCATCTCTCTCTGTCAAAATAAATAAATAAAATTTTTTAAAAAAATGTCTATGGGACACTAACAAGAGAAACAAAATATCAAGTATAAACCTCTGCGGCGGTGGGGTGGGTGCAGATAAGAACAAGTCTACAATGATAAAGGCTAAAAATCTCCTTAACTTGGGGGGAGAAATGGACGTCCAGATTCAAAAGGTCCAAGGACTTCTACATAGGTTGAACCCAAAAAGCTACATTGAGACACATTATAATTAAATAGCCACAAGTCACACACAAAGAGAATTCTGAAAGCATAAGGAGGAAAAGGGACTAGTGACAAATAAGGGGACCCCATATGACTATTAGCAGATTACCCACTAAACACTTCATAAGCCAAATGAATGAAACATTCAAAGTGCTGAAAGAAAAAAGTCAACAAAGAATAGTATATCCAGCAAAGGTGTCCTTCAGAAATAAAGGAGAGATAGGACTTTCCCAAAACAAAAGCTGACTGAGTTCATCCCCAGTAACCTGTCTTATAAGAAATGCTAAAAGAGCTAATAATACATTATATGTCTATAAAAAAATTAAAAAATTAAAAAGTAAATAAATACATATTTATACATGTGTTAAAAAAAAAAAGAAATGCTAAAAGACATTCTCAAGCTGAAATAAAAGGACACTGATCCCTACAAAAATATATAGAAAAAGAAATAAGAAATCAATAAGAAAAAGTCAAATTCTGATTTTGCAAGTCATTTATGCTAGTTTTAAAAAGTCAAACCTATGAACTACAACTACAATTTGTTATTGTTACACAATACTAAAAGAAATGTCAATTGTAACACTCACAACCTAAAAGGTGAAAGTAGTATAAAGCTTTCATTTGCTATTAAAGTTGTCAGCATAAAGCAGGATATTTTAACTCTACGATATTTACTATAAGCCTCATGGTAACAATAAAGGAAAATCTTTTATATAGCACAAGGCTATAAAGGTGTTCATAACATGCTGCCATAAAAAGTCAATCACAAAAGACCACCACAATGAAAGAATTAAAAATCTAAAGGAAACAATTACCATGGCAACAGAAAGTCCTTCTCAATAAACACAAATGGATAAAATTCTCCCAAAAGACACAAAATGGCTGAATGGATTTTAAGAAGATCCAATAACATGCTGCCTACAAGAGAATCCCTTTAGCTGTAAGGGCATACATAGGCTGAGAGTAAAGGAATGAAAAAATGCATTCCAAACAAATGGTAACCAAAAGAAATCATTTTGGGGGCACCTGCATGGCTCAGGTCATATATCCCAGGGTACTGGGATCAACTCCCAGATCGCATCTAGCTCCTTGCTCAGCAGGGAGTTTGCTTCTCCCTCTCCCTCCCCACACTCATGCTTATGTATGATCTCTCTCGCTCTCACTTTCCTCAAATAAATAAGATCTTTAATTTTTTAAAAAATCAGTTTTATCAGAAAAAAACAATTCAGCTAAAACTGGTCGCAAAAGATGAAGACTATGTAATGGCAAAGGGATCAATTTGATCAATTCATCAGGAAGCTAAAAACAATTCTAACTATTTATGCTCCCAACATCTGAGAACATAATTATATCCAGTAGGTATTACAGAACTAAAGAGAAATTAACTGCAATACAATAGTTAAACAATATAATACCCCCACAATCTGATCCAGACAGAATTAGTCAGGAAAGAGCAAATTTGAACAATACTATAGAATGGATATATAGAAAGTCTACTATTCAGGAATAGCAAAATACTAATTCTTCTCAAACACACATAGAACATTTTCAGGATTTAGCATATGTTAGGCCACAAAACAAGCCTCAAAATTCAACAAGATAAAATATTATCAAGTATCTTCTCTGATCATGATGGTGAGACACTAGAAAACAGTAACAAGAGGAAAGCTGTAAATTCAAATATGTGGAAATTTTACAACACCATCTTGCACAATCAATGGGACAAAGAAGAAATGAAAAGGGAAAAATAAAACTACCTGAAGACCAATGAAAACAAAATCACAACGTACCAATACCAGTAGGATACAGCCACAGCAGTATGACACAACCTTACAGCAATAAATACCTACATTAAAAAAGAAATATTTCAAATTAGGGCCACCCAGGTGGCTCAGTCGTTGAGCCGCCAACTCTTGGTTCAGGTCAGGTCATGATCTCAGAGCATCCGGGTCAGCGCTCATCGGGGAGTTGGCTTAAGGATTCTCTCTCTTTCCCCTCAGTCCCTCCCCAGAGAGAGAGAGAGAGAGAGAGAGAGAGAGAGAGTGTGTGTGTGTGTGTGTGTGTGTGTGTTTATACTCTCTCTCCCCCTAAAATAAATAAATCCTTAAAGAAATATCCCAAATTAACAAGCTGGCTTTATAGCTCAAGGAAGAAATAAACTCAGCCCAAAGTTAAAGACATAATAAAGATTAGAACGGATTAGAAAATATTTTAGGAGTGCCTGAGTGGCTCAGTCATTAAGTGTCTGCCTTCAGCTCAGGTCATGATCCCAAGGTCCTGGGATCCAGCCCTACATCAGGCTCCCTGCTCAGTGGGAGGCCTGCCTCTCCCACTCCCCTGCTTGTGTTCCCTCTCTCGCTGTGTCTGTTTCTCTGTCAAATAAATAAATAAAATCTTTAAAAAAAATTTTAAAAAGAAAATATTTTTTAAATGGGGGAAAAAATCATGAAACAAAGAGGTAGATTTGAAAAGGGAAAAAAAATGATCAACTCAAAGAGAAACACTCAGTGTTCTGAGTATTCAGAAATTACCCTTCTCTTGCCAGCTAAAACTCAAAGCTGCAACCCTTCTGAGGACTGCTTTCATGAGCAAGCTTCAGTTCTGGAAGCTGGAAGTCTAAGATCAGGATGTCAGCATGGTCAGATCTGCTGTTCTCAGATCAAGGCACATAGTCCAGCTTACTGTGACACCCAGAGTGTGATCACCGGGATATCTTATGAGTGGATGGAAGGGTGCACCTTGCCTGGGTCATGGATGATATATTCAGTTATAGATCCCTTCAACCACCTTTCACCAAAATGACTAGGAGGAGAAACACCCAACAGAGGAAAAATCCAGAGATTGTGCCCTCTGCCACAGAACTACTGGATATGGACATAAACAGTATTCGGAAAGGGAATTCAGGGTAACAATTATCTAGGCAATGGATAGGTTGGAGAAGACCATTAGTGACAACATAGAATCTCTAAGGGAGGAAGTGAGAGCTGATCTGGCAGAAGTTAAAAATGCTATCAATGAGATCCAATCTAATCTAAATACTCTATCAGCTAGAGTAACCCAAGGCAGAAGATAGAATTAGTGATCTGGAAGATAAACTAATAGAAAAGAAGAATAAGGAGGAGGCCTGGAACAAACAGCTTAGAAGCCATGAAAACCGAATTAGGGAAATAAATGATGCCATGAAATGTTCCAGCGTCAGAATTATTGGGATCCCTGTGGGGGTAGAGAGAGAGAGAAGACTAGAAGATATAGTTGAACACACTCTGGATGAAAATTTCCCTAATCTGGGGAATGGAACAAGTGTCCGTGTCCTAGAGGCAAGACCAATGAGTCTAGAAAGACATCCAGACACTTAATTATGAAATTCACAAATCATAATTTCAGACAGAAATTCTTAAGGACAGCTAGGGCGAAGAGATTCCTTACATACAGAGGAAGGACCATCAGAATAACATTAGACCTGTCCACAGAAACCTAGCAAGCCAGAAAGGGCTGGCAAGACATATTCAGGGCACTAAATGAGAAGAACATGCAGCCAAGAATACTTCATCCAACAAGGCTGACATTCAAAATGGATGGACAGATAAAAAGCTTCCAAGACCAGCAAGGTTTAAAAGGGTATGCGACCACCAAGCCAGCACTACAAGAAATATTAAGGGGAGGGGGAGGTTCTATAAAAGAAGAACCCAAGAGTAACATAGAACAGAAATACACAGAGACAATCTATAGAAACAAGGACTTCAAAGCAACACGAGGTCAATAAAAACTTACCTTTTAATAATCACTCTTGACGTGAATGGCCTAAATACTCCCATAAAATGGCACAAGGTTGCAGGTTGGATAAAACGACAGACCTGTCCATATGCTGTCTACAAGAGACACATTTGGAACCTAAAGATATATCCAGACTGAAAGTGAAGGGATAGAGAAGCATCTTTCATGTCAATGGACCTCAAAAGAAAGCTGGGGTACTGATTCTCATATCAGATAAATTAGATTTTTAAGCTAAAGTCAGAGATACAGAAGGACACTACATTTTTAGAAGGTCTATCCACCAAGAAGATCTAACAATTGTAAATATTTATGCCCCCAATATGGGAGCAGCCAACTACTTAAGCCAACTGCTAATCAAAATAGTCAGGTGCCTGGGTGGCTCAGTGGGTTAAGCCACTGCCTTCGGCTCAGGTCATGATTTCAGGGTCCTGGGATCGAGCCCCACATCGGGCACTCTGCTCAGCAGGAAGCCTGCTTCCCCCCCTCTCTTCTCTGCCTGCCTCTCTGCCTACATGTGATCTCTGTCAAATAAATAAAATCTTTTAAAAAATAAATAGTCATATTAATATGAATACATTAACAGTAGGGGATCTTAACATGCCACTCTCAGTAATAGACAGATCATCCAAGCAGAAAATCAATAAAGAAACAAGAGCTTTAAATGATGCACTGGACCAGATGGACCTCACAGATATACACAGAACATTCCACCCTAAAACAACAGAATACTCATTCTTCTCGAGTGTACATGGAACTTTCTCCAGAATAGACCACATACTGGGTCACAAATCAGGGCTCAACCAATATCAAAAGATTGAGATTATTCCCTGAATATGCTCAGACCACAGTGCTTTGGAAGTGGAACTCAACCACAAGAAAAAGTCTGGAAGGAATTCAAACACTTGGAAGCTAAATTCCACCTTGCTTAACAATGTTTAGATCAACCAGGAAATCAAAGAAGAACTTAAGCAATTCATGAAAACCAATGAGAATGAAGACACTTCAGTCCAAAATCTGTGGGATACAGCAAAGTCGGTCCTAACGGGGAAATACATAGCCATCTAAGCCTCACTCAAAAACACTGAAAAATCCAGAATACAAAAATTGAAAAATCCAGAATTCAAAAAATTGAAAAATCTAGCTCTCTTTACACCTTAAAGAACTGGAAAATCAACAACAAATTAAGCCAACCCCACACACAAGAAAGGAAATAATCAAGATTAGAGCAGAGATCAATGAGTTAGAAAATAGAGATACAGTAGAACACATCAAAGAAACTAGAAGCTGGTTCTTTGAAAGAAAAAATAAGATCGATAAATCTAATCTAATCCAAACCAATCCAAAAAGAGAGAGAGGACCCAACTTAATAAAATTGTGAATGAGAAGGGAGAGATCACAACTAACACCAAGGAAACAGAAATAATGATTTGAAATTATTATCGACCGTTATATGCCAATAAGTTAAGAGACCTAGAAGAAATAGATGCATTCCTAGAAATCTATAAACTTCCAAAACTGAATCAGGAAGAAATTGACAACTTGAATAGGCCAATATCTAGTAACGATATTGAAGCAGTGACCAAAACCCTCCCAAGAGCCCAGGACTTGATGGATTCCCTGGGGAACTCTACCAAAATTCAAAGAAGAAATAATACCTATTCTCCTGAAGCTGTTTCAAAAAACAGAAAAAGAAGGAAAACTTCCAGACTCTTTCAATGAAGCAAGCATTACCCTGATCCCCAAACGAGGCAAAGACCCCACCAAAAATGAGAATTTCAAACCAATATCCCTGAGGCATATGGGTGCTAAGATTCTCAACAAGATCCTAATAGGATCCAATAGTACATTAAAAAGATTATCCACCATGACCAGGTGGGATTTATCCATGGGAAGCAAGGGTGGTTCAATATTCCCAAATCAATTAATGAGATAGAACGAATCAATATGGGAAAAGAGAAGAACCACATGGTCCTCTCAATTGATGCAGGAAAAGCATTTCACAAAATACAGCATCCGGTCCTGATTAAAACGATTCAAAGTATAGGGATATGGGGAACATTCCTCAACTTCATAAAACCTATCTATGAAAAAGCCACAGTGAGTATCATCCTCAGTGGGGAAAAGCAGACAGCCTTCCCTTTGAGATCACGTACACGACAAGGACGCCCACTCTTGCCATTGTTGTTCAACACAGTACTAGAAGTCCTATCAACAGCAATTAGACAACAAAAAGAAATAAAATGTATTCAAATTGGCAAAGAAGAAATCAAACTCTCTCTCTTTGTGGATGACATGATACATTCTATGGAAAACCCAAAAGACTCCACCCCCAAACTACTAGAACTCATACAGCAATTCAGTAATGTTGCAGGATACAAAATCAATGCATAGAAATCTGTTGCTTTCTTATAAACTAATAATGAAAATATAGAGAGGGAAATGAGAAAATCGATTCCCTTTACTATAGCACCAAGAATGAGAAGATAGCTTGGAATAAACCTAATGAAAGAGGCAAAGGATCTGTACTCAAGGAACTACAGAACACTCATGAAAAAAATAGAATAAGACACAAAAAGATGGAAAAGCATTCCATGCTCATGGGTTGGAAGAATAAACATTGTTAAAATGTCTATACTGCTCAGAGCAATCTATACTTTTGATGCCATCCTGATCAAAATTCACTGACATTTTTTGAAGTGCTGGAACAAACAATCCTAAAATTGGTATGGAACCAGAATAGACCTCAAATTGCTACGGAAATGTTGAAAAACAAAACTGGGGCATCACATTGCTTGATTTCAAGCTTTACTACAAAGCTGTGATCACCAAGACAGCATGGTACTGGCACAAAAATAAATACATAGACCAGTGGAACAAAGTAGAGAGCCCAGATATGGACCTGCAACTCTATGGTCAAATAATCTTCGACAAAGCATGAAAAAATATACAGTGGAAAAAAGACAGGCCCTTCAATAAATGGTGCTAGGAAAGCTATATGTAGTTTTCAGACAGCTATATGTAGAAGAATGAAATTCAACCATTCTCTTACACCATACACAAAGATAAACTCGAAATGGATAAAAGACCTCAACGTGAGGCAGGCATCCATCAGAATCCTAGAGGAGAACATAGATAGTAACCTCTTCAACAACGGCCACAGCAAATTCTTTCAAGACATGTCTCCAAAGGCAAAGGAAACAAAAGCAAAAATGAACTTTTGGGACTTCATCAAGCTCAAAAGCTTCTGCACAGCAAAGGAAACAGTCAACAAAACAAAGAGGTAACCCACAGAATGAATGGAAGAAGATATTCACAAATGATACTACAAATGGCTGATATCCTAGATCTATAAAGAACTCCTCAAATTCAACACACACAAAACAGATAATCATGTCAAAAAATGGGCAGAAGACATGAACAGACACTTCTCCAAAGAAGACATACAAATGACTAACAGACACATGAAAAAATGTTCATCATCATTAGCCATCAGGGAGATTCGAACCAAAACCACATTGAGATACCACCTTATACCAGGTAGAATGGCCAAAATCAACAAGACAGGAAACAACAAGTGTTGGAGAGGATGTGGAGAAGGGGGAACCCTCTTACACTGTTGGTGGGAATGCAAGTTGGTGCAGCCACTTTGGAAAACAGTGTGAAGATTCCTTAAGAAATTAAAAACAGAGCTACCCTATGACCCTGCAATTGCACTACTGGGTATTTACCCCAATGATACAGATGTAGTGAAAAGAAGGGCTGTCTGTACCCCAATGTTCATTGCTGGGTGGCAGCAATGACCACAGTCGCCAAACTGTGGAAAGAGCCAAGATGCCCTTCAACAGATAAAATGGCCCATATATACAATGGAGTATTATGCTTCCAGCAGAAAGGATGAATACCCGACTTTTGTATCAACATGGATGGGACTGGAGGAGATTATGCTGAGTGAAATAAGTCAAGCAGAGAAAGTCAATTATCATATGGTTTCACTTACTTGTGGAGCATAAGGAATAATACTGAGGACATTGGGAGATGGAGAGGAGAAGTGAGTTGGGGGCAATCAGAGGGGAAGACAAACCATGAGAGACTGAACACTGAGAAACAAACTGAGGGTTTTGGAGGGGAGGTGGGTGGGGCGTTGGGTGAGCCTGGTGATTCCTTAAGAAATTAAGGAGGTATTAAGGAGGGCATGTATTGCATGGAACATTGGGTGTGGCGCATATTAAAAAAAATAAAAAATAAAAAAAAAAAGAGAGAACACTCAGATCAGAAATCAGAGAGGACATATTACAAATCCTATCACCAATACACAGAGGGTCATAAGAGACTACTCTAAACTATATATACACACCAACGAATTGGACAACCTATAAGAAAGGGATAAATTCCTACAAACGCACAACTTACCAAGATCGAATCATGAAGAAACAAAAAATCTGAACACACCAATAGAACACTGAAGTTTAATCAATAACGAAAACTGCCCAAAGTCAAGACTGGATGGTTTCACTAGGTAACCAAACATTTAAAGAAGAATTAACACCCACTTTCCTCAAACTCTTCCAAAAGACTGAAGAAGAGGGAAAGAGGGAATACTCCCTAACTCTTTACCAAGCCATCATTACCCTAATGCCAAGCCAGACAAGGACACTTCAAGAATAATCTAAGCCATTATCACCAATGAATTTGGATGCAGAAACTCTTTTAATTTTTTATTTTTTTATTAACATATAATGTATTATTAGCCCCAGGGGTACAGGTCTGTGAATCGCCAGGTTTACACACTTCACAGCACTCACCATAGCACATACCTTCCCCAGTGTCCATAACCCCACCATCCTCTCCCTACCCCCCTCCCCCCCAGCAACCCTCAGTTTGTTTTGTGAGATTAACAGTCTCTTATGGTTTGTCTCCCCCACATCCTATCTTGTTTCATTTATTCCCTTCCTACCCCACAAACCCCCCACATTGCCTCTCAACTTCCTCATATCAGGGAGATCATATGATAATTGTCTTTCTCTGATTGACTTATTTCGCTAAGCATAATACCCTCTAGTTGCATCCATGTCATCGCAAACAGCAAGATTTCATTTCTTTTGATGGCTGCATAGTATTCCATTGTATATATATACCACATCTTCTTTATCCATTCTAGAAGCAGAAACTCTCAACAAAATACTAGCAAGCTAAATTAAACAGTACATTAAAAGGACTGTACACCACAGAAAAGTAGGATTCATCTGACGAAATTCAACATCCATTCGTGATAAAAACTCAGTGAACTGGGAATAGAAGCAGACCTCAACATATTAAAGGCCGTATAAAAAGCCCATAGTCCACCTGTACTCAAATGGTTATAGACTGAAAGCTTTTTCTCCAAGATCATGAAACAGATAAGGATGCCTACTCTCACCTAAAGCAACCTAGTACTCTAAGTCATAGCCAGAGCAGAAGCAAGAAATAAAAAGCAACCAGATTGAAAAGGAAGAAGTAACGCTGTCACATATTTACAGAGGATATTATATATAGAAAACCCTGAGGGCTCCACCAAAAAAACTGAGAACAGATGAATTCAGTAAAGTGGCAGGATATAAAATCAACACACAAAAATCAGACGCATTTCTATACAGTAACAGTGAACTATCTGAAAAAAAAAATTAAACAATCTCATTTACAATAGGATGAAAGTCAATAAAGCAAGAATAAATTTAGGGAGGTAAAAGATCTGTACATGTAAAGCAATGGTGAAAAATATGAGTACACAAATAAATGGGAAAACATTTTATGCTCATAGGTAACAATTAGTATTGTTAAAATATCCATCCTACCTAAAGCCATCTATAAAGTAAATGCAATCCCTATCAAGATTCCAACCACATTTTTATATAAATAGGAAAAACAGTCTTACACTGTTTTTTATGGAACCACAGAATACCATGATTAACCAAAGCAGTCTTGAAAAATAAAGCTGGAGGGATCATGCTTAATGACTTCAAACTATATTACAAAACTACAGTAACCAAAATACTATACTGGCATAAAAACTGATACATAGATCAATGCAAATGAATCAAGAGCCCAGAAAGAAACCATACATATATGGTCAACTAATATTTGACAAGAAAGCCAAGAATACCTAATGGGAAAGATGGTCTCTTCAATAAATACAGTTGGGAATACTGGTTAACCACAGACAAAAAAGAAACATACAACTAGACCCCTACATTACACCACTCAAAAATTAATTCAAAATGTATTAAAGACATAAATTTAAGACCTAAAACTATAGAACTCCAAGAAGAAAATACAGGGGGAAAGTTCATGGACATTGTTTTGGGTAATGCTTTTTGGATAGGACAAAAAAAAAGCACAAGCAATAAAAACAAAAATAAGCAAGTAGGCTTTCATCAAATTTGCACAGCAAAAAAGCCATCAACAAAATGAAAAGGCAACCTCAGAATAGGAGAATATATTTACGAACCACACATCTGACAAAAGGTTAATATACAAAATATATAAGGAACTCCTACAACTCAAACAAAGAAATCTTATTAAAAAGTGAGAACAGGGGTACCTGGGTGGCTCAGTGGGCTAAAGCCTCTGCCTTCAGCTCAGGTCATGATCCCAGAGTCCTGGGATCAAGCCCCACATCAGGCTCTTTGCTCGGCAGGGAGCCTGCTTCCTCCTCTCTCTCTCTCTCTGCCTGCCTCTCTGCCTACTTGTGATCTCTGTCAAATAAATAAAACCTTAAAAAAAATAAAAAAGTGAGAACATAATAAACCTCTATTCCAAAGATGATAAAGAAGTGGCTAAATTCTTCATCACTAATCAGCAAGAAAATCCAAATAAAAAACCACAAGAGGGGCGCCTGGGCGGCTCAGTGGGTTAAAGCCTCTGCCTTCAGCTCAGGTCATGACCCCAGAGTCCTGGGATCGAGCCCCGAGTCAGGCTCTCTGCTCAGCGGGGAGCCTGCTTCCTCCTCTCTCTCTATGCCTGCCTCTCTGCCTACCTGTGATCTCTGTCAATTAAATAAATAAATAAATCTTTAAAAAACAAACAAACCACAAGAGGTATCACTTCATACCTGTTAAAATGGCAGTTATCAAAAGGATATCAAGTGTTAGTGAGAATGAAGAAGTGGGAACCCACATGCACTGTTAGTAAGAATGTAAATTATTACAGGCACTGTGAAAAATAGTACAGATATTCCAAATTAATTAATTAATTAATTAATTAAAAAAACCAGAACTTCTGTCTGATCTCAGCAGTCCCACTTCTGGGTACGCATCCAAAGAAAATGAAAATCACTCTCTGGAAGAGATACCTGTACCTCCATGTTTACGGTACTATTTATGAAACTAAAATGAAAAAAAAAACTAAGTATCAGTTCAGATAAATGAATAAAGAAACTAGTGTATACATATACATAATAGAATATTACTCAGCCGTAAGAAAGGAAATGCTGCCATTTGCAACAGTATGGATGAACCCCAAGGGCATTACACTAGGTGAAATAAGTCAAAGAAATACTACATAGTATTACTTACATGTGCAATCTAGAAGTAACAAACTCCCAGAAACAGATTAGTGGCTGCCCGGAGCTGGTGAATGAAGTGGATGAAGGAAGCTGGAGAGAAGTGGATGAAGGCGGTCAAAGAGTACAATTTACAGTTCTAAGACTAACAAATTCTGAGGATCTAATGTACAACTTGGTCAATCTAATGCTGTATTGTATATTGAAAATTGCTCAAAGTCAGTCTTGAAAGTTCTTTTTTTTAATTTATTTATCTGAAGGGGTGGGGAAGGGCAGAGGACGAGAAACCCTCAAGCTGATTCCCCGCTGAGTGCAGAGCCCAAGAAGAGATGGGGCTGGATCCCAGGACCCTGACATCATGACCTGAGCTGAAATCAAGAGTTGGACACTCAACCGACTGAGCCATTCAGGCTCCCCTAAATCTTAAAAGTTCTGACTGTGGGACTGAGGGTGAGGTATGGTAACTAAATGAGGTGACAGACATGTTAACTATCCTTACTGTGATAATCATTTAGAAATATATATGCTCCAATCACTATGTAGTACACTTGAAACTAACATTGTGTGTCAACTGTACTTCAATAAAATAAATATCTGGGCCATTATAAAGCATATATATATATATATATACACATATATATATATGCATTAATCAAGTAACATTGTATCATTGTATACCTTAAGCTTACACAATGTTATATAGGTCAATTGTATCTCAGTAAAGTTGGAAAAATATCAAAAGAAAAGAATGAGATCAGTTTCTGGTTTGTTGAGGTTTAGCATCTTTTACAGAGTTTGATTATAGCTGCTCTTGCAAAGACAGCAGAGCATCAGAATACTGGGGATATTCTAACATGAAAGGGCTCCCATCCCCCATGAGAAATGTGAAAGGAACCAAAGTGGACAAAGAAAAGATAAGAGGACCAGAGGTAACGCCCTGAGGAAATGAAAATCAGAATCAGGAAACCTAGAATGGAACCTGGTAAAAACTGTGCAGAAAACAGGACAATCAGAAGGAAAGGAATATCATGGTAACTAAAGGAAAGAGAGCTGCAGACAAGAGGGAGTGGAATGTATTACATATAAGATCTAATGATTAGAAAGCCACTTACAGTTAGGAGGGTAAATCTGGAATAGCAAGAAAGAATCAAGTAGTTTATACTCCCTAGAGGGCAACTTCTGAAGGGAATGAGATAAAGGACAAGAGCAAGGGCCAAAGGATACATCAGCTTCCCGTGGGCAGGATGTACATCCCAGGGAAGCAGCAGTCCTGGGCCTCTGAGAGGTCCTGCATCCAGAAGGCGACTCCTGCAGAGGAACAGGCTCACGGAAAACCAGGGCAGAAGACCAAAGGATACATCACCAATGACAGTGACAAGGGAACTGCGGGTGAGACTGGGCACCAGGGAGCACAAAAATGCTACAGAAGAAAAGAATCAGCATCTGTAATTTCCTACACCTGTAAAAGGCAGAACAGTTCCCCACGTCCATGCCCTAATCTCTGGTCCTATAAATGAGTTACATTACCTGTTAGAAGGGGACTCTGCAATACTATACTGGGTCATCTGGGTGAGCCTAATCTAATACAGGAGTCCTTCAAAGCAGAGAACTTTCTGTAGAGGGAGACAAGAGATGCCACAGGAGGAGAAGGCATAGAAATTTTAAACAGGAGATGGATTTCATATAACAGAGAGGTAGGGGCCCACACAAACGATAGGAAAGAGGCCTTTGGGAGCTAAGGCAGCCGCCAGAGGACAACCAGGACCTCAGTCCTACAACAGCGAGGAACTGGATTCTGCCACCATGAACTTGGAAGAGGTTCTTCCCAAAGCATCCGGTAAGATCCCAGCCATTTGGACATAGATTTTAACCTTGTGAAACCTGAGAAACCAGGTGAGTCAACCTGGACTTTGACTTGCAGAACTAGGAGACAGTATGTTGGCGTTTAAGCCATCAAAAACCATGGTAATTTGTTACAGCAGCAATAAAAACCAACATCACCCAGAGCACCAAGGACAGATTATAAACACCCTAGACCAGAAGCAAACTCTTATTCCTTCTCTCCTCACCTCCCATGTAGTCCTGGAGGAAATAGTTGGCAGTCTGGAGAGTAGAGCACAGCCAAGTAAGGTAGAGAAACAAAAGAGGCCAAGCTCACTCCCTAACCACTGCCCCAACTAGAGACCTGAAGTAAAGCCAGCCTGTAAGGGGGGAAAGGGAGAGCTATTTTTTAGATCAAAATTATTTTATAATTTTTTTCTGTTTAATCTCAAAGCCAAAAGAAAGTCTGAGACCCACCTGGGATTTCACCAGGAGCACAAGAATAAGCCAAGGGGGCTGATACAAAGAGGCAACAGCTACAATGATCAAGTCACTTTCAGCTTGTATCTACCATGCTCAAATCATTCAAAAACCAGTTAACATAGACCTACGGTGAGTCCAATAGTAAGCACTGAAACTTGACTTCCAGAAATCAAAGTTGTATATACAAGATGTTCACATAGCTATTTCACAAAGCTAGATCCACACAGAAACCAATAGGGGCTTTCGGATAACAATTCCACTTTTACCAAAAGACAAATGGGAAAAAGAGCCCTTAAGTAGTCTCAACATTCATCACTGCTTAAAAAAATAAGGCTCGACCCAACCTCGACCGAAAAACCCAATAAACTATTTCCCAGAGACCAAGTAAATCCATCTCTAAAATAAACATGAAAGGATTACAAATATTCAAACATTATACCCTTAACTCTCACTATCAAGTCAGCACACTGAAGACTATTTAAAAAAAAAAAAAAAAGGTTCTGTAAGAACAGTTTTTACTTTATGTAAAAATTACTTCAATACCTTTGATAAAGTTAAATAAGTTTTTAAAAATTGCACAATATCAAAACTAGGAATTTAGATGTAAATTTTAAATGATAGAAAATCCCTGTAGCGGCAAATGCCAAGACGTTAAGATTGCAGATTTGATGAGGCTTCTTCGAAAGGACAGAGGTACGATGGACAGGAGTGCCTAGATGGCGCAGTTGGTTAAGTGACAACTCTTGATTTCCGCTGAGGTCATGATCGCAGGGTCACATATTGTGGGACTCCGCACTCAGCAGGGAGTCTGCTCAAGATTCTCTCTGTCCCTCCATCTTCTGCCCCTCCCCTGCTCTCTCACTCTTCCACTCACTAAACAAATAAAAGTTAAAAATTTTAAGAAGTACTAGATATGTAAGTAAAAATAAAAGAATTCAAACTCAACGCTTCATCTAGCGTTCTCTACAGACATAGACCAGCTTTAAATTTGTCAAAAATGAAGCACCCTGTAAAGCCTGACAGATATCACTCATCTACATTTAGGGAAGGGAAGAGAACTTCCTCAACTCCAGAACCATCAGTGGATTTTCCCCTACAATGTATTGTCAGTCAAGCAATCAGAAAGGGAAGAAGAACCTAATTCCTTTTTATTTTTTTTTTTTAAAACAAGACCTTAGTTCTCACAAACTCACTTAGCAAACTGGGCAGCTCTGACCCATCAAAAATTTCATTTTACTGCTGCTGAGTAAAATGAGTTTGATTGCAAATGATTTTCTGCCAACAAGGATACCTGTTTAGATTTAACAAGTGATCGGGCCCAGTTATTAAATATGTATTGTGTAAACACTTCAGAAATGTCAATATCCTTCTGCCCTATTCATAACTACAAACACTGAAAGTCTTACCCTTCTCTGGGTAACTGACCCTTTTCACAGTAACTGAAAAATACCTCCAGTAATCACAGTCAGTACAGAATACCGTGAACTGTATTCAGTACTCCCGGTAGCTATACTTTTAATGGCTTGTGGTGTTAAGATGTGGCCTCGTAAACACCTTACATTAATAGCCTACTCACTCATACTCAGATGCCACTAGCAATCATGATCAAAAAGAAAAACATCTTAACAAAGTAGTCACCAGGAAATGAAAGTAGTACCATTCTAGAATCCCCTAGGTAATTCAGGTCAGTGGTTCCACATATAGTACATGGAATGAGAAGGGAGCTAAGGGCACTTTATTATCTTGAGTCCTCCAACGTGCTATTGAAGAGAACTATAATTATACAAGCCTCATTAACAGAGGCAAAGGCCAGCAAAATATAAAACAAAAACAAAAGTCCTCCCTTTGGTGGCACATACGCTAAAACTGGGGGGAAAGAAAAGGTTTTTTGTTCAAGGCTAAAATGATACCAACTCATGGAGACAAAAGAGTTAATAAGGAGTTATACATATGTGGTTAATTAAAAACAAAATTAGTCCTTCATCAAGAGCTGACATAATAGGTAAGAATGTCCCAAGTCTAGGGCTCATGCAAAACAATACTAACATATGCTCAGTGATGAAAAGTTAGGAATCACTAACACTAATTAATCCTATGGAGACACAAACTAGGCATTCTCTCTTTCTGGGCCTTCTAAAGCTCCATGTATAACACTGAACACAAATATTTGATGAATAGAAAATAAGGCAATATAAGGGTAAATATTTTGTTGATCCCAGTTGAATAATGAGGAAACCAGCTATTAACTTTCTCAAATTTCAAATACATTTTATACACTAAATAAGTCAATTTCCCTAAAAACTAATAAGGCTGTCAAAAACAATAGAGGAATAGAGAAAATAAATCCTGAGTTGAAATATTACACAACTCTTCAAAATGGTATAAAAAAATCCTCTCATAATCGGCCCTAAATTATCACTCCAGTCTAATTTTTCAAACCTCTCACACATTCCCCCTGAGCTATTTGTACCTCGCTCTGTCTTGGTTCACTGTCATTTCCCCATCTTAAGAGAATGCCCTTTCCCTCTGCTTATTCCAACCCTATAAGGCCACACCTGCCTCTAAGTCCATCTGCTCCATGAAATTTTCCTAAGCTGCTATAATAACCTTTCAATTTTCGCTTCCCCTGAAGCTAATGAGGTATCTCAAAAATTAATTTCTTCCTACTCTGACTTACACGGAACTTAACCATTAATTAGAACCCTCTGGCATTTCTTACTCATTTAATTCTTCAAAATGTTTATTTTGATTCCTCCAAGATAAGCAACTTGAGGGTAAGAACTATATGAAAAACTATTTAGATGCAATTAGCATTCATTTTGTGATAAATTATTTTGAACGTACTTAACACAGTGGGTTTTTGGTCAAATTAGTTTACCCATGAGCAGAGTCAGGATCACCATTTATTGGAACCAACCAAAGGCAGCTTCTACAGCACTGTCTCCACCAGAAAAGACACACCCCAAAATAAGTAAGTTCTAGTCTCCTCAGATATAAATGTTCTGGGACTCTATGAACCTGGTTATCCTGAGAACTAAGAAAGGAATCAAACAAGAAAAAAAGATGAACAAAATCAGCATACGCATACACAGCACTGTGATGATCATTCTAAAATGCAAACAAACCCTAATAGACCACTTAGATAATCTTTAAGATTCAAAATGTACCATTATGATACTTGAGAGGGTTTTTATATATTCTGTATATTACACACACACACACACACACACACACACACACACACACACACAAAACAACGTAGTGTGCCAATTTTCCTCTTTTTTTTTTTTTTTTTTTGGTAATCCTAAAGCTCTGTATGCCTAAATTGCTATCTTCAAGGACATCAGAAATCATATATGGAACACAAGCCTTAAATGTTCATTGGTCCATTAACAAGGTAAGGTTTTTTTCATCAACCATTTTATGGGAAAAAAAAAAATTCTTACCATCATCTTTTCAAAAAGTTCTAAGACTTCATTCTGTGACAGTGGCTTTGGAATATTTTCCATCACCTCGGAAGAGCAATCATTGCTTGCAAACGCAGTCTTCAGGTTGGAAAGCGGAGGTCTCTCCTTCTTGCTCCCTGGAATTCTTATGCTGGCAAATTTGTCCAGCTACAAAGGCAAAGTAGCACATGCGTTAATATTTCCTCCAACAACGTGTATCTAGTTGCCAAAATAATCCCCCCCCCAACAGGGTCAATCCCATTATCACTGATTTCATCAGAAGGCATTCAGCACTAGAATCTTTAAGATCTTTTAAAACACAAAAGTGTTCCATAATCATCTTGTCTAAGGACAGAAAAGAGATCAGGCAACCTCCAAAGATTCCTTCTAATTTTAAATTACAGAATTAAGATTCTAATGGCAGGTGACCTTTGCTTTACAGATTAGCAAACTAAACAGTTTTACAAAGGTAACTGTGCTAATTTGGGGGTGGGCAATCAAACCAGTATTTCGTGTCCTAACTCCCAGCCCCCTTGCCCAGGGCCCTTTTCACAGAATTCCTCAATCACATTTCATAATATGCACTAAGAGTTGAATTCTGCTTATAGCTCTAGAGCTTGTTGGTGTGATAAATAACACATTTCTCTTCATTCAGGCTGGTCCGTGTTTGAATTTCACGAGCAACTATAGAGTAGGATGGCTAAAGCCTCAGGAGATAAAGCTGGGGATTTTGCTGCTATGAGATTTCTTATATTAAATCAAATAGTTCACTGATATTTGCAAGTATGTAGATATTACTTTATAAAGCTAATTATTTATTCTTTGGAAATTGCTTGATTTCACAAATTCTGTTCCTCACATAAAACCCAGACTCAAAGTTTGAAGTGGTATCAAAAAGGCAAAGAAGGTCTTAAAGTAGTTAACAGAAGTGTGTTCAGAAACCACAATGGTTCCGTGAATTGTTCAGTGTAACTATATCTTACACTGTTTTTGCCATAATGTATATAATCTATCGACTTGTGCTATTCATGGTAGCCACTAGCCATGTATGGTTGTTTAAATGTAAATTATAAGTTCAGTTTCTTAGTTGCACCAACCACATGTCAAGCCCTCAAGAGCCACATGTGGCTGTTGGCCCTCATATTGGTCAAAGCACATGAAGAGCATTTCCAACAGAAAATTCTATTGGATAGCGCTAGTATAGCCCAGTAGAGAAATGGGATACAAAATACTGAATTTAAAAGGACAAAAAGTCGCAGTATTAGTTCACAAAAGAAATAGGATTTCTTTAAGTAAGATGCAAAGATATTTAGCTTTCAAAACAGATCTTCAAATTCACTGTGAATACAAAGCCTAGAAAAAAATGCCATGTACTATATTCACACATGGTCCGTCTAACAGGACCTAATCATGAAAGTCCTAAGAATAGGACAGCTTCCAGCAGGATTTAGAAAGTAGTCACAAAATACCACCACTGTTCTCATCCTCATAACAAAAACAAGCCAGAAAACCTCCCAAATTACAGTTAGTGTTGTTTTCAACCCATCAGGCAGCTGAGGACATAAGGAAACCTGGAAGGACTACTAGGAAGTGACAAGCTGCTTTGATCCCTGACAGTTACAGACTAAGAAGTTAAACAAGGATTTAAAAAAAAAGCCAAATTTTTAATGAACTATTGACAGCATGGGTTCTGGCATGAGAAACTGGAATTCCATGGAGCCCCAGTCATGGAGCAAGTCTACACCCACTTACCAAGGCTTTCCCTCAGGCCTTCACCAAGTGCATGAGTTAGTCTGCCAAAAGCTGGAGGGAGGGCAAGATATCTCCAGGCATGAAGTGTCCTAGGAGGCCTCTCCCTAGGTAAAGAGACTGTCCTCCCAAACACTCTGAACTAAGCAAAAGATGGGAGAGAAGCCTCCAAAAGATATTCTGGATGTTCAGCGAGTAAATGACAGCTACCACCTGAAGGCCAGGGGCAGACACCAAGTTAGCAAGGTATCTCCTGAAGAAACTGAAAACACAAAGAACTTTACATTAACCCTGAAAAGGGCATCTGAACTTTAAAGCAGAAAGAGTTATCCCAGTCTTGAAAATGAATAGTTCAGTCATCAAGCTAAAAGCAGAGTACCAGAGCCTCATTCGTTCTAAACAACCTTGAAGGCCCAGAGGACACTACTCAAATTAAGGCAGCTCTGCCAAGCCCGGCTCAACAAGACACCCCATGGACTCAGTTCCCCCCCCCCACTTTAGCAGCCTAAAGAAAGGCACTCCCTTTCTTAGAAGGATTATGTCCACAGTATCCAAATAAAATGTCTACCATATAATCAACTACTGATGAATTCGCTAAGGACCAAGAAAGTGTCACCCAGAGTCAAAGAGAAGCAGACCTAGAGATGGCCTGGATGATGGACTCATGGGTCACACCATCTCAAAAGATATTTATAAAAATGCTACAGGGGGCACCTGGGAGGCTCAGTCGTTAAGTGTCTGCCTTGGACTCAGGTCATGATCCTAGAGTCCTGGGATCAAAGCCTGCTAGGCGGGAAGACTGCTTGTCCCTCTTTCACTCCCCCTACTTGTATTCCTGCTCTTGCTGTCTCCCTCTCTCACTCTCTTTCTCTGGCTCTGTCAAATAAATAAATAAATCTTGAAAAAATTCTGAAGGACATAATAAAAAGCAGACACAATGTAGGAGATGGGCAATTTATAAAGTCATGGAAATCATTTTTAAGAGCATGTTAGAGGGACGCCTGGGTGGCTCAATTGGTTAAGCCGATGCCTTCGGCTCAGGTCATGATCCCAGGGTCCTGAGATCGAGTTCCACATTGGGCTCCTTGCTCGACAGGGAGCCTGCTTCTCTCTCCGCCTCTGCCTGCTTTGCATACGCGCGCTCGCTCGCTCTCTCTCTCTCTCTGACAAATAAATAAAATCTTAAGAACATGTTAGAAATTTAAGATGTATCAACAAAAAATTCATTAGATGAACTTCAGGGTAACCAGAACACTGCTGAGAAATGAACTGGTGAACCTAAACCCAACAAAAAGCATGCAAACTCAAACACCACGGAAGAAGAGAAAGAAAAATGAAAGAACCAAGAACCCCAGGGCTGTGGTACAGTGTGAAGCACTGTAATACAAGCGTAACTCAGGACGAGAAAAAGAAAAGGATATTGGAAATCTATTTCAGGAGATAATGACTGAAATAATTGATTTTCTAGAAATGGGTTCATGACTACCAGAAGCACAGCCATGGAGGAAGAATACCCAGACAAACAAGCCCACACCTAGCTACCCCCAGTCAAGCTGCTGAAAATCCCAAGCAAAGGGCAAACCATAAAAGCACAGCCAGACATATGAAGACACATTATATACAAGATAAAAATGACACAAATAACTCATTTCTCACCAGAAACTACAACAAAAGACAATGGAAGGGCATCTTTAAAAGTCCTGGGAAGAAAACGACAGTCATCATGGGATTCTATAACCAGTAAAAATACCTTTCGAAAATAGAAGCAGAATGTAACACTTTTAGACAACTAAAACTTGAGAGACTCAGTCTCCATCAGACCTATACTCCAAAACAGGTCAAAACAAGTTTTTCAGGATGAAAAAAGAAATGACACCAGATAGAATCCCAGATACATAAAACGAAGAACAGAAATGATACTCCATCAAATGTTTATAATTTTAAAAAGCTATATTCAACTCAAGCTGAGTAACAATCCAGTGACAGAGACAAGCATATAAAGAAGCAATTCTATATGGATATAAAAAACAAAAAACTTAACAAGAGGTATGGACAATGAATTACAGCAGCAGAGAAAAGGGCACCCAACTCGACCACATAAATACTCCTTTACTTTGGAAATAACTGAGAAATACACAATTGTCTCCGCGTGATTAGAGGTCCCAAAGTGAGTGACTCTGTGTGCCTCAGTATCCCAATTCTTGATATTGGTTTTAAAAAATTAGACCAAAAATTTAAGAATTGGGATTGGTTCCTCCCCCTGTCCTCTGAATCACTACTTCATTGCTGTAACTTCTCCACAGAGATCAATTCCTGAGGTTAAACACATGCCGACTCCACACACCACACACAAAGTAGCTGAATATGTTAAACTCATAATGAAGTGAAATTAAGCAAAACAGCATTAATGCAGCATCAATATTATAAATGTAAACACATCAATGAATGGGAATAGTAAGCGTAAGCAATTCACAAGTTAATTTGTAAATATATAACCCAATGGCTCCATCAGTGATAGTTACCAAAAAAATTCTAATTTCACCACGAGCCAAAACTTTATAAGATTCTCTCAGTCACTGAGTCCCTTTTGTATTTTATACACTTGTGTTAAGAGCTTGAAAGGCAGCAACAGGCTGAATGCATTTGCTAATTTTTTTTTTTTAAGATTTTAGAGAGAGAACACAAGCAGGAGGAGTGGCAGGCAGAGGGAGAAGCAAGCTCCTCACTGGGCAAGGAGGTCAATACGAGACTCGATCCTGGGTACCTGGGATCACCACCTGAGCTGAAGGCAGACGCTCAACCGATTCAGCCACCCAGGCGTCCTGCATTTAATTTTTAAAATAAGGAAATTGCCTGGCTAAATAATAAAGGATGAGTTCCAAAACACTTTTATACATAACAATTTCATAGTATTTAACTTATACAACCCCATAAATGAAAAAAATTCCATTATGTTTTTAGAAGTAGAGCTGCATTTGTTTCAATAAACAGCATCATAATTTGTACAACAACAACAATAAAATAGAATGAGCACACCGCCCCCATAGGCTTAGCACCTAAACTCTGGGGGAAGGTTGGATTTTATTCAAGTAGAAAACAATTTCACACATTACCACTAGGATAGCTAAAGGCAAGGTAGGAAAAATTAGCACAAAGAGCCATAGGAGTAGGAGAAAAATACATACAATCCTCCTATGCTGGAACAGTAAATTGAATTTGTTGAGTACCTCGGGCTTAGAGTAAAAGCATCCCCAGGTATGTGATGCTCTTACGGAACCCTATGGGTATATTCCCATCATCTGAGCACTACTGACAAAGCTAGGTACAAAATGAACTTTACTTATCAAATCATTTTAAATGTTCTAAAGTTGTGGAGTGGGGGTTTGTTTTTGTTTCAAGGAAGGATGCTGTGACTCCACACAGAAATGAGGGTGGGTGTGAGAAACACTCCTAATTTTTCTTTCACGGAATTACTCAATTTGCTTAAAGGCACAATGGAACCCAAGAGCAAAAGTTTTAAATGATTTTGTCCATAAATACACAATAGGAATCCCTGTTATGCTGACTAGAAGTTGGTTATTTTGTATTCAGCAATTTCACTGGGAGGTTTTGCAATCTGTGCACTTGCAAAGCTACTTTTCATTTTACATGAATTCTCTTAAAGTTGAGCTAGAAACACAACCCAAGGAGATAAACTATATCAATGACTTGCCTTTGCTGAAGAACTGGTTAAACACACAGAAGACCAAGAGAATTCTATTTTAATGCTGTTTGGAGGTGGTACACCACTCTTAATTAATATGGCTTCAGCTGTGTCTGGGGTGTACAGAGTTTTATAAATTAATATCACTTATCTTCACGGGAAGTTAAATGAGCACCCTACTGAGTATTATCTCACACTGATAATCAGTAATTACAGTTTAAATAAAATTAATTAAACCAAAAACAGGCTCTAAAAAACTATCTGGATTTTAAGCTATAGTATAACACTATAATAGTGACAAAGTTCTTTTACAGTGTTTTAAATACTAACAGCAGTGATATTTTTTTAATTTAAAACAAAAGGAAGATACTGTAATTATTAGCCATTTTAAATTTGAAAAGCCTGAAAAAGTATCCTAAATCTACTTCCTTAGAACCTCTAAAGGGAGTACCTATTTTCATGCAATCCAAGAGAATGAAGCAAATAAAAGTTCATTGTAATTATAAGTCAATTCCATGTGAATGCATACCTGAAATCTAGAAAAAAATGACTTAAAATTATCTACCAATTTTCACGCAATCTTGTACTATATTTAAGAAGATGGGACACCTGGGTAGCTCAGTCAATTGAGTGTCTGACTCAAGTCGTGATCTCTGGGGAGGGGGGGTTGGTGAGATGGACTTCTGCATCCAGGTCTGGGCTCTGTGCTCAGGGAGGAGTCTGCTTCTCTTTCTCTCAATCTCTCTCTCTCTCTCTCTCTCTCTCTCTTCCCCTCCTCCCTCCTTCCCTCTGTCCCTCCCCCTGGCTTGTGCTCTCTCTCTAAAATAAATAAATCTTAAAAAAAAAAAATTGAGGAAGGAGAAGGAAAAAAAAAAAACCTAACAGCTAAAATCGCTTGGCTTTTTAATTAACTTTATTACTACACAAGCAACTTGCTGATTAAAAAATGGGCTCCTGAGTCTGAATTCTGGATCCTGCCCAGCCACCTGCTTGTTGTGTCAAAGCTAAGGAAGCTATTTAAATCTTTCATAATAATACCTATCCCCGCGAGTTATTAATAGGAAATGAAGCTCCTTCTCACCTTTCTGCTTCGGGTTAAGGCCTGAAATGCCTTCAGTGACCACTCTATCAAATGGATTCTGTACTCCCCATCATCACCGCACACAGTTTATTCTCTTTTCATGTCCTTTCACAAGACTTGTGAAAACATGTAATTTCTTCATTTATTTTGAGAAAGTTGATGTTCTCTTCCCCACTAAAATATAAGGGGCATGCTAGACAAACCATCAACTGTCTTAGTCACTATAGACGGTCCCAAATAATTCTGACTTGTATAAACAGTAGGGTACTATGGAAATTATGGAGTGTGGTTTCCAAGACCAGATCATAAAAGACCACACCAGGAAAGCACGCAAGACCTGGGGGAGGTCCACATGGCAAAGAAATGAGCTAAAGAAACTAAAGAGGCCGAGAAACCTCTTGCCAACAGCCATGCGAGTGTGCCATCTTGGAAGCCCAGCTGAAACTTCAGATGACTTATTATATATTATATAGCAACAGAGGACTACTAGGTCCTCAGAGAGTAAGAGTTATATAGCTCGAGCCAACATCTTCATTACAGTCTCATGGGACTCCAAGCCAAAACCACATACTGAATCAACTACCAAATTCCTGCCCCCAGAAAAAGTGCAAGAAACTAAACGATTGCTGTTTTAAGTCACTAAGTTTTGGGGTAATTGTTAACACAGCAACAGGAAACTGTTACAGTCAATGCTGTATGTTCGGCCTACAGCACAGAACCTAGCAGATAGCTAGCAATCAATTAGCACGTGGTGTAAGTGAATGAGCAATTACTGGATAAAATATATAAGATACAGTACCATCCCTGAAGAAGCTCACCAACTGAAGAAAAAAAAACAGGAGAAGCCACTATAAATAAAGATAAAATACATAGATGCCCCCAAGAAAAAAAATCATAAGCCAAATAAACTAGCAACGGAAAGGAATAAGTGATTAATTCTGGGGTGAGGGAACCTCAAAAAGAGGCTTGAAAAGAGGATACATCAGGGAAACCTGTGAGGCTGACGGGAGAATTATGGAAGATGGTACACGTTGATAGTCCAAAGACATGCGTGCCTGTTCCATGGTCTTAACTGAAGTGCTGGTGCCATCACTAGGACTAAGATAGAACTCTGTTAATGGGAAATTGGCCATTCATCCTTGCAGGTGTGAAGAACTAACCATCCCAGTCTGAGGCCACATCCTAGCACTCAGGAACAATTCCCACCAAGCCACCCACTATAACACTCTAACTTTAATAGCCCTCAGTGTTAGAAATGGCCCTTCCTGACCTTATATTTAGGTTTTAGTGAAATTCTAAGACGTTCCTTAGCCAGAGGCTTTGACAAGAAAGTTTACCATCATACCCCCCCAGAAGTGTACCTACCTACAGTAATTTATTCACATTTAAATTTCATAGCTTATCTTATTCAATGAGAAGCATACTCACTAGGTTATTAAAATTCCTTGAAAATGAATTGCAGGGGCACCTGGGTGGCTCAGTCATTAAGCGTCTGCCTTTGGCTCAGGCATGATCCCAGAGTCCTGGGATCAAGCCCCACATCGGGCTCCCTGCTCAGTGGAAGCCTGCTTCTCCCTCTCCCACTCTCCTTGCTTGTGTTCCCTCTCTCACTGTGTCTCTGTCAAATAAATAAATAAAATCTTTTAAAATAAAATAAAATAAATTACAATATGCAGTATGCCTTCTACAGCCAACTGTTGCAGAGCTGCCACTGAAGATGCCCACACAGGAAAAAAACGGAGGCCCCCAACAACTACCAGCACCAACTTCCCAGTCAGAAGTGAACACCCTATAAATGGATTCTCCAGCCCCAGCAAGACTTAGCATGACTGTAGCCTGAGCCAATGTTGTGCTTACAATCTCATGGAAGACCTCAAACCACCACTATCCCACTAAGCTGCTTCCAAAGTTTAGACCCAAGAAACTGAATTGTTATATATTTATTTTTGTTTTAACCCCCTCAGCTTTAGGATAATTATATAACAACAGAAGACTAATACAGAGCTCCTCACAGGATACTTTTAAATGACTAAAATAGGTATAATAACAAAAACAGTATTATGAAAATATTTTAAAATTTTATAGTAGTAGGTCTTCATGAACCCATCAATAGAACATGGGTAATAGGAAATCTAATTTCAACGTAGTGTTGAACACAAACCACCTTTTGAAGTATCTTCAATCACTAATGTGCTCTGAACGTATCTGTTTTCTGTGGTATAATAAATTCACAGGTCAAATCCTACTGTATGTGTGTGTTTGGAATTTGTTTTCACCTACATTCATAATTAAAAAAAAAAAAAACTAAGTTTTACTTAAAGATTAATGAAGATAAAGAAATTAATTCTTTTTTCTCTTCCAGTTCAAGGACACCATGCATTTTACTACAGACCCCTGGTGGTCCATGGCCTGCAGTTTAAGAACCCCTGGTAGGTACAGAATAACAGAAATCAAGGTGAGAAAGTAAACAACTCAAGTTCTAATGCCTTTCATGCATTGGTGGCAGAAATTACAAGACCTCAAGTTGAGACCAACCAGGAGAACTGCACCAGAAATGCTCAAAAAGAGCTAGAAGCTTTTGAAGGAAGAAGCTAACAGGAATGAAAAGTCTTCAAAGAACATCTAGGTTTCAATTAGAGCAAGAAGGAAAAACAAACATTCAAAGACAGGCTTTGACTGCCAATGGGCAAAGTAGGAGGGCTTGAGAAGACCAGAAGAGTTGGGAGAGGATATCAGAGAAAAAGAATAAATGGACCTGGATGGTCAGAGAGGCATCTAGGTGCTGATATGGATGGGCTATGACTTCTGATTTTGACTGAGATCAACAGAAAATCATCTGAATTATAGTAATAATGAAAACCAATAAGGAAACAAATCATGAAACCATACAGACCGATTCCTCTTAAATCATCTTCTCTCTGTCCCTACTGCCACTGTCCTGCTTCTGGACACCTGGACAACAGCCACAGCCTCCTCACTTACCTTTAAGTCTGCTTTGTCCCTCTATGCCCAAACACTCTGAGCTACTCTTTATATTAACATCATTTTTATCTTACTGAAATGCAAATCCAAACCAGCCCCTCACTCCTATGCTTAAAACCTTTCAACCTTTGCATCCCCATTATTCAGAGAAGGACGTCCCAATTTTACCACGGCTCAAGAAGGTCTGAACTGCACTTTCACTCCAGACAATCTCTTCACCACTCCAGCCCTCTTACGTTGTAGGATCCAGATGTAATGAAAAAGCCAGAGTCTCTTAAAAGTGCATGTTGTTCCCTGTGCCTAAAACCTATCCACAACCACAACTCCTATCCCATCCCCTTAATCTGGCTCATTTCAACTCCTTCTTCAGCTCTCAGTTAACTCTATCTTAGGTAGGAGCCTTCCCAACTCAAGACTGGGCAAGATGCCCACAAGTCTGGTGCCTGCCATTATGTAGTAACAACACTATTCTGAAACTACCTCTATCATATGTTTACTCAACCAGGGTATAAGAACAGAATTATTATTTTATTCACTACTGGACCTACTCCTAGAATTCCACCTCGTCCAAGCATATAGTGGGTGTTCTATTCGTTTTTGTTAAGTGAATAATAAATAGTTTTCTATCTTCCATGTCTGGGATACAAGCCATTGCTTCTTGCTTTGCCAATTCCTTCCCAACAATATCAGGAAGAACTCCAAGTGTTATGGTTTTATATATTGAAAATAACCTAGACTCTTCCCGACACTGATCCTTTGAGTATTAGTCCCCTAGACTGAACACAACCTTGACTTCTGTAATGCAACACCACGTGAGAAGAAAAATATCCACTCAGAGGAAAAAAAAGTCACTTAAAAAGAATATTCAAAACAATCCCTAAGTTATACCTACTCACATCTTTAAATATAATTCTAATTTCTTATATGCAAATACTATATACATAAAAGGATATATAAATTAGCTCTGTAGATAAATATTACACCTTTTAGAAGACATAGATGAGTAATACCGATAAACAAAATTTCCCAAAAACATCAACAATTGCTATTTGCCAACCCAACATTTCCATTAGGAATCCACTCAGTAACCAGGAAGTAAAATTATCAGAGTAAAAAATTACTACAACTTCTGCCAGCTTAGATTCCAACTTGTGCTTCAGAAATAGCGGAAAAGTCACCTTCTCTACCAAGTCTTCTCCCAACATCAAAGCTGACCTTACACTTCCAGTGAACACTAAATACAGTGCGATGGGCCTGGAACAGTATTATTGTATACCTATACAACTGTAAACTGTATACACATCTCCTTTCCCTCTGTTCCCAGAGGCAGAGACAGTCATATTTATCTTTGTATTCCTATAACAGTACTAACCACTCAAATGTTTAATGAATGAAGGGAGAAAAGGATGAATAAACGAGTCTGCACACCCACTACATCTTAGTATATTCAACTCTGAGAGCTCTTGATCTTATTCCCAAGTTTCTACTGATTTGAGTAGGAGCTCTCTAAACTATCCCATAAATATTTAAAGATTCTAAGACAGTACTTAAGTGTTACTACTGAAAACCTAAGTACAGGAAGCTCTAATTAACTCATATTAATGGGCTCAGAAAGGCTCACCTGACTTAGTGAATAATTTAAGCTTATAGAACTTATTTGATGTATTTTACCACATACATTCAATTGTCCCAGGCCATGCTAGTTTATCTACTTTACAAAGAAAAGTTTCTTTTGAATATATCATTTCAAAGAAAAACTGGAAAATACCATACTCTCTGCATTATTATTCATGGTTTTTAAACCTACCAAGGAAAACAGAAGTTCATAAAAATGCAAAATGAACTTAAATTATAGTACAGAAAGTTTTATGTCCCATTAGGCCAATAAAGAAAATTTAAGTAATTCTTTTAAGTTAAGCTCTTTTTTTAAAGTTGATGATTTATGTTCTGTTAAGTGAGTTGCAGGTGAGGCACATAATCAGATAAAATGATTATTTTCTTTCATAAGTACAACGTCCAATTTAGCATTTATCCCACAAGGGAGGTCACATCTAGGTAGATCCAAGAATAGCCTGCAGGTAGGCCAAACACAGTCCTGTTAAACATATTCATCTTGGCAACTCTTCTTTGAGCAGATCACACTCACATACCACACTTAGGAACATGCTGGAGTCATCTGGTAGCTCTTATATTGAGTTAGTCACAGGGCCAACAGAGAACAATGAAAGCCTCTCAAAGCACTCATCAGAACCCACACCCAGGTGTTACCTTCAATGGCTTCGAAGACCAATGGCTCGAAGGCCATTACTAGATCCGTGAATTGGTTTCCCATACAGAGTTTTCTTTTACAATTAAAAAAAAAAAGAAAAAAAAAGATTCATATCCTTTACTTGTTGACATCTCTCATGCGCACACATAAAGGTCTCTCAGTTTTGTTTACTGGAAATACTAAAAATAACTCATTTCTAATTATAGAAAACTTCTTAGAATATTTTTACAATTGTAATTCTCAGAATTAAGATCAATGACTAGGATACAATTTTTCCTTATCAATTTAAAGGTCAGAAGTCTCATACAAATGGCTTCAAGGGGGAAAACCAGAAAACAAGAAATATACTTTGAGATTTTATACTGGCACTCTCAGTGGAGAAAGGAATAGTATTTAAAAAGCAATATAACTCTTTTGGTAAAGACCATGTTCTCTGGAATCAGTCTGTCATAGTCTTTTCTCACTGCCCCCATGACATTGAACAAGTTATTAAATCTCTCTTGCTCAGTTTTGCCATTTTTCAAAATGGGAGTAGTAATTTTCACAAGCTTCTAAGGGGGCATTAAGTATTTATAAAGCTAACATTTGGAACACTACTTAGCATAAAGCTAACAATTAGAGGGTCTTTATGTTGACTAAGAAATGCCTATCAAGTTAGAGAGGCAGGGTCCTACCATAAAGGCCTTATAGGTTATATTAAAGAGCTCGGGCTTGACTTATAGATAAGAGGTGCACCTAAGCAGTTTCAAATGAGGTAAAATATAGTCAGATATATAATTTAGATGGGTCAGCCTGGTGTGCAGGAAGCTGACTTCTTAGGGAGCAACAAAGTTTCTTGGAAATCCTGACAAGAGATAGGGAGCCTTATGTTCTGATAGAAGGAATAGAGAAAAGGAAATAGATTCAAGAAATCATCATCAAGAAGCTTCCTTCTATGAGACAACAGAAACAATCTTAAGAGGAAAGAAAGTCAAAGGTTTCATGTGGGGCATGTAGAGTTTCAAGTACAGACGAGACATCCATACAAAGGTATTCAGTAGGCCAATGCAGTAATAGGTCTCAACTTAAAGGTCATAAACAAAGACATGGACTAAGGGGATCACCCCAGTCCAGTACTATACACAGAGGAGAGCAGTGGCTGAAAGAAAGAAACCTGATAAATAATAGTTTAAGACAGGCAGGGGAAAACCACACAAAATAGAAAAAGGTCATAGGGATACAAAAATCAATAAAGTTTCTGTCCTTAAAAACAAGAAATATTTGTCCAAAGAGGAAGGGAATAACTATATCAAGTATAGCCAATAAATCTAGTAAATTTCCAAAGACTATAATTTAATGAATATTACTGGGGATAAAGGTAGTCATTTCATAATGATGAAAGATTTACTGCAATCCCAAGTGTATATGCACTTAATTGCAGAGCTTTAAAATATATGGAGCAAAACTTATAGAACTGAAAAGAGAAATAAAAATCCAAAATTATAGTTGGAAACTTCCCTCTTCTCTCTCAATTATTAGAACAAGTGAACAGAAAAATCCAGAATATATGAACAACACTCTCAACCAATAGGACTTATAGACTAATTCTAAAACAAGCAGAATGCACACGTAACATTCACAAAGACAGACCACATTCTGGAAAGAGAGGATTCAAAAATGGAAATGATTGAAGTCACACAAACTATGGTCCCTGGCCACAAGAGAATTAAGTTTTAAGTCAGTAACAGAATGATCAGGAAAAGCCAAATATTTAAAAGTTAAACACAGATCTAAATAACCAATGGGTTAAAAAAGAAATCAACAGGAAATTAGAAGATATTTTGAATATTCAGAAAATGATACAGCTAAAGTAGCTCTCAGAGGAAAATTTATAGTGTAATTTTTTTTATATTAGGAAGCAAAAGCCTCAAATCAATTATGTAAGTTTCTACTTTAAGAAACCATAAAAAGATTAAGAAAAAAGGAAAGATAAAAGCAAAGTTATCATCCAGAAATTAATAAAACCTAAAACCGTTTTTCTGAGATCAATAAAATTGACAAATCTCTACCCAAACTAAACAGCAGGGCGGGGGGAAGGAGGGTGGACAGAAGAAAAGTTACTAATCAGGATTAGAAAGGGGGAAAAAAAAATCAATAAAGATCCTATATATAAAAGGATAAGGAAATATCACAAAAACCTAATTCAAAATACAGATATGAAAAAATTCCTTGAAAGCCCAAAGCCCACTCAAGAATGATTTGAATGGCCCTGTATCTTGTAATAGACATTACAAGATAGGAATAGCAAATAAGCACAGTAAAAGATGCTCAACATCATTAGTCATTAGGGGAAACAATTTGTCAGTTTCTTATAAAGTTAGTCATAGTTACCACCTGATTCCCCTTCCAAAATGAAAACCAGCCCACAAGAACTATACCCAAATGTTCACAGCTTTATTCAGTCCCCAGAAACTAGAGACCCAAACTACTAAATATAGAAACTGTAGTATGACCAAACAATGGAATACTATTCATTAATAAAAAGAACAAATTTCTGATACACCAAAGCACAAGAGGGGTCTCAAAAGCGTTATGCTAAGTAAAAGAAGCCAGACACTCCATTTATATGAACTCCTAGAAACTGAATTGTGTAGTGCAATAAGCTGATTCATGATTCCCAAGAACCAAAATGGGCAGGGAGGTTGGGGGAGGGCAGGAAGGAATGACCATAAAGAGCACAAAGGGAATCTTTTGAGGGTGATAGAAAGCTTTTCTATCATAATCATCGTGTATACATGATTGCATATATTTGTCAAAATTCATCAGGTTACACCCATAAAATTGGTGCACTATGTTCTAAGTAAATCCTTCCTCTTTCTTCAAAAAAAAAAAAAAAAAAAAAAAAAAAGGCATATTCCTACCTATACCACTAGTACGGTGAATGCATAGTTCACCAAGCATGTTGGCAGTATTTCTCCCTTAAAAAGCTCGATCACCAAGGATACCAAGGCTCCACAGCTAAATGAGTCCTGTGCATTCACACTGCTAGTAAGTGGCAGAACTAGCACCTGAACCCAGACTTCCACTTTCAACCACAGGTCATAAATTGAAGAGCAGACACTTGGAGAGACCAGAGGACCTCTTCTGGTTGCTGTCTAAGCCAATGTCCATTTTCAAGCTACGGTTGTGAGCCATGTGTGGGACAAGAAATCAATGCAGTGGATCTGATCTGCACCCGTGACTTTTTTTTTTTTTTTTTTTTTTAAAGGGAATGGAGAGGAGTAAAAATACAATAGAAAAGAGTGGGAAAAGATCAGAGTTAGCAATGCTCAGAAACATTAAATAATTGTTTATAAAATTGTTTCAGTTGTGGGAGAATTTATATGTGTATGTGTGCTGGGCTACAAAATGAAGGGTACTTCTTACTGTAGGTCCTGGTCAAGAAAGTTTGTAAATCATTACTGCAGGCCACACCAGAGATTATGATATTACGTAATACAGGCTGCAGGAGAGATAAAAGACAGGACAATCAGCAGGAGCCCCATACTTTAAACAAATAGTTGTGAGGGACAGTAAGCAAGTTAAAACAACTTCTAGACCACAAAAACACTCTACGGACACACTGATGGAGAATTCAGCATCGTGTCATCCACGTTCAGTTTCTTTCTGTTTACCTTTCCAAACTGGGCTCCCTTCACTGCCTTTGTCTCAATCCTTTTGTCTCTCCATGGAAAGAGCCCTTTTCAACCCAGATGTAGACAATGGATGGTTGTAAACCGACTTTTTCACCTTGCATTGCTCTTTATACATCGTGAATGCTCAAATATTTGTAGAAAGAACACGGTTTCAAGTATATAAACTCTGCCCAGGGATCTCCACACCAGAGCAGGACTTTCTTCCCACAACCGGACAGTGTTCTATGAAATCCTGACTGTAACTCAAGAAATAACTTGAAACGTGAAATATTTTTGTAGGCCTTTATCACAACAAATTAAAAAGAGATGGATTTTTAACATTAATGCTTCCCAGAATGTTTCAACTTAATGTTTCTAAAATACTCATTCAAACATGTGACTATAGGTGACACCATTCTTATGCACCTTCTCTCAAGTTCTGCCCAAAACACGCTATTCTCACATTAAAGAGTTCTAAATTGGGGCACCTAGGTGGCTCAGTTAAGCGTCTGCCTTCAGCTCAGGTCATGATCTCAGGGTCCTGGGATCCAGTACTGCATCAGGCTCCTCGCTTAGTGAGGAATCTGCTTCTCCTTCTCCCTCTGCCTGCCTCTCCCCCTGTTTGTGCCCTCTCCCTGTCAAATAAAATCTTTCTTAAAAAGTTCTAAATTAAGAATACACATGCAACATGTACGTAGGGCGGCCACTTTAATTAGAAAACATTAGCAGCACACACTAAAGCTTCCACAGCAAATGCTTCCCTGAGCTCTAACTCCCCAGAAACACTTTACAGAGGCTCTAAGATATCCAGCTACCCTTACCTCCTTTCCTCCAAGTTGTGCGCTGGTCTGTGACACAGTGTATAAGGCTCAACTACAGATGTATCACATCACCCCACTGTCTACACTTTGGAAAATATTTTTTAAAGGGGTGTAAAAGGACAGAAATGAATGCGCCATTCAACACATTTCAGCTTAAGCAAAACTTGGAACTCTATGAAGAAAGTAGAGAAGGTATAATTAGTCCTGCTTTACAAATAAGTGAACAATCGAGTTAACTGATTTGCCAAGGTCAAAGAGCTAAGAGGTGAAGTTCGGTCTTTCCACAAGAGTTTCCGGATTCCTCATCCAATGCCCTTTCCACAGTGCATCAATCGATGAGTAAGGTTTGCTTTTCAGAGCTTCTTATTCAGCAGAGCCAGGCTTCTTCTCTACACTCCACAGCAAAGCATCCAGCTGCCTGCTTGATCCTTCCCTGGACTTGAGCCCCAGCCTACGCAAGAGCCAAGCTAAAGTACAAGAGCAGAAGCGAGCAGTGGGAGCTGGGGAGACCAGTCAGCTGGTCAAGGGAGAAAAGGTTAAGGAGGAATCTAGAAGAAACATTCGTGGGCACACTGAAGATAAAAGCAGGGACAAGGCAACCATCAGGGATCCAGGCAGGTGGTCAAAAGTCTGACAGCAAGCTCTTACCAAAGCTGTTTTTTGTTTTTGTTTTGTTTTTAAAACTTCTTTACCCTGTGCAAAGGCAAGGGTCCATTTCTGGAAAGCCCAACCAGGACCAAGCTATCCCCATGTCCAAGGAAACCACAATACTACGCAAGTAATCAAAAACAGGGATTCATTCTTTTATTCTTTCAATGAAAAACTAATGAAAATGCTTACCATGTACCAGACAGCATACCTGGAATTAAAATACTGCTTCTTCCTTGAAGATGTTTAAACTAATGAGAAGATCATAGAGTGATATACTGCTTTGATAGAAATACCACACAAGACACTATGGTAACTTCCCAAAAGTTCTGACCTTCCCAAGCCCGATTACAAGGATGAGGGGAGAGCAGGGATGGAGGCAAAAGGGAAAGAGAAAACTACAGTCTTCACTGAGGAGGAGCCCATTTATTAACATACGATCAGAGCAAGGCGGCTTCCAGAATGACCTGCTGAGGCCACTCTAAAAAAGAAACAGGACTGTTTCTAGAACTTAGAGTAGAGGCTGTGGGTTGGCAATGTGCAAGGTCAATCCTAACGAGGGTAAGAGCAGCAGCTAAATGAAGAGAGGAAAAAAATGCTTAGTGCCCATAAAATATGAACAAATCTCACATGTCCTAGAATCGCATTCAGCAATAGAAAGGAACAAAGTAGCGATACAAGCTGCAACATGGATAACCCTTGAAAACATTATACAAAGCGGTCTTTTGTGACTGAATGCTTTCATGTATCATGACTCCATTCACAGGAAATGTCCAGAAGTGGCAGTCTCTAGATTATGTAGCCTGGCCATTGCCTCAAGCTGGCGGAGCTGGGGATGAGTGACTGCTTATAAGTAGGAGGCTTCTCTTTGGGTGGTGGAAATGTTCCAAAATTTGATTGTGGCGATGCCTGTACAACTCTGAATACACCAAAAACCATTCGTTTGTACACTGTACATGGGTGAACTATATGCTAGATGAATTATTTTAAGAAGGCTCTTACAATTCTTTCATTGTATATTCTCATGGATGTTCAAACCAAAAATTGAAGGTGGTTTTATTATCAGTCATAAGCAGCCATATGAAGACTAAGTCAGCACAGTAAGCATATGGTTTCGGAGCTTTGTGGAACAAGATTCAAGCCATAGCTGCACCCCTGGCCAGCTGCACATACTTGGGCAAACTGCTTACTTAACCTAGCTGACCCTCCGTGTAACCGAGGGCCAAGATGAGGACAACATCCACCTTGTGAGGTAAGAAATTACATGTCCTCTCTGTAAGCATTCCATATCACAACTTTCTAAATGCTGTTATATGAAAAACATTATCCAGAAAAGCTTACCTCAACCTTCTTTGCTTAGATCTTACCCAGAGAAATAAAACAGAATATTCTAATTGAATTTCTTCCATCTTGCATGTCAAGATCTAGATCTCATTCAACTCCACATGTCCACTTTATCCAAGTACCCAAGAGAGTCCTTTGGATAACAGAGGTGCCAAACACTTTTTTGAGGGCTTACTATTTTCTAGGCACCCTGTTTCATATTAAAGGTGAATTTAAATTCAAAACCAGGTCAACAAGGCACTGTGCTTTGTCTCACCATGCTGACTTTTTTTAATATTATTATTTGGGTGGACCTTGTTGCTGTTCTTATTATCCCGTATCATTAGCCACGAGTTACATTCAAAAATCTATTTCTCAAAAACATGTACTCGAATATACAAGAAATCTGTAATGGTGCTATAAAGTGTACATTACTGATAAGCAACAATAGGCAGAACAAATAGGAAGGTTCTCTCGTTTTTGAACAATATTTTTTTTTAAATACGTGCATGAGATTTTAGTCTGGTTTACTTTAATTAGCAACTACATATTTCAAAACGCTAAATATCTTTAGCAATTTTTTTTTACCTCTTTCTGAAGTGCGCAATTCATCCCCAAAGAATGAGAGCTGATTTGAATGATTCAAAGTTGACTAACAATTTGTAATTAAACAAATTTTTTAAATTAACATATCAACTAGTTCCTTTTACTATTTAAAAGCAAAAAATGTCATGTATTTTTTTTAATCCGTTCTGCCTCTTACTTTGGCACTATAAAAAACAGCATATTTCCAAAACAAGCAGTTTCAAAGGTGTTAGCATAGCACGGCATCCATGTTACATGGTTAGTTAAGATTCACAAAGGAAGAAATGTTGAGCATAACCTTACCATATCATCCGTCAGTGTCTTAATATTTAAATGCTGCAAATGAAAGAAACCAATCATATCAGTAATTTATAACGGCTTTTTTTATTTTAGTTAATAGAATACGTTTAAAAATTCTACAATGCTAAGTTGAATGTAATTAAATTCCTGACAGTCTAATAAAAATGAATTATATATTGCTTTAATCACCTTCTCAAGAAGATGGACAAAAGGAACCCTGAATAGTGTAATTTCAAACGTTTCTCCAGATTTCTTGGACTTGCAAACCTGATAAACTAGAAACCTATGCTACAACAAATATATAGTCCTGATTAACAATATTTGTTACCATTAAGTATATGGACTTTGAACACAATGGATAGGGAGATTTAAAAATGAAAAAAAATCTGAACTACAAGACAGTGAAACTTTAAATCTACCATTAGCATGCAGCATAGTAGATAATGAAGTACTTTGCTGGCTTAATTAACTTAAACAATTCTAGTAACGAAGAGAGTACTGGAATGACTATTTGCATCTTTAACATCAGTTTGATTTATCACCAGTGGTGACAGTAGACACTTTTCAATTTCATTGCTAGCTTCTTTGAGAACCCTTTTGCTGATTTCCCTGCTAGACAAACATAAGGCCACTTTACAAAGTGAATAAATTAGTTTCTTACAAAGTGGTGTTCAAAAGAAAAAGTATTTAGGGGAAAAAAAGACAACCAGAAATCTAAGTTTTATAAATTCCGGAGTCAGGCAAGATTTTGTACTCAAGGAGCCGGAATCAATTTCCAATGCTTCCTTGTCTTATTCAGTAGCATTAGACCGTTTAAAAGGGCAGAGAAAGGGTCAAGTGCATTCCTAAATAGATCCGATTTTAGAAGTATAAAAGAACATGTGTTAGCATTCATCATCTAACAGCCTGAGTGGCACTGAATTCAACGCGGATGGGATGAAATTTGTCATTCATATTTGTATACCGGAATACATCTTTATGCTCATCAAGCTACCTGAGGGATGATACAGATTAAAAAATTGTACAGAACAAATCACTATCCCAGATGCTCTTGCTCTTTGACCAAGACGTTCCTTCCTCTAGGGCAAGGAATGCAGTAACTGGAGGGGCCAGAATAAGCTTTGTGTATAACCAAAGCTGAGTAACTAACCGACCACACTTAATAGCCCCACCACTAGGTTCTAACCCAAACGCTCTGTTCAATTGGGAAGAAAGGAGAGTACTGAATTAACTGGTATTTAATTCTGGGCTAGAAGTTGTCTTCAATATTACCTTCAGTCCTTGAAAATAACAAGCACAGAAGTACTTAAGAGTGGGTATACCCCGGGGCGCCTGGGTGGCTCAGGTAGTTACGCCACCACCTTCGGCTCAGGTCATGATCCCAGGGTTCTGGGATCAAGTCCCACGTTGGGCTCCCTGCGCATCAGGGAGTCTGCCTCTCCCTCTGACCCTCTCCCCTTTCATTCTCTCTCTCTCTCTCCAATAAGTAAGATCTTTAAAAAGAAAAAAAAAAAAAAGAGTGGGTATACCCCTGGGAAGAACTATTAAGATTTCTGAGGTACTTAGGGTCACAGTCTCCTCCCAGAGGCCATTACTACAATTAGACACCAGAATACATAGCTCTCAAGTTTGCAGGAAAAGGAGCAGTAGAAAGACTGTGTGGGGAGCCCCTCCATCTAACTGCCTGCTATATGCACCAGTTTCCAGCCAACAGAGATTTCCAGCCCACTGCCCATGGTTAACACATCTCTATTCTTCCGCCAGAGATACCACCCCAATCCCAACGGGCATGGCACCTGAAAGGGGTCGTTCTGCATTCCTCTCACAAGAGGAGAGGACTACAGCCAATTACCAAGACAATGGCATTCTAAGTGACCTAATGCTTTAAAAGTCAGGCCACAGAAAAAGGATCCCGCTGGAATCCTGTTTAGAGAAGTACACCATGGTAAAAATCAAACACCTTCCTCAGTGAAATAGTCCCAAATACCAGTTTGAGTTGCCTGAGGAAAAGCAACGTCGAGGGCATGGAAAGAAACAATTTTTAAAAACTAGAGTTTTTAAAGGAAGATTCATGATCTAAAGACTGCAGAAAAGATACAGAAAGTACAATACCAAACAGGAAAAGTGGGTAGTGGAGGTTACAGGATGCAAAACACAGAACATGTAAATACCCAGAAACAACATTTTTTGTAAAACTCAGAAGGTCTAAAGCTACATAGCCCTTTCAGTTAGAGTTGAACTCACAACTCAGAATAGAACAGTCACCCTTATGTAGAAGAAAGGTGCGTAAGATCAATTTTTTTGGTCAAAACTTCTTTAGATGGTGAAACCATCTCACTGAGAATCTAGCTTTAGTGGCACCTGGGTGGCTCGGTCGGTTAAGCGAATGCTTTCAGCTGAGGTCATGATCCCAGGGTCCTGGGATCGAGCCCCATTGGACTCCCTGCTCATGTGCTCACGCTCTCTCTCTCTCAAATAAAAACTTAAAGAATCTAGCTTTTAAAAGGACTCCATTTGTTCAATGCTTTAGTTTTTTAAAAACTATGTAAACACATAGGCATGCCCAGTTACTAGCTATATTACAAACAATCTTCTACAAAAAAGAACATGTGATGAATTATAACAGAATTATAATGCAGGGGTAAGAAAACTCAAAGGGATCCAAGTTCAGGAAGTCTAACAACAGTCTGAGAGAAAAAACAAGAAGCCAAGGTCAAGTTCCTTATTCCTTCTCTGGAAAGCACCTGCCTATCAATTCTCCTCACCATCCATACCAAGACCCAGAGAAGCCAGTAGGGGAGGAAGTGATGGCAAATTCAAGGACACTCGACAGGACTGCAGGTAGTGACTAACAGAGTAAAGAGCTGGAAAACCAATCCAAAAACTTTGGTTCCTATTCCAAAACAGGGAAACCAGAATAAGTGTCATTTCAAGATTTAGCTTTCAAAAAGAGAGAAATTGCATAACTATTTGTTTATATGCATGCAATCTGAAAGAGACTACTACAAAACCCATCAGCATTCAAAAATTTAAATAGATCTACGCATGAGTAATTTTTCCTAAAAACTGAAATGTCCAATCCCAGTCAACTTCAAACACGACCCAAAGGAAAAATAGACAAGGCTTATTTTTAAAATGTACAGTTTTATCAAGTGGTACCCTTTTGTAAGATATTTGCAAAGTTACTTCAAATTTTCTATGAAGTGGACATTATGTCGATGTTTAGATCACAGACTCCTAAAAAGTCCAACGGGCAGGAGAAAGGAAAGGATAGGCATAAAACCCTCAGGTAATTCTGTGGGGTTTCGGCCTTTTTGTAGTAGATCTAAAACTACAAGGGTGACATCCTTAATTTAAAAAAGAAAGAACTTTATTATAAAAAGTTACTGCCTTTTTACTGCTACTCGAAGGTACTGTTTATGTCTGGTTAGCCAAGACACTTAAAAAATGTAGTTGTTTGTTTGATAGCTACCAGCAATGCTTTTTACTCTGGCTTCTGCTTGGGGGTAGGAGGAACTGCACCCATCAATCCAGCTCACAAGTAGCACTTGCTGATACCCATACCAAGAAGGGAATGGAAACATTCAATGGAAGCAGATGTGACCACTTTAAAAATAACCTAATAGCAACTTCTGTATTTGTACCTCCACACACATACACAGAAATCGAAAGCATACAGTTTTAGACCTACTAAAACATTCATACCTAAATGTGATTTTGTGATCTTTAGTTACATTACCTGGTCTATGATTGTATAGGTGTTATTTATGCTTTATGGCAATGGGATAAATCAAACGGGCAATAATTTCAAAAACAGTTCTGGGGGCGCCTGGGTGGCTCAGTGGGTTAAGCCGCTGCCTTCGGCTCAGGTCATGATCTCAGAGTCCTGGGATCCAGCCCCACATCGGGCTCTCTGCTCTCTCGGGGAGCCTGCTTCCTCCTCTCTCTCTGCCTGCCTCTCTGCCTGCTTGTGATCTCTCTGTCAAAAACAGTTCTGTACGGGGGCACCTGGATGGCTCAGTGGGTTGAGCCTCTGCCTTCGGCTCAGGTCATGATCTCAGGGTCCTGGGATCGAGTCCCGCATCGGGCTCTCTGCTCAACGGGGAGGCTGCTTCCCCCTCTCTCTCTATGTCTGCCTCTCTGCCTACTTGTGATCTCTGTCAAAATAAATGAATAAAATTAAAAAAAAAAAAAAAAAAAAAAAAACAGTTCTGTATGCAGAACCGTTGGTAAATGGTTCAGGTGTGGTATTAAAGCACGTCAGGGCTCCTTTCCCAAGCCAAAAAACTCACCTTTCTTCCTGTGTTCCTACGTTGCTCAGTTTACTAATTCTACTTTCTCCTGAAAAAGTAAAGAACACCTCATATAGATAGGGAGGAATGTTTTCTGTAATGACAATTCCTAGGATGAATGGTCAAGAGGATCACTCTGGAACTAAAAGAGAAAAAGTCTTTATAGGTTTGTTTTTTGTTTTTTTTTTTTTTGAATCCTATGTTCTTTTGAAGAAAAAAAAAAGGTAGAAATACAGAACATAGGTCTCTACATTCACATTTAAGCAAGGCATCAAAACCTTTACTGAAGACCATATATGCTGTCAAAAAATAGATCTAGAGCTTGCAGATCACTGTATGAAATGCTGTAAATATCAAGTGGTCCCTCCCCAGCCAACTTAGTTTACAAGGAAATAAACAACACCAGTTAAACTACAGAATACAAAGCAACATAAAAACCCAAGGTCCACATACACTTAAAAAAAGAAGAAGAAGAAGAAGACAAAGAAGAGAAGAATCCAAGCTGTAGCCCAAGACTTTTAGCAAATTTTCTATTTTCTTTCATTGGATATAGCACACTGCAACCAGCAGGAAGCAAAGGATCTGTCCGTTCATGTCATTAGTTACATGGTACCCACTACCAAATGTCAAGCTAATAAGCTCTGATCACTGTCAAAGTCAAATACATGGTACTATTTTTAAAATAATTTTTAGCTGTTGCAATTTAATTTCATCAATTTACATCCTGTAACTAAGTCATTATGACGAATCACTAACGAGGAAAACTTGTAAGATTAAAGCCTCTGAAGGCGCCTGACTCAAACCCAATTTCATCAATGAGACCCTCTTGGCCACCTGGTTTACACCTTGTTTGTGTGCACTAGAACACACCAAGATTTTCTCTGTGAAAGAAGATGACAAGGTCTCGGCCTCTCAACATTCTGACTCAGTAGGTCTAAAGTGGGGCTTAGGCATCCACAGGCTCCAGGTGGCAATGCAGCTACCAGCCCAGGACCCGGTGAGAAACACCGCTCTGCACTCCACCACCACCAGCCACAAAATATCCCTTGAGCCCGCACACATTCGAAACTGTCAGGTGGCTCTCTTAAAAACCAGTGTCCCCGAAACAAGCTAAATGAAGGGTACAGGTAGAAAGTACAAGACGCTTTTCAAAGTGAGAAACACTGAGCTGGTACAATTGGAACAGGTCTTACTGCCATGTAGTGAGAGGCACCAATTAGTACTGTTTTAAGAGAATTCAACACTCTCTAGGGGGTAGGGTGAATTATTGCGTCATTTATTCAAATGCTTAGTCTATCCCTAAAGATACAATAATTCTACCCTGTAAGCACATATTTAGTACTAAAGGATCAAGGCTTGCTCATTAGATCAAACCAGGACATAACACTATTTGCCTGTCAAAGTAAGTGCCTAATGGGTTACTGACGCAACAAATTTACATCCAAAAGGAAAAATGGATCAAACTTCTTTTAAAAGATGTGGGTGATGCTATGGTAATGCACTGCTCACACTTGTTTCCAATTCCAGATTATTCCTTTCCACCAAATGCTAACGCGTGCTTTATCCTAACATTATTTCTGGCCCACACACCTGTTTAATGTCAATGCCAATTGTGAAGACCGCAGGAATGTAAAGGTGTAGGACTAATCATGACACTAACCACACCTACAGAGCCTAAGGTTCATTTCCCAACGATACAACATACCTAGATGTGAAAATATTCAAGGACTCCATATTTAACAGCTCAGAAATGTCCAAAAATAATACTGAAGCTTTCATAGCACCGAGGATAAGAGTAGAGCTGGCTCTTTGATAACATAAAGAAAAGCTTTTGACTGGCTTTTCATGAGGTCATATTTTTAGTCCCCGGTAGAGAAAGTGAGACATGTTAGGGACAGGTGAGAATGAGTAAAATCTCTCCAGCTTCTTTTGATCTGTTCATTTATTCAAAACCAAACCGTGCCTACCTCAGAAAAATAAACACCAGGCCATTACCCCAGTCTTCTCTACTCTCACCCGCCAGAAAATCTAACCTCCCTTCTCCATAATTCCTCCTTTGGGAAAGGAGAGTCCTCGAGATACATTAGCTTTCAGGAAGAGACATCAGCCAAGCATTCATAGAAGTGAAAAAATTAATTTCTAAGAAAACTCAACATTTTCAGAAGGATCAAAAGGCAGCAACGGAACTGCTAGAAAACCACCACCTCTCTAGAAAAACCAATTATCAAATTGTTACTTGAACTTCTCTCCTAGATGACACAACACAGGAGCTGGGCACCTAACAAGTCTCTTTTTTTTTTTTTTTAATTCTAACTCAACTCCAGTGTTCTTTTTCCTTCAATAAACTTCAATGGTGAGGAAAAATGAAAGGAAAAACAGAATGGCTAATTCTAGTAATAGCTTGAACTTATTTTAATACCTATTTTAAAATGTTCTCCTCAGCCATTCCAGTTCTTTTCACGTCTACTACCACATCAAAAACTCCTACGGGGGTGCCTGGGTGGCTCAGTGGGTTAAAGCCTCTGCCTTCAGCTCAGGTCGTGATCCCAGGGTCCTGGGATCTAGCCCCGTATCGGGCTCTCTGCTCAGTGGGGAGCCTGCTTCCTCCTCTCTCTCTCTCTCTCTACCTGCCTCTCCACCTACTTGTGATCTCTGTCAAATAAATAAAATCTTAAAAAAAAAAAACTCCTACGCAATGGGCCCAAGAAAAGGCAATCAAATCTCTGAGCAGCTCTACGAGTCGATTTGGTTCTAGGTCACCAGAATCCATGACCTTTATAGTCATCTGGAGAATAGTGAAAAGTATTTAAAGTATTCACTGCCAGAAATGGTCCTAGAGTACCTTGAAGCTTATCTAAACTAAGTTTAGATAAGTTGTTTCTGAGCATGAGTCAGTCTCCTAGAGGTCTTATCCAGACACCAATGCAGCCTGAATATTCCCACAGCTAACACAGCACCCTGCATCACTTCTTATCGGTTCAAGAAGGATTTTGTTTTTTTACATTCTAGCATCACCATAAGGAAATTAAGTTTTGTTGAACCTTTTTAGAGAAGGATTTGGTGAAATAAATCCTATGTTCACATTCTTTAACCTAGTAATTCTACTTCTAGAATTAGAAAATAAAAACAGAAGTGTGTACACAGATATTTGTTACTATAGTTTATCTTAAATACCTAGAATTGTCATCAACCTAGAACTTCCCAGAATATGGGAATGATTATATAACTATAGTCCTGCCATTTGGACTATAATTACATAGGAAAGTGCATACAATTGTTACATAAAAAAAAAGATGCATTTAAAATTGCATATGCAATATAATTCCAACTCCACTAATAAACACTCCTATGGGAAAAAAAGACAGGAACTATTTTTAATTTTATATATCCAGATTGTGGGATTTGGAGCAATTTTTCCCCCACATTTTCCTCTATATTCCCAGTTGTCTACAATAAGCTTATTTATTTTTATAATGAGAAAAGCTTTTTTACATTACTATGGGTAATACTTTCCATACCAAGCAGAAAATATAGATAAGCTCCTTTTCAAATAATAATGTATGAAGGTAAAAAAAATCTAAAAAATCTAATATTGTAAACAGACTGGGTTTTTTAAAGCATATTTGCAAATATGTCAGAATACATTAAGCACATTATTCACTGGTTTTGTAATTCACATATATAAATTAACCAATTTCAAAAAGCTCCTTGGTTTTGTGAATTATTGATGTTGTCAACCTGCTGGAGACTTAATTCCAAGAAAAATATACGAATCACTACATCACAAGCACAAATCCTTTTGACACAAATTCAATTTCTGTGGCAATAACATATTGACTTAGCTTTATTTTTCTATTTTATGACACTTATTAATGGCAGAGATAAAAGAAATCTATCATTTTTCTTTATTGTAAATGTAAACGATCTCATGCTATGTTAAGAATGTTAAGGTAAATACCACTCACCTGGTAACTTTTTCATGCAAAGAAGGACATGATAACAAAATAAAACAGGATTTAGGATTTTAAGCAAAAACCTAACCTCCTAGTCCTAATCGTCCTATTGCATGATTAGGCTGCTAACATGGGGCAAGACAGTATGTCAAAAATGAAGAGGACTCAGTCCCTGCCCAGAGAAGCTTAAAGCCAAAAGAGCAGCAAGACAATAACCGCGGTGAGAGACAGTGAGGGCAGCACACATCAGAGCTGTTCAATGGCAACCAGAAGGAAAAGCAATCCCTCCTTGCTAACTGTATCTGGTTAAATACATGCTATTAACAGGCAAACATTATAACCAAGATGGAAGACTGAAGTCACATTCATCTTCAGCCATGATTCGGGGAAAACCTGAAACAGAAAATTTCCTCTTCCTACAGCAGAACAGAATCTGAAGGCAGGCACTCAGCAAATGTTTATTAAACATTACTATATTCTTGACAAGGAGTACACTGGTAAATAAAACAAGGACTCCCGTCCTAAAGGAACTCTCCTTCTCTTGGGGAAGAGACCGTAAACACCATAAATAAGTTACAGAGGATGTTAGAAGGTGACGCTTGTTATGCTAAAACGAAAAGCCAAGCAAGGCGAGGGGAGGCTAGGAAGCCAGGCGGGAGCGACTGCAGTTTGCAATTTTAAGTGTGGGGAACTGGGCCGGCAGAGGTCTGACAGGGAGTGTGGAACTGGAGCAGAGCTGAAAGCGGACTAAGGGGGTTGCTGTGTGGACATTGAGGAAAGCAGCTCAGAGAAAAAGCAGCCCCCAGAATGGAGCAAGTCTGGGGCGCTCAAGAAACAGGGACCAGCACAGCTACGGCAAACAAGACAGAAGAAAGGGAGGGAGCCGCAGCAGGTGGACACCAGAGCACTTTAAGGCCAGGGGCTTTTTTATTCCTCTTAGGGAACAGTCACAAATACAAAAAGGACAAAAACATGCTATGAATAATCAACTTCACCAATAAACAACAGTTGAATACAAGAGATACAAGACGCCCCAGACAGAATGCCCCAGAGGGAATGGAAGGAACAGTGGCTGTTCTCAACCATTTCCTTCAGGGCTCCTTAAGGGGCTTGTTGCCAGGGTTATTTACTAAGAAGTATTAGAAATACTCTCAAAACACTGTAAAGCCCACAAAGGCAGTTTTTGGACCAACTCAGCTAGTTCTACTGCATTAACAAAACTTTTCAAATATAGGACTAGAGGATGGGGGGGGCGGGTGCAGAAGTAGTCAAAGGAATAGCCAAGCATGTTTGGAGAAAGGAAAGTTAGAAAAAAATTTTTAGTTACAGCAGTTTAATTACAACATAACCCCTCACACCCCATAGGAGTCTGAGCCCCAGCCCTAGGGAGTCCTCCCCAAGGGGTCAACAAAGAGCCAAGTGCCCACAGATATCTGACTCCCGCCACAGGGTCCCTCTCAGGCAGCATCCCCTCTTTGCCCTTTGCCCTTTCCCCTCCAACACTTTTGTAAGCAATTCCCCTGTTAGATTGTTCCACCAATGTTTTTATTTCTTGTCTGGGCTCTGACTGAGAGGCTGTCCTAGTCCCGTCCTTCTCCATACCCGTGCTCCTGCCGTTTGCTACTCAGTTGACTACTCGGTTCCTTCACATATTCACCTTTCAAACATCGCCTGCTCCCTGAAGGTTCTAACTTACCCACAAGCACACCTCTTCCATGACTGTTATATACTGCCCTGCGTTCCCCAGCAGGAGGCTAACACCCTGGGTCCTAGAAGCCAACTCACCTAGATTGGAATCCAGCTCGGATAGGGATCAGCTGTGTGACCCCAGGCACTGAAACTCCCTGAACATCAGTTTCTCCTGGTACCAGTTGAGTAGGAAACGTCTGTCCTCACAGGCTTGTCTGAAGCCTTAGTTGAAAAAATCACTACAAGTTCCCCTCCTTCCCACACTAACATCCCCACCAGCATTGATGAGGGAGCAGAAGGCTGGCTGAGGACAAAGCAAAAGGCTGATACCTCGCAACCTCCCCCTCACCCCCATTACTCCAGGGTGGGACAAATGTGACATTCTTTAGGAATCTCCCAACTATCTTGATGTTAATGGCTTGCCAAAAAGGAAAAGACAACATTGATCAAGCCACAAGACCTCCAGTATCCCGGCACCTAGTAGGCCCTCTTTAGCATATGAAAGCGCCATTGAAACCTTCCTTTCCCTCACCTTCCCCCAGCCGCAGGGTACAGAACCTGCCATCCCTCACAACCCGGGGCAGCAGCTCTTCCTGCCCACGGGTCCTACCCTGTGCTTTAATAAACCACCATTTTGCACCAAAGATGTCTCAAGAATTCTTTCTTGGTCGTCGGCTCTGCACCTCACCCCAATGAACCTCACCTAGATTCTAGAACTTCATCAGTATCACCTTGGTTCAGGTCACCATCATTCTCCTTAAAACCACATCCAACAGTCTCCCCTCACTGGGGGCCGAAATCATTCTCTAATCCAGTTAAATCCATTTGTTACTGCTATAAATGTGTGCAGGTCCCCTCCCCAGAGTGGGCATAGGCTCCTGAGAGCAGGATTTTTGTCATGGTCATTTTGCCAACAGCTCTATTTGCTGGGTGTCAGTTATACTGGACCATTCTCTTGACAGCTGCTGAGGCCTCGCAATGTTGTCATTTTTCTTTGGGGCTGAGAACTCAAGCAGTGGCAGTTTCCCAAGGCCATGCCTAGAGCCTGGGCCTCAGGACAGGGACAGCTAGCTGGGTGAATGAGATGAAGGTAAGCAGACCTGAGTAGGTACTGCATGAATAAACCTGTGGTGGGGGTGGGCGGTGTCACCCTTCATTATCAGCAAAAAATGATAAGCCCACCGCTCTGCATCCAAAGCTCTTTGTTTACAATTCCCTTGGGTCACTGATCATTGTTTGCAGTTTGTGTTTATGTCTTTGGTTTTCTTTTTGTTTTGTTTTGTTTTTACTATGCCAAGGACTTTGGTTCTTCCTCATCTTTGAATGCCTAGACCTAGTACAGGGAACATTGTAGGTCAGTGGTTTTCAACCTGACCATACCTGAGAATCAACTGAAGAGTTTTTGTTTTCTTTTCTTAACATTCCAAACCAACTGAATCAGAATATCTGAAGGTAGAGCCTGTCACAAGTACTTATAAAGCCTGTCACAACTACTTGTGACTCTAATGGGCAACCAGGGTTAAATGGATAAAGATGTTTTAGATAGATAGACAGATACACACACAATGGAATACTATGCAGCCATCAAGAAAATGAAATCTTGCCATTTGCAACAACATGAATGGAACTAGAAGGTATTAAGCTAAGTGAAATAAGTCAATCAGAGAAAGACAATTATCACATGATCTCTCTGATATGAGGAACTCGAGAAACAAGACAGAGGATCATAGGGGAAGGGAGGGGAAAATGAAACAAGATGAAACCGGAGAGGGAAACAGACGCAAGAGACTCTTAATCTCAGGAAACAAACAGCGTTGCTGGAGGGGAGGGTGTGGGAGGGATGGGGTGTCTGAATGGACATTGGAGAGGTTATGTGTTATGGTGAGTGCTATGAACTGTGTAGGACTGATGAACAGCAGACCTATACCCATGAAACAAATAATGCATTATATGTTAATTAAAAAAAAAAAAAACTAGCTTGGACAAAGTCTTCTGAGCTCAGTCTTCCAGTGCCAAGACTATCATCAAGGAATCTCCAAAGACCCACATGTCGATATGGTAGATACTTGTTGGCTTCTCTGCCTCATGCACAGAACCCCTTCTCTATGTCAGCGGGGTGGACCCAGCAGGCTTCGTTGTTCTCTGTGAGCCAGGCCTGACCACAGATGTAAGCAGAGCTCAACCCCCACACCCAACCAGAGCCAACTAGATCCTCACTCTACCAAAAAATCTGGATTTGGGATTCGGAGATGATGAGAATCTGTTCTCGCATGGGTCGAGAGCATGTAGGTCTGGAACTGCGAGGCTCTGAGCTTGGCTGTGTGAAGATCACAGACACAGAAGCTGTGCTCTGTAGAGACACAACAATGGAACAAATGCCTAGTGAGAAGAAAAACAAGGCTGTCTGACCCCTGAAAAGAGAGAATGACAGAAATTGCCGCTCTCAGTTCTTGATTCCAAACCCTTGGGAAGATCAGCTACATTTACTATGCTTGATCCAAGAATATCCCCCCCCCACCGTGTGTTTACAACTGCCCTTTCCAATTTCAAACTAGATATTGTATGGGGTCTGTTTCTTTAAGTCAAAAAAGGCTCTGACTGAGACAAAACCCAAGACCCTCAGTACCCAGATGCTGTAGCCCACCTCATCATAATCACCACCACTTCCTGAGCACTCTTCGTAATTACCAACACACCCAACAATCCTATTAATTAGCCATTATCCCCATCTTAGACATCAGAAAATGAAGTGTCAGAGAAGTGATTTATTTGCCAGAGTGAAAAGTGATCAGGCTGGAAATGGATCCTCAGTCCCTATGACTCCAAAATCCAGGCTCATTCCCCTTCCCTAAGTCCCCACTGCTACGATGGGACAGCTGCTGTTACCAAATCTAGGGAGGTCTCACAGTGGAAATAAAGCAGTTTCTGAAGCAAAGAAATTTGAAAATGAAATGTTAACAAGAAAAACGAGCACAATTCCAACTGGGTGATTATTAAGTGTTATAACACTGACCACAAAGTTACACCTTAAAAGTTCTGGTGAGTAAGTATAACAAGCTGCGGGGAACAAGGGGCAGATTGTGATTTTTATAAACTAATAAGAATATGTTTGTTTGTTTTTAAGATTTTAGTTATTTATTTGGGAGAGAGAGAGCATGAGTATAGGAAGGGGAAGAGGAAGAAAGAGTGTGAACGCAGGAAGAGGAAGAAGGAGAAGCAGACTCACCCCTGAGGAGGGAGCCCAAATAGGGGCTCGATCCCAGGACCCCCCAGGGTCATGACCTGAGCTGAAGTCAAATGCTTAACCCACTGAGCCACCCAGGTGTCCCAAGAATGTTTTGCTAGGGAGTTTTCCCCATTTATGTCTTAAAGTTGCTCTCTTAAGGGTTTAATAGAGATGGAGTAAATAGTTTTATTTCTAATTTGTAGAATTTAAACTGCAGTATATACCACAAGCCTTAGAAAACCATGCCTACCCAATTCAGACTAAAATATAAGTCACAAAAATATCCACATTCAAGAAAAAGCACACACACACACACACACACATCCAAATCAAAAATTACAGGGCAGGGGCGCCTGGGTGACTCAGCGGGTTAGGCCGCTGCCTCCGGCTCGGGTCATGATCTCAGGGTCCTGGGATCGAGCCCCGCATCGGGCTCTCTGCTCAGCAGAGAACCTGCTTCCTCCTCTCTCTCTGCCTGCCTCTCTGCCTGCTTGTGATCTCTCTCTGTCAAATAAATAAATAAAAAATAAAAAATAAAAATAAAAAATTACAGGGCAACATCAATCAAAGAAAATTAAGTATTTTTAATTCTTGATGAAGTTTGAGCTCTATAATAACTAAATCGCCGAAAACTTCTCTTGCATAATTTGATTATTACTTTTTGTTACTAGTGTCTACATTGGTTCCTCACTGCAAATGAGCCCAAAGGATGAGTGCATATTACAAGGTTAACATCTGAAAAACAGAAAAAAGAGCACAATCCCAACTCTTATATCCAGTCCTAGTATTATGCATAAAATGTAGTTCATTTTACATTTCTTCTAGAAATATTACCCAAGTTGGTTATACAGTTAGCATCTAAGCTAAGCCAACACCACAGTAGGTCTGGCCCAAAAAGACCTACAATACAGGTCAGCAGCCCTGAAGGAGTTGACAACCCAAAAGGCTCTAGAGAAAAAAATAAAGAGCCTGGGTCACTTATTTTCTCTCTCTGGTGATTCAAAAAATAGTATCACAAAGTAACGGTCCTGCTAGGGCTACCCATACTGAAATACAAAGTTTCCTCATCTTAATGCTTTTCTTTGCACTTGTCATCCTGAGGTATCCAGAAAGATCAATCCCGGAATGGATCAGATAGAGAGCAGCCCAATACTGCACCAAATCTGCACCGTGACATATCATGGCACAATGAATTTCCAACACATGGCATTCTATGTTCAAAACGTTAGGTTTTGGGGCGCCTGGGTGGCTCAGTGCGTTAAAGCCTCTGCCTTCGGCCCAGGTCATGATCCCAGGGTCCTGGGGTCGAGCCCCACACTGGGCTCTCTGCTCAGCTGGGAGCCTGCTTCCCTTCCTCTCTCTCTGCCTGCCTCTCTGCCTACTTGTGATCTCTGTCTGTCAAATAAATAAATAGAATCTTAAAAAAAAAAAAAAAAAGTTAGGTTTTGAACACACCAATTTCTGCAGGCAGGCTGCAAAAGCTCAAGCAACTTCAGCCTAATTGCCCTTGGCAACCTTCCAGCGATACCAAAATCCAGCTCTAACAACATTAGCCCAAGTATATTTGCAAAGTACTTCTAAAAGTCCATGGTTCCATGTTGATAATTGCACTATTCAAGAACACCAATAAAACAGGTCAACAAGTATTATGGGGAAGTGCTCAGCTGACAGCCACAGCCATGAGAAGGCGCCCAATAATCCTAATAAACTAGTGCAAATTATTCAGGACTGCAGATCCCACAAGGGTGTGAAGATAATCCTCCCCTATTTCTTTTCTTTTTGAGATATCAATGACACTTAACATTGTGTAAGCTAACGGTGCCCAAAGTGTTGATTTCATACATTTATATATTACAGTGATTACCACCATTGCGTTAGCTGATACCTTTGTCGTATCACGTAATTATCACTTATTTTTTGTAGTGAGAACATTTGAGTTCTGGTCTCTTAGCGATTTTGGAGTAGATGATACAGTATCGTTTAATCACTATGCTATGCACTGGAGATCTTGAACTTATGTGTTAGTTGGAAGTTTGTATCCTTTAATAGCTCTCCAGTTCCCCCATCCTTCCCACCGCCCTGGGCCTTGGTAACCATCATTCTTCTCTCTTCTCTGTACAAGTTTGGCTTTTTTAGATTCCACATTGTAAGTGATATCATACAATATCTATCTTTCTATATCTGGCTTATTTCATTAAGCATAATGTCCTCCAGGTCCATCCGTGTTGTTGCAAAGGACAGGATTTCCTTTTTTCATGACTGAAAAATATTCTATTGTGTGTGTATACATAGTACATCTTTTCTTTGTTCATTCGTCTGTTGACAGACATTTAGATTGTTTCTATATCTAGGCTATTGTGAATAATGCTGCAATAGACATGGGAGAACCATGTCTCTTCGAGATCCTGACTTAATTTCCTTTGGATATATATCCTGTGGGACTGCTGAATGATATGGTAGTTTTATTTACAATTTTTTGAGGAACCTCCACAATGTTTTCCACAGTGGCTGAACCAATTTACAGTGCCACCAACAGTACAAAAGGTTCCCTTTACATCCTCACCATCATTTGTTACCTCTTGCCTTCTTGATGACAGCCCTTCTAACGGGTGTGATCTCACACCTGGTTCTGTCATTGCTGATGCTGTTTGGCTCATAAACCTCTCGCTGATGGTGGCATCAGGGGCTATGAAAGTGCACCATCTTGGCCAGAATAAGATGTGCATGTTCTCCAAAAGGGGTAAATCATCACATCACCATCAGGGAAGCTGACTTATCAGAGAAGATGCTAAGGGGCGGCAGAACAGAATATCTCATCACAGAAAGTCCTCCTGAAAAACACAAATCTAGGTAGTAAAAGCTAAGGAAATAGATAAGCTCAGGCTGAAAGGAGGTATAAACTGGAAGAAGATGATTGGAGACAGTACTTGGGAACACTAATTTAAAATGGTGCAAAGAAAGATGAGCAAAGATCAGAAGAGAAGTACACATATATCATGGCAAAGCTTTCAAGAAGCTAGAGGTTGGTGCTAATCCTGTGAAGTAAGTCAAGTAAGATAAAGTTTGAAAATCAGCCACCAGGTTGGTAACTGTGGATCTGCCAAAGCAATTTCAGTGGAATGAACAGAGGCAAAGGAAGGTTGAGGAACCAATGGGAGTTGGCTGAATCCCTCCTCAACAAGAACACTCTACCCTTCACCAGTGCCAATCATACTAGCAGCAACAGGCTAAGACCTATTTAAAACTTGTGTGTCAACCCTCATTCTAACACGCTGAATCATCATATCCAATGTACCATATAGGTTCCCAACTTGGAGATGAAGAAACAAACAAAGAAACACAGTAATTTTCCAAGGTCACACAGCTGTCAAATACAGAACCAGGATTTAAATCCAGGTTATTTCAGAACCTGAGTCCTTCAAGATGACTTAAAACAGACTCCTTGGTAACACTTACCACTTGTTGGTTCACACCTCTCTTCATACCAGACTGAATGGGAGCCTCTCGAAGACAAGGACCGAATTGTATCTACCTGTGCTCTACTTGGTATAAAGAGCATTCACGTATTTACTGAATAAATAAAAAGAACTAACTGACTAGAAGGGAAGGAAGCAGAGCATAGTATTCAGAGGGGGAGAAGGGTCAAGAGAAAGTCAGAGAGGGAGGCTGTTTGGTTTTGCTTCTGCTTTTTCTTTTATAATGGGAAGCACCGGAGCATTCTTAGAGATTGCAACCTATAAAGAGTGAAACACACCTAATGGAATGGGACTGGATCAAGAACAGGGGTGAAGGGATTAACCTTGAACAGGAAAACAGACATTTCTTCTGTGGATACTGGAGGGGGAAAGGAGGAAGAGCTGCAGATAGAGAAGATTACAGGTGCAGACAGCAGGAAATTGAGCAAGTTCAAGCAAAACGGCTTTTATTTTCTATCCAAAGAAGGTGTCAAGGGGAGTGTGAAGAGTCAGGGGTAACCATCTCTAAGATCTTTTAAAGGAAAGCAGTGGAATGTTCCCATGTAGATACAAGTGGGTATTTTACACATACATACAGAATATCATTAAAGGATACAAAAGAAATTAATAGAAGTCACCGTGACCACCATTTGGGAACAAGCTGATTTGGTGGTCTGGGACGTAAGGAAGTCTCCGAGCGAGACTGTACTCTTCCACTGCTGGTCTTTTTAAGAGGTGCATACATTACTTTTTCAATTTAAAAAACTACTCACAACAAAAAGGAATCAGGCCCATAGCAAAGGTACAGAAGGTAATGATAATGGTTTAGCATAAATGTTAATAGAAATAGAAAAGGTAACCAGAGAGGTAGTTCAAAGCCAGGGCTCTGGAGTTAGACCTGACTGCTGGTATCCATCACCCCCATCCCCAGCTGTGGCAGCTCAGAAAAGGCCCCAAACCCCTCTCCTCACCTCAGTCCCATCCCATCCAAAACCAGGGTGATGAGAGTGCTTCCTTCAAAGCAGTGAATTAGGATTAAGTGATTAAGATAGCGCCCAGCCCACTGGGAGAGCGATTGTGATGATGATGATTATCTCCAGGTTTGAGGACCCAGCCAATCAGCCGAACCACAGATACAGAATGTAAGGAAATCAGTTCACAGAGCTGGGAGGGTTTCCACCTCGAGGTAGCAGCCCGCTTCAAGACCCAGGGAGCCTGTCGGGTTGCTGTAGGCTTGGCCATCAGCACAAGTGGTCAAGGAAACCAGAGATTGTACTACTTATTTACCGTCTACCCTATGGCAGGCTTGAGGAGGTGAGGAAGGCGAAGCCGTCCTAGTTCAAAAGTGCTAGGGTTACTTTTGTGGAGTATGGGTATTGTGTGGAGCAGAAGTCGGCAGGAAACCGACAGGGAAAGAGAGGTCAAGGGGCCGGAGGGCTAGATGAAACAGAAAGGAGGGGTGTACGCCCAGAAGCCAAACCTCTTGGTGTGTTCCCCACTCCAGTTAAGGTCGGGTTCAGGGACACAATGCAGGGGTCTAACGGGAACACAGGGAGAAAGGGAGGTGGGAAGCTGAAAAAAATGCTCAAAAATGCTGCCAATAACTGAGATCCCATCACATCTCCTTCCAAATGACCAGCCCTAGAGGATTCAACACTTCAGGTGAGATTTCCCCCCTACTCCTGTATCTGAGAAAGAATTAAGAGTAAAACTCACAATAGCTGTCATGTATTAACTGCTAAGCATGTACCCAAGCTACTGAAGCATCCATTACCTCAACTCATCCTCCCAACAAGCTACAAGTGGCCGTGCTGTGGTTATCTATTCCATTTTACAGATAGGAAAACTGAGGCACAGAAGTTCATTGATTTGCCCAAGGATTCACTGCCATATTTGAATCCATCCTATGCCCTCTTTACCACAGTAGGGCTTGAAAGCCACATTGCTGGCCCCTGGAGGAGCCTGAATGGGCAGGCTCAGTTCTCCAGTGACCCAGATATGTTTCTGGTAGCCTTTACATGTCCTTCCCCACCACCACTGAAATCTTTTATAAAAAGAAATAGACATTTAGGGTATATCAATAACGTTTAAATTAATCATGAATAGATAAAGGAACCAGGTGGTGTAAGGTTACAGGAGTAATTTTGCATAGATTTTCAATTAGCCAAGCGTTCACAGACCTACTGTAGTAAGCTCAAGCCTATGCCAAGCTTTGCAGAGAGAGAAAGTGACTTCCAAAAGTTCACAGACATGTGCATAATGTAAGTGAAAACAGGTTCAAGATAACATATCAGTAATAGCAAAATAACACCTTCAGAAGAGAGGCTGAATAAGGGTTTGAGCATGGTTTTAATTGGAGACCATCACCTTTTATAAGGAAATGAAACTGTCACACTGAATTTCTGATTGCAGATTATGTGCATTCTGGTTCTCATGTTCATTTCTCAGATTGTCAGATTTCACATTAGAAATGAATCGTAATTGTCCTTACAAATTGCATTCTCCCCAAGGATTTGATCAACACAACAGTTTAATAGTATAGTACAGTCCATAATTAATGTCACCAATCTGTAAATCCTACTTAAAAATTGAATGTTAGGGCGCCTGGGTGGCTCAGTGGGTTAGGCCACTGCCTTCGGCTCGGGTCGTGATCTCGGGGTCCTGGGATCGAGTCCCACATCCGGCTCTCTGCTTGGCAGGCAGCCTGCTTCCCTCTCTCTCTCTGCCTGCCTCTCTGTCTGCTTGTGATCTCTGTCTGTCAAATAAATAAATAAAAAAAAAAATCTTTAAAAAAAAAAAATAAAAAAATAAAAATAAAAATTGAATGTTACAAAGTTACATTTTCTGATGCCCAAATAAACAACCTACCTCAGGAAAATGCAGCAATTACAGGATAAACTCCCCACATCCTGGGAAGATACTTTATAATAAAATAAGCCAAATAAATGCACTACTATAGATCTAATAATTAGACTAATCCATGTATCTCACTAAGAGTTTCAAGGAATTCTACATCATAACTCCAAAAGAAGCATGTACTTTTCTTTTTTAACTTCCAGAATAACCTAGAATTAATGATAATTTCCTTGGAGAGCTGAACAGGTAGTTAGCCATATTTAACCCATGAAGGTCCCTCATGAAATAAATAAAAAGCCCTGTAAACAGCCCCTACCTCAAAGATGTGAAGAGCAAAGATTACAAGGAAACTGATAGGAAAGGAGAAAACAGACATTTCAATAGCGTTTACAAAATTTCATTTCTGACACTCACTGTGAGTACATGGTGTTCTATATTTCTTTTGTTTTATATAT
>NW_019154099.1:17216897-17382305 GCF_002288905.1 Enhydra lutris kenyoni
GGAATATATATAAGGAACATATATATATAAGGAATATATATATGTGTGTGTATATATATATATATATATTTTTTTTTAATTGCAAGGGAAGTGTCTTCCCTCAATAAACTATTAAGAAGTAAACTGGGTTTTTTGTGTTTTTTTTTTTTTATTTTATTTATTCATTTGACAGACAGAGATCACAAGTAGGCAGAGAGGCAGGCAGAGAGAGAGGAAGAGAAGCAGGCTTCCTGCTGAGCAGATCCCAGGACCCTGAGATCATAACTTGAGCTGAAGGCAGAGGCTTTAACCCACTGAGCCACCCAGGAGCCCCAAGAAGAAGTAAACTATTTTGAAGCACACTGTATACATCCTTCACAACTGAGAAATACTTACTAATCACTTTGAGCTCATTGCTAGATGAAGAACTAAAGGTACAAAACCTTTGCCAGGTTCCAGTACTCAACTAACTTCTTAAGTCACCTCTTGGATTCCTCAAACTGAGTCTGCTGATCCCTTCTCGGACTCTCCAGGTCCAGACAATTTTTTAAATATTGTATTTTTCCAAGATTATCTTAAACATTTGAAGGAAAATAAGCATCATCTGGACAATCTGAATGACCATTCTACACCATGGTCCTTCCATCAGAAGTGTGGCTTCTGGTGGCCACACTTGCATGCGTGCGTGTGGGCATGTAGGCGTGTGTCTGTGTGTGTGCCTTTGTACACCACAAAAGGGTACTAGAAGAAGGCCACTACCTAGGTTTTCATGACCTCCTCTACTTAGGAAGAATTCCATTCCAAAAGGTCGTCCATAATTCCAAAATGTCCCTATTCCAGGAACCAAATACTCAGAGCTATGGCAAGGTTAATTTCAAGAGAAAAATGAATATAGGTGCTGGTGGTCTTGGTTCTGATTCTTTCCGCTCCTTTTCATCAATTTCATACAGTTGAGTAGAAAATATCTACATATGGCTACATTTTTTTTTATCATAACCAGTGATTATATCATAATCACTACTTCACCCGAAGCCTCAAGTTAAGATCTTGTGAAAAAGACAATAATGGTAGATGACAGGTCTCTACCAATAGTGTGGGACTGAGTCTTTGGCTTTATCACTGTCCTCTGCTTCCTCAGCCTCCGGGATTCCACTTCCACCCAAAAGTCAAGCTGACAAAAAGGAAAATAGCAAACTATACACATATCTTCTCACTGTTAAGTCCAACAATGATGACTTAATTTCAGCAAAACATCATCATCAATCACATTAAATTAATGTTGTTATTCATTTGAATTTTATTGGTTTTATAGTTTTGTTTCAGGTTTTATGTGAAAATCTGTTTGAGTTTCATAGTTGTAAAAGAGCCACAAACATAAGGAGTCATATTTTTAGCTTATATCTATACATATATAAGTAACATTATTTTTATTATCATTCTAGTCCACACTGGAGCATCACAAGGATTTGTTTCCTAAGTTTGAGGTTGTTGCCTTCGTGGGTTTCTTTTCTAAGTTTTATCTGCATGCAAGTGTCATAGTTTCATGATCCCCATTTTATGTATAAAAACATAATGCCTAGAAAGTTCAAGAACCTTGCTCTGACTATGCAGCCATCACAACCAGAATCCTGCATCAACCTGAATGTTACCCAGCACCCCAGGAAAAGAACTGAGAATGGCAGGACTCTGCTCCTGCCACACACAATATGAGGGAAAAGCCTGACCCTGTGAAAACAGTATAGGAAAGTAATTCAAATACACAATGTAATATCCCCAAGGCCCTAAAACCTAGAAAACAGTGCCCTACTACTATTGCTACTGATGATGACAGCAAGAGCAATCCTATAAATGGCAAAGACTGACATTGGGATTACAATGAGCTAGGTACCATTCCAGGCCTATCACACAGTAGCTTCTAATCTTCCCAACAATCCCATCTTACACGTGAGGAAACAGAGGCCCAGAGAGAAGGAACTAGCCCCAACGAATGCATAACATAGCTATAGGATATGAGCCATAACAGTGGCCCACGTCACCACTCATAAATGCTATTCCCAATTCTACAAAAAACTGTAAGAAGGGATGGCAGCGGGTCTTTTTAAAGAATACCATCTATGGCAAGCATTTCCAAAGAGTTCTCATTAATTAGCTAGTAACTGAAACATTCCAATACCAAAACTTAACTTATCGAAACTCTTAAATCCTCCCCTAAGTTAATAATGATTATTTGATTTGATATTTGAGAAAATTACTCCCAGCGATAAGGCACTTCAATGCCACCCTGCTGCTCTGGAGAGAAAAGTTACCTTTGTAGATCCTGTTCAAAGAAAGCTCATGCTTTGATCCTTAATATCCCATGAAGTAAAAGGTTATGCTTAATCTATATTTTATAGATCTAAAAGTCAAATCAGTTTCTGGGAGAAACAAGCAGAGTGTGACGGTAAGCATATTCTGTAGCATTCATTTCATTCCTGTTTGGAGGATACTATGTGCTGAGTTAAAGACAATTACATTAGTGTAATACGTAGCAGTTTTTTCTTGGATTATTCTGCAAGCATAAACAAGTTATACACATGTTAATTTACATTCTATATAAAAAGCCAATTTTAAATCCAATTTATAAGGCAATAAATATATAAAGATTCTAGGACACAGCAATAAAGTTATGCCATAAAGTAGAGTTAATTCACGACAACAATAATAAAAGCATGACAAATTTTAGCATTCTACCAACTGCACAAAGGTGTTTCAGGTAACATCTGTTCAGAAGCAATTGCTACAAGACAGACTAGATGAGATGCAAGGTTTCATCGTGTAATAAATGTATGTCAGTTTGCTTGCTTCATAATTAAAGACATGAGTCTTTGAAAAAAGCAATTAAGCCTTACTCTAAATCTGAGACAATTATCCCTACTCCCACCCCTTTTTACCCCCCACAACACACACACACACACACACACACACACACACACACACACACGCAAAAGATCCAGAGCGATCCGGAAGTAAAAGCCACATATCATCTATTTTCAGCAACTAAACATACTCCCAAAAGCCACTTGATATATTTTGTTTCTTTTGATAAGTCATATATTAACAAACAAACAACAATAACAAAAAACTTCCTTTCTCTTGTGTGGAAGGGTAAACAGTGGGCGAAGAAAAGTCTGGGCAATTCAGGCAATTCACTTAAAAGACTGACCTGAATAAAATAAATGATCTTACCTCTGAAGGTTTCCGTGTCAGATGGGTCAGGTGGATTTTGACATGAATGCCACTCAAGTGCCTAAAGCCTTCAAATAACAACATTGTCTCCAATTCTTGCCAATTTAACTCTAGGACCACTGAAAGCATCACTTTAGCTGAGGACTCAACGAAGAAATAAACTCAAAAAGAGCACCCAGGGACGCCTGGGTGGCTCAGTAGGTTAAGCCTCTGTCTTCAGCTCAGGTCGTGATCTCAGGGTCCTGGTATCAAGCCCACATTGGGTTCTCTGCTCAGCAGGGAGCCTGCTTCTCTCCACCCGCCCCCACCCCTCTCTGCCTGCCTCTCTGTCTACTTGTGATCTCGCTCTCTGTCAAATAAATAAATAAAATCTTTAAAAAAAAAAAAAAAAGAAAGAAAGAAAGAAGGAAAAAGCACCCAGAAATTACCTCCACCTTTGCTCCGCTTTCTAGCAACTACGAAAATGATGCAGCAGAACAAGATGAGTTCAAGTTCTAGTTGCTATTCCAGAGGACTGAACTGTATGTATCTTCTATCCACCCCACCCCAATCACAAGGATTCCAAAATAAAACCATACTACAACAAAGAGATTTAGATGAATCAATGGTTCTCCTAAAATACTTCATATATAAACTGTTAAACCACACCTTTCAAAGTGGTCACCCTCAGAAGCATACCTGCTGTGGTCATTTCCTAGGGCTGCCAAGACAAATTACCAGACCAGATGACTTAGAACAAAAATGTATTCTCTCAGTGCTGGAGGCCCAAAGTCAGAAATGAGTTGCACTGGGCTCAAGTGACTGTGTTCGCAGTAGCACTCTCCCTCTGGAAGCTCGAGTGGAGACCAGTTCCTTCCCTCTTCCAGTTTCCAATGGCTGCCAACATTCTTTGGCTTGGGGCTACATCACCAATCTCTGCCTTAGAGTCCCATCACCTTCTCCTTTTTTGCAGTCAAATCTCCCTCTGCCTCCCTCTTACAAGGACACCTAGCGCACATGTAGAGCCAGGCCTGGTAATCCAGGATAATTTCCCCCATTTTAAAAGCCTTCACCGAAAGTCCTTTTTAGCAATAGAAAGTAACACTCACAGGTTTCAGGAACTAAGACAGGACTGTCTCTGGGGTGGGGCGGGGGGAGGTGCTCATTATTCAGCCTGTCATACCTGCCTCCAAATACACCTGAAACAACATCGAGGTGAGGTGAGCGTGCACTAATCTCTTCAAGTCTACTCTGATTTAACCTCCCCCAAGTTCCCAGTACAACAAACAGCTCTCCAACTTCCTACTTATTCCCACCTTACAAACTGCCTATGATCAGGAAATCATTAATTCTGTATTTATTAAAGGTGCTAGTATTTGTAATGGCTCCTGAATGAGAACCGTAGTAAAGATTAAAATTCCCAACTGCATGGGAGATAATACAGGACAGTGGCTAAAAATGTGGGAGACAGCTTGTCTGGGTTCAAACCCCATCCTACCAACAGGCAGCTGTGTGACCTAAGGCAATTCAACCTCTGTCCTTTACTTTTCCCACCCAGCAAACAAGGCTAGTAATAGCACACACCTCATAGGGTTGTTGTAGGGGGTAAAAGAGTGAGTGAGTGGACAGCACCTAGAACAGAACTTGGTTCAATCATTAGGGTTAATTATTATCATTATTGATGTCCAAAATGATAGACAGATATTACTGGACAGATATTACTGGACAAGGTGAAAAATCACAACCCAAATTTAAAGTACTGTAATGACATAATTAAACAATAATTAACAATCCATTCGATGGAAACCATAAGATAAGATGCAAGATTTACACTAAAGTCTATCAGAAGTTTTAAAGGATATTCCTAATTATAAAGAAGAGCTGCTCTCCCAACAGGATCACCAAATGCACAGGCCTCCTCTCAAAAAATAGGCCCACAGCCTAGAGACGAGAACTTCTCCAGAAGCCACACATCCTGCTCTCAGACTGGATGGGAGGCCACTACTGCCTGTGCTGTGTGCTTCTAAGAGCAGTGAAAGGTAAGAACAAAGTGCCCAGCATCACTGAGAGGCATTTCATGATGAAGAGGCAACTGTTTTGTTCTATTCTAAAAGGGAAATAGGACTTCAGCTCAGGTACTGAGACTGTGACCTAGGGCAGGACAAAGTTTAATGATCCTCCTGAATTCTATCTACCTTCTCAAAGCCTTCATCCAGACCCTGCCTTGTTCCCCCACCCCCAGCCTCCAATAGTTACATCCTGTCCCCTAATATCTATCCCCAGCATCTCAAAACTCACTGCTTACCAAAAAAACAAAACAAACAAACAAACAAAAAAAACACCTCACTGCTTACCATATTTTCTACTGAAGTCAAGTTGGTTAGTTCCCAAACAGCCCAAAAGTCAGTGTAGCCAAACTAGCATACATTTACAACAGACTAATTTCTACTCTTTACAAGGATCTATGGGGAGAAATTCTATACCACAAACTTGTATATACAATTCAAAAGTAACTTGAGACCCAGGACTAGACCTACACTAGAAAACAAGGATGTGTCTGCTTTATCAAGGCTCAGAGTAAACCAGGATTTCAGTGGGCACCAGAACTTATGCCTTCCTAATCTAAGACTAGGGCAAGGGACCAATTTCCCATTCAGTTCAACTGTCAGTTTGCAGCTTTATGGAGTATGTAAAACACCAAATACGTAAATTATCCCTATTCCTGTGACATCACCAACCTACCTTACTTATTCCAGTCAAAAGCAGCTGCCCCTGGCAAGTAGGTGACCTAATGACTCGGCGGCCCGAAGAGATTCAGGCTAATGTGGCTCCATATGAAATCAAAAGAAGCCAAGAACCGACATGACATCTGGCAGGAGAGCAAACAGAACTACAGAACAATCACATACAGAGGCATTGCTGAGATCGCATGAGGGAGCGGTCATCTCCAACCTCAAAGTAAGAGTTACTAGGGTGAGACTGAGAGCAGTGCAGAACTAGGCTGACTGGGAAGAGCTGCTCAGAGGGCAGCCTTAAGATTGGCATACCACACCTTAGGCCAGGAACAGAGTTAGGATTAAGCATGGAAACTTGGGCTCTCTATGAGTCCTACTCCTATAACAGATGGTCCCAAATTGGTGGCACTCCCAGAAAAGGACACCGGAGAAAAGCATCCCCACTAAGGCCTCTTGAAAGATAGGTTAAGATAAAGCAATGAGCTTCTAAAGATCTATAAGCACAGGAGGAGTGAGAGTAAGCCACCATGAATGCAAGTCAACACAGACAGTCCAAAAATTACACACACCAGAACTATCAAAGAAAAAATAAAAAGAGTCACATAGGAAATACCTAAAAAAAAAAATTTAAAAAAAATAAGAAACAACAAACTATCAGGAATGACCATGCAGATCTGAAAAAGAAACAAAGAGAACCTACAGAAATAAAAAATGCAGTTGACCATTGAACAACACAAGGTTTCGGGGCACTGATGGATTTCCATGTAGTCAAAATTCGTGTATAATTTTTGACTCTCCAAAAACTTACTACCAATAGCTTATTACTGACTGGAAGCCTTACTGATAACCAGCTGACATATATTTTGCATGTTATATGTACTATATACTCTATTCTTACAAAAAACTAAGAAAAGAAAATGCTATTAAGAAAATCATAAGGGGGCGCCTGGGTGGCTCAGTGGGTTAAGCCGCTGCCTTCGGCTCAGGTCATGATCTCAGGGTCCTGGGATCGAGTCCCGCATCGGGCTCTCTGCTCAGCAGGGAGCCTGCTTCCCTCTCTCTCTCTCTCTGCCTGCCTCTCCATCTACTTGTGATCTCTCTCTGTCAAATAAATAAATAAAATCTTTAAAAAAAAAAAAAAAAAGAAAAAGAAAATCATAAGGGGCGCCTGGGTGGCTCAGTGGGTTAAAGCCTCTGCCTTTGGCTCAGGTCATGATCTCAGGGTCCTGGGATCGAGCCCCACATCAGGCTCTCTGCTCAGCAGGAAGCCTGCTTCCCCCTCTCTCTCTGCCTGCCCCTCTGCCTACTTGTGATCTCTGTCAAATAAATAAATAAAATCTTAAAAAAAAAAAAAAGAAAATCATAAGAAAAAATAACTTTATAGTACTGAACTGTAAGAAATCCATGCATAACTAGACCCGTGCAGTTCAAACCCATGTTGTTCAAGAGTCAACTGTAATTGCTAAACTTAAATATTCCAAACAAGTTAAATAGCAGATTAAACATTGCTGATAAGAGAATTAGTGAAATGGAAAATACAGCTAAAGAAACTACCATGTCAGCAAGAATCTAAATTAGTTTCAGGGATTATCAATAGTCAAAATTACCTCTAAATTAATTATGAAGCCGTGATTCAAATCAGACTCCTATCCAAAAACAAAGCTCCTGGGTGGCATGGTCAGTTAAGGGACCCAGTCTCGGTTTCCACTCAGGTTGTGATCTCAGGGTGGTGAGATGAAGCTTGGTGGTAAGCTCTGCAATCAGCACAGAGTCTGCCTGGGACCCCCTCCCTCTGCCTCTCCCCACGCACATGCATGCTCTCTCTCAAATAAATAAATAAATCTTAAAAAAAATAAAAAATAAAACACTTTTTTAGATATGTTTATTAACTTTAAAGCTTCAAAGTATTGCTTTTGGAGTTCATTTCATCTTTACAATAACCCTTTTAACATACTTAAGAAATGAAAAACAGACTAGAATCCAAATCACCTGATACATCCTAAAATGAAACTAAACCTAAATACTAGCTTAGCTTCTGTTTCCATGACGTCCTTGATGGGGGAGTCAGAGAAAATCACATCCCATGCATTCTGGAGCATAGGAGTGAGAAACAAAATAGAATGACATCACTAACACAGAGAGTAGACTCTAAAAGGAAGAAAAATCATTGCCCCAGGATTCTCTTCCTACTGGCTAGAATCCTGCATTGCCAGTTTAACTCAATCCCATTTATTCTTCAACTCTGCTAAAATAACAACATAGTTGATGCTCCTGCAAAACTTCACATGGCCTATGGCCACCTTGATACTTACTTTAGCAAAATTAATCCATGTTGTCCCTCATTTTCAGCATTCTGATACATATCATAGCTCTGCTCCCAGTTTTATTCAACCATCATTTTTAACTGTATACTTAGCAACTCACTCCTCCTCCACAAATCTCTATTCCCTTAATATGTGTATCCTGACTTAAGTTCCTAATGAGTGTTTGTTCACAGAAGGCACATGCAGTACTGTATAATTTTACCAATAACTTAAAAAGTTTTCCGTACTCCTAAGTAAAATGGACGGGTCCAAATATTAAATTTTCAGTTGTTAGATTCACCCCAGAGCTATCAACCTTCAGTGATTTGTTTGCACACACTTATGCAAAACAATCATCATTGCATTGCATCGCTAGATGACACCAACAAAAAGATTCGCAAGCCGCTTATCATGACATCTCCCTTGGATGCCAAAGTGAATAAGAGAAGCAACCAGAATAGCGAATTTCAAATACTTAGACTTCTTTCCAATCTAAGCGAAACATTCCTTAGCAGTGACTACATAGCCCGCCATGTTATTGCAACGAGTTTTTTTGTACTTGGAAAATTACATCTGCCTTAAAAAGTTCTTCGTGGATTAAAATAGTAAACCGGGGGGGGGAGGCTCTTATCCCCTAGAAGTTCACTTTGCTATGTCTTATACCCTCAAGACCCTAGAGGGGTGGGGAGAATTTTCAACTTAAAAAAAGCAATGTCCACCTAGGTGACGTCAATACAGACAATTTTGAACGGCTTTTCAGCCAGAACAAACGTGGGGCAACACAGTGCATCAAGTGGGTTTGTCAGAGGATCCAAACAGAATTGGACCCTGTCGTTGTAAATCTATTAGGAGACTGGTAGCCCTAATAAACCTAGAACAAAACTTACCCCCCCCCTCCCCCTACCCAGGCCCCGTGGACCCACCCACGGCTGTCAAGCCAGTCAAAGAGTAACGAAATTGAAGGATCCCAGGACGTGAGCCACAGCCCTTCCGCAAGGCAGGAGCTGCCCCACCACAGCGCCAGGCGAAACTTACAAACTTGGGGCGTTTCTCTCCAGGCTCCTCTGCCGCGCCGGGCGGAGGGTGCTGGGGGCCCTTCCTGCGCGGCATCTTGCTTTCGCGGCAGCTCCGGAGCGAAGCAGAGGCTGGGTAGGGGGCCCCGGCGGCGGAGCCCTGCTTCGGGTGGTGCAGCCGCGGCCGGTGCCGATCCATCCTTCCCCGCAGCTCTGGGGGACGGAAAGAAGACAGCCGCAGTTAGCCCCGCGAGACGGGAGCTCAGAAATCCGCGGCGGACTGGCGTTCCCGGTTCCGCCGCCCGCCCCTCGGATCCAACTCAGCCCAACCGCTGCTGCCGAGGTCACCGCCAACACATCCGAAAACTCCCGCCACCCCGGACCGCTCCGGACCCGCCAATCCCGCGCGGCTTTGTCAATGACACTCCCGGGACCCGCCTTTTCCGGGCAGAGCGAAACGTGATTGGCTGTGCGGCCCGTTCGTTTCGCCATTCAATCCCTTTGGCGGTCCCGGCCGCTCGTCTTAAGGGCACCGCAAGGATCAGGTCGGAAGAGCGTGAGAACCTACCAGAAGTCACTAGCGCTAGTATGGGTTTATTTAGAATTTGGAGAACGGTTCCTGCCAATCTGGAAGGCAGGCGAGACCCTCTGAACCACTATTTGAGCAGCCCTGGAATATGAAATCATCTGCTAACCCTGCCTTGCCCCACTCGGGAAGCCCTGGTGCGGTGGACACCGAGAAAAGTAGTTCCAGGATCTGTACTTACTTGGAAGTGTGCGAGGAAGGTAAGAACAACAGCAACCATGACGCTCCAAAAGGATGCTTTTTGGACATACTGAACGCCTGCTGAGTACCTAAGTGCTGAGAGCCCGCTGCGGGGTGGCAGAGAGGGCCACCAAAAATCAGAAGGGGCTCGGCCACATCCTTAAGGACAGTATGTGGTTCACAAATCTTTACACGAATAACAAAATAATATACACGTATAGCAGTTATTTTAAAGATTCATTGAGAACAAAGAGGAGGAATATTAAATCTGAAGGAACAGATCTAGAAAGGCAAAAGAAGAGCCCATGGATTTTCACTAGGTAGGAAAGAGTGGCAGGACATTAGATGTAACCTATTGGAGGTCAGAAGCAAGGCCAGGAGTACCCAAAAAGTTGGGAAAACTTCAAGAGCTTACAATGAAGGGCCTTGAGCTCAACCATGCAAGAGTTCCTTGTGTAAACCCAAGGTCAAGCCTCAAGACCAAAGCAGTTTCCCCACACATCGGTGTGCTTTTTCCCGCCTTTAAAGTCATCTTTTCTTTTGAACTATTTCCTTAAGTTATCCATCTTCTGACTACATGGAAGTGGTGTGGTAAACGTCTGGTACTGATTTGGGTACAAGAAACAACTCTAGCAACTCTGGGGAGATAAGCACAGAGGTTCAGAAAAGAGGCTTTAGTTCCAAGTATATCTTCAGGCTTCATTGTTGTTTTGTTTTTATTCTTGTTTTTAAATGTTTCTTTGTTTATACTGTGCCAGACTTTCTGCACCAGTCTCTATCTTTAAAGAGCAAGTCATCTTCAGGGGAGAAAGTCCAGGATAATTAGGACCATCAGGAACCATAGAACTGAAGCAGTTCATTAAGTCTTAATAACCATTAGACCCAAGTGCAAATTGTATTCCTGTCATTTATTAGCTATGACATTTGGAGATGATGTTAAACTATCTCTGCCTCTCCATCTGCAAAAGGGAATAATAATAATAATACCTAACAGGGGTATTGTCAGGCTTAAATGAGATAGCATATGTAAAGCTCTTAGGAATGTCTGTGAAAACCCTTCCCATCAAAGACCACCAGGAGAAAGACCTGCAGTTGAGCAGGTGGAGTTTATTACTCCCTGGGGATGAGACCATCCTCTTTGGGGAACTGTGGGGTTTCTCAGTAAGAACGTCTTAGAAAGGACTGAAAGGATTTGGACTTCTGTTAGGTGATTTGTAAGGCTCCTTAGAAACTGAATGGGAAGGGTTACTCTGGATTTCAGTACTGTCAGGAATTGGGGACAGTTTAATGACTGGATATCTTGATAAATTTTATCTAGAAGAATGATAGGTAATGAATGAAGCTAGAGTTGTAACTGACAACAAAACAACAGTAATTCATAGTATCAGGAGGGAAGGGTTGGTATTTTGTGATTTGCACTTGACCTTGCTGTTGTTTGTACGTAGATAAAATTAGAAGTGGTCTTGCTCTGTCTCATGTCAACACAGTCAGAGTGACCTTATCTGATACTGGTGCTCTGAGAGATTGTTTATGTCCATGAGGAGAACAACGTGGCTTAGCTGTGAGTGTCAGGCTAGCTTTTAAAAACATTGGGCCCTTGCTGTAAGTGTCAAACTAGTTACCTTATGTGAAGGGTTACTCTTTTCTTTCTCATGTCCCTGGCATGTAGAAGGTACTAAGTATAAATAAAGAAGTTATCAACAGAAGTTATTATAATTAATTTTCAAGCTTCACATAGATCCCTCTGAAACTTTTCTTATAGAAATCCTTAGGGCACCCGGGTTGCTCCGCCAGTTAAGCATCTGACTTTAGCTCAGGTCATGATCTCAGGATCCTGGGATTGAGCCACACATAGGGCTCTGTGCAGTGGGGAGTCTGCTTGTCCCTCTAGCTCTGCCCTGCTCCATGTTCATGCTTTCTCTCAAATAAATAAAATCTTTTAAAAAAGAGAGAGAGAGAAAGAGAAAGAAAAAGAAATTCTTTGCAACTGCAATGCATCTGTGAAAATAATACTTTTGCCTAAGTTTTACATTTTTAAAAGTACATTTTTAATTTATTATTTAAACTTCACAACAGCATGCACTGTTTCTCATTCTGACACCCCCACAGGAAGATGATATACTTCACTGAGTCAACAGTTTTGGGAATGCTCCAAATGTGCTAGGTGCACAGGGCTAGGACAAAACTTAATGAGACAAAAGGCAGGCCCGGAGAAGCTTGGAATCCAAAAATACGTTTTCTTCCTTTATCATTTCTGTTCAGTCTCAACATCTAATTACGAATGCAACTTTTGTGAGGGTTCACTCTCAATGGCTATATAAGAGAGAAAGGTGTGAAAAGTTGAGGGAAGGGATGGATCATTCCCGGTCAGTTTTTTGTAGTGACAATTTTATGAGATACCATTTCACCCTTACCAGATTGGCAAATATTACAGTCTCACATCACCAAGTTTTGGCCAAGATGTAGGGATTCCTACAAAGATGACGAGCATATACAATGAGTGCAGCCACATTGGGCAGCAAACTTTATAGGACCAAGGAGAGAAGAAGGTACATGCACCTGTGGCCCAGCACTTCCTTGTCTACATGTCTCCCTGGAGATGCCCAGAGATACCATACGAAGATACTTCTTGCTTCATAATAGTAAAAAAGAGTAAACTATTTCACCAGCTTGCGGTTGCAGAAAGTCACAGAAAGAATAAAACCCACAAAGGGTTCTTATATGGTAGAATCCATTATTACACTTAAAATAAATAACTGGGGGCGCCTGGGTGGCTCAGTGGGTTAAAGCCTCTGCCTTCAGCTCAGGTCATGATCTCAGGGTCCTGGGATCGAGCCCCACATCGGGCTCTCTGCTCAGCAGGGAGCCTGCTTCTCTCTCTCTCTCAGTCTGCCTCTCTGCCTACTTGTGATCTCTCTCTCCATCAAATAAATAAATAAAAATCTTTAAAAAAAAGAAAAATAAAATAAAATAAATAACTGGGTCTACTTGTGGATATACCTCAAGAATAAAGAGAAAAATCAAGTGGAGATATATATATACATATATGTATATATATATATATACACACATATATATACACATACATATATATGGTGTGTGTGTGTGCATTTGTGTGTATAAAAACATGAGGAAGGGACACTTGGGTGGCTCAGTGGGTTAAGCCTCTGCCTTCAGCTCAGGTTAGGATCCCAGGGTCCTGGGATTGAGCCCCACATCAGGCTCCCTGCTTCTCTCTCTGCCTGCTGTTGCCCCTACTTGTGCGTGCTCTCTCTCTCTCTCTGACAAATAAATAAATAAAAATTTTTTTTAATGAATAAAATCTTTAAAAAAAATGAGGAAAATGCACCCCAAATCTTCACCTACTTCCATAGAGTAAAGAAAGAAGAGGCAAGAAATCAAAGCTGCAGCTTTATAGCTATAGTATCTATAAAGTTTTATTTATTAAAAGGGAGAGAGCTGAAGTAAATCTAGCAAAATATGAACAAGTATTTAATCTCAGCGGTGGGTGTATTTGTGTCTATTTTACTATTTTCTATAATTTTCTGTTTATCAGAAATATTTCATATTCAGTTTTTTTTTTTTTTTTAAAGATTTTATTTATTTGTTTGACAGAGAGAGATCACAAGTAGACGGAGAGGCAGGCAGAGAGAGAAAGAGAGAGAGGGAAGCAGGCACCCTGCTGAGCAGAGAGCCCGATGTGGGACTCGATCCCAGGACCCTGAGATCATGACCTGAGCCGAAGGCAGCGGCTTAATCCACTGAGCCACCCAGGTGCCCTCATATTCAGTTTTTAACAAAATATACAAATTAACAGAAATATAGGAACTTTGGAAATAACTACCTTAACTCTTTCCATTCCTCCAAAAAAATCTTCATTTATTGGCATTGAGACCACAACGAGCTATTAAGTGCACATAAGGAAAAGTGAAATAATTTCCTTTTAGAATGACCTTAATATTTTTAAATTTTGAAAAATAAAATCTATTCCTTTCCCTCTACTTGTTCTCCTCTCTCTTTTATTCTCTCTTATCACATCATTTTCTTTCTCTCCCTTAAAGTAATACAAAGACAGAGAACCAGGAACCAAAAAAACTCTATGAATTTTTTCTACAAATTTGAGTCCTACAAAAGAAGTTTTGCAGTTCTACAAAAGCACTACCAAAAAATTACAAGTTCAGAGCTTTACTGTGCATGATCTCTGAGGAGTCGGTGGATTAGAATAAGAAACATAATTACAAGCCTAATTCAAAGCCCAAATTTACGTAACTTCACTTTTTCCATTGCTTTACCTCTCAAGGCAGTGGAAGTGTACCTCATTGTACAAAAGTTATATAGCACTTCAGACTTAATTACAGGGTGTTAGAATAATTAGCTGGCCATTAGCGCTGACCTGGCACCTTGATTTCAAACCTTCAGTAGCAAGGTATACTACTGTTGCTTCCCCTGCAGGATTTGAGGGTTGGCTCCTGCCACATTCTCCACCTGCTTGTCCGTCTTGGTTTAAATTGCTGCTGTTCTACAACATAATGTAAGATGGGGAGAGAGCAAATTATATGCACAGAATGCTCACTGATAGAGTGCATGTAAACCAGGGTTTCTCAGTCTTGGCCCTATTAACGTTTGAAGCCATATAATTCTTTTTTTTTTTTTTTTTTTAATGAAGTCTTGAGTTTTTTTTGTGTGTTTTGTTTTTGTTTTTGTTTTTTTTTAAGATTTTATTTATTTATTTGGCAGAGAGATCACAAGTAGGCAGAGAGGCAGGCAGAGAGAGAGGGGGAAGCACGCTCCCTGCTGAGCAGAGATCCTGATGTGGGGCTCGATCCCAGGACCCTGCGATCATGACCTGAGCTGAAGGTAGAGGCTTAACCCACTGAGCCACCCAGGTGCCCCTGAAGCCAGATAATTCTTTGAAACGGGTGGGTAGGGCTGTCCTGTGCCTTCCAAGGACAGATGGCTGTCCTGTGCCTTCTAAGATGGGTAGCAGTATTTCTACCCCCGGCCACTAGATGTCACCAACAATTCCTCAAGACTGCTGAGTATGGAGCATTGTATGGATATACCACCTCTTGTTTAGCAGTTCATCAGCTGATGAACATTTGGGTTCTTTTGGCTATTATAAATAATACCACTATAAATATTCATGTACTTGGTGTTCTGTGGGTAGCAACTACTCATTTCTCTCGGATATATGCAGAGGAAAGGAATTGCAGGACCATATGGCAGGTCTCTGTCAAGAACGGCCAGACTTGACCAAAATGGCTGCACCATTTTCCATTCCCACCAGTAAAGCATGAGGGTCCAATTTTGCCATATCTTTACTGATTTTTTTTTAACCGACTTTTTGAATCTAGCCATTTTAGTGGGTTTGAAGTGCTATCATTGTGATTTTGATCAGCCATCTCCTTTTGTAACTAAAATGCTATTGGAATATAGCTATGCCCATTCTTTTACATATTGTCCAGAGCTTCTTTTTCCTGTACACTATAGACCAGAGTAGTTGCAAAAGAGACCATCTGGCTTGCAAAACTTAAACTGTTTATTATCTGGTCCTTTATGGAAAATTTTTTCTGACCCCGCTAAATGATTTCCACACACACCCCCTCAGTATATCACAATTAATTCTGTTCCATTATTTCTATTTCTTCAACGAGAGTAGCATTCTAGTAAGAAGCAACTATTAATTTTGGACACATTTTCACAATGGAGCTAAATACTTCCCTTTGCTGTGTTACACACTTACACAGGCCTTAACACCTTTTAAAAAAAAATCTGTTCCACAAGGTCAACAAGATCTTGCCGCCATAATGAATCACTGTGGAGGACAGCATTGATTTAAGGTAGGGACAAAAAGTAAAATTATTATATGGTTATGTGATTCTTCTTAAAATACATTTAAGCAATTCGTGCTCTGATAAGTTTTCTCCAGGGTCTTATGCTGTAAGTTTAGATAGAAATTCTTCATAGGGAATATAATTAGTGTTACACAGTTTAATGTCATGCTTAATAGTTTCCCAGAATGCTTTGATTAGAAAATTAATCTGCCCATGTTTGTAGATGATAGAGCTGTGTAAAGAGGGACAGGAATATTCCCATTAGTGTGAGACACTTAACTAAGGTTCAACTGAAAATGTTAGATGTCACTACCAGATCACACTCCCAATATTGGAAATAAATAGCAAAAAAAGAATTAAATAATTATTAAGACTCTTATAAGATTATAGTTTAATTCCCTCATACTAAAGCACAATTACATACTAAAAACATAATTTGTTGAGTCACTTGGATAATAATTTGTCTGACAATAGCAAATAGTAACAATGTCACTCAAAGCTAAAAATGCATATAAAATAAGTTGAAAGAATTCTGTGGTGCTCAAGAGAGATTTTCAAATTTTCTTTTCCTTTTATCCATGTCTCTATCTCATCATCATCTCTGTTTTCCCCTTTTTAGCCTCAGGTGAATTGCTGTGTTCCAGACATTCTGTATAATCAAATGTACATAAGGACATAAGGACTGTCTTTATTGAGGTCTGTCCTGAAGGCATCCATTTTGCTCACTGTTTGTTTTGTGCTCTAATCCTTTAGCTGAATCCATCTTAATACAATAGACTAAAATTTGTTTTCTCAATTTGCTGTGATTAGCGCATTGATGTTTCTATTCGATCATGGAAGGGTAATTAGTTGCAATAGTTAGCAGAGTTAACATCCTTACCTATTCGCTGATCGAGTCTGAAATACCCAGAAACCAAGCTCTGCCCACACAGCATCCTGAAACTGCCATCTCTCCATTTGCTGCTGCTAAGTACAGTATTTTCAAATTAATTTTCAAATTAATTTATCTTTTGAGGTATCATTGACATATAACATTGTATTAGTTTCAGATATACAACATAATAATTAGATATTTGTATATACTGTGAAATGTTCCTCACACTTAGTCACCATACGCAGTTCCCCCCAATTTTTTTTTCTCTTGATGAGTATCCTTCCTAAATATCTCTTCTCACTTACTTCTTTCATCATCTCTCTAAACATCCATTACCTGCCTTCTGCTCGGACTCTTCATTTCTTCCTCTTTGTGTGTCTCACCTCCGTAGTAGGCCTCAGGATAGAAAGCCTGGTTCAGTTCCACGTTGTGTGAACAATAAAACTACCATAGGAATTCATGCTTACACATTACAAGCTCGCTTCAGTTTATTCATCTGTATAATAAAGAGGTTGAATTTTGTCCTCTAGATATTCCAACTAAGATACTCAAAGTTCTAACCTTCGTATCATGACCTCAAGGGCTGCCACAGAAGGTGAGGGAAAAGGCATGTTTATAGCCCCTCTTCCCAGTGACATCTAAACCAACACCGTTTTTACCTGCTGTATGTATTATGGTTTAATGTGAGATTTCACATGAAACAAAAAAGAATTGTACAAAAAAGGAAAAAAGAGTAAAAACTTTATTAGATGAAATGGGCCTATATCAGTGTTTTTCAACCTTTTATTTATTCTCATCCCCCTTTAAGAGTTATTACAGACATTTTTCCTTATACACCCCCATAAAACTTTAATATTTCAAATATACAATATATTTGTTTACATATATGCAAAACACTGATATGTATGTATCAGTGTGTTATATATTGTAAAATGTTTAATATATTAAAAGAGACCATTTTTTTCTCCCTCCAAAAAACAATTTTCATATCTTTGGTATAGGGCACAAAGGGTGACATCAACCTTCTCCCTATGTTCAAAATACTCTAATAACCGCCTGAATAACTGAGTGATTTTGAGCTACTTACTTATTCTCTGAGAATCTTTATTTCTATTTATGAAACAGGAGAAATAATTTGCAAGCATGTTATCAAGATTAATTGAGGTAACATATATGAAAGAGCTCTGGCAAAGTGCCTGGCACATGTTTTATGATAAATAAGTGTTAATTTTCCTTCCCCTTGATATCCCTATTCAGTCTGACATTCTATGAAATCCCGTTTGGATATTCCTCATTTAAACACCTAACAAAACTGAACCTCTCACAATTCCATTTCCAACTGCCAGTGTTTGCCAACACCACCGCCCTTCTTCATGATTCCAAGCAGAAATCCTGAAAGTTCTCTATGACTTTTCCTTTTCGCTGATGAATTACACCCAAGTCGAGGAGATATAGGGTGAACAGTGAATGACACCCCAAAATCTGGGAAGGAGAAATGAAGTAAGTTTGCCTCTCTAAGAATAGAACTAATTAAATTAGCAGATAATGGGAAGTTGTTGTTGTTGTTGTTGTTGTTGTTGTCGTCGTCATCTCTGGGTTAGAAGACTGACAACTTCGATGTCAAGAGTATCTTAATCCATGTAAAGAAAAATATTCATCAACGGGATGCCTGGGTGCCTCAGTCAGTTAAGCGGCTGCCTTCAGCTCAGGTCATGATCCCAGCGTCCTAGGATCAAGCCCCACATCAGGCTCCTTGCTCAGCAGGGAGCCTGCTTCTCCTCTGCCTCTGCCTGTCACTCTGCCTGCCTGTGCTCTCTCTCTCTCAATCTCTGACAAATAAATAAATCAATAAAATTTTTTTAAAAAAAGAAAAAAAAAGAAAAAGAAAAGTGTTCATGAAGAGTTTGGTGGTCAGAAATGCGAAGGAGAAAAAAACGACACTATCCCACAGACACCTAAAATGCACCACAAACAAAAGTGAACTTGGCATCTTTCTCTACCTGCCTCTCACCCCGTGAGCTCACCACAGTGGATCACAACACAGTCAACCCAGTTATCCGAGCAGAGACCTGCTTCATTTCACATCCAGTCTCTAAATCCTGTCGATTCTTCCTCCTCAATCCCCCCTGAAACCCATTCTCTGTCCCTGCTTCAGATCAGGCTCTGTCACCTGCCCACCCTCCCGGCTGAGTCAGCCTCTGTCTGCTTTCTCAGACTCCACTCCGATCCCTCCACGCACTCTGCAGGTCACGGCCACCATACTCTGCAAAGGTTAGCCCATCTGCACTCTAAGGTGATGTTGTCTTTTCTTTCTGGACAAGAAGAACGGATTCGCATTGTAATAAGCACCAAATTCACTCATTTATTGTCAGTGTCAAAATGTTTCTGATTACTTAGTACAAATAATTTCTTGGTAAACTCTGTTCCACTTCTCAGTACTATTCTATTGTTCTGTATTCATAGTTCTGTACTGTTTCAATTACTATGTATTTCCTGTCTTCATGTCCCTTGTTTTAATTTTACTGTAAAACCTCTCCCCAACTTTGCAGCTTAGACCGAGATTGCCACCTCTCTTTCTTTCCTTTTCCAATAAATCTTTTCCTTTACCTTAGGTTGTGTCTTCATAAATAAGTTTCCAAGGTTTTCCTTTTCTTAAAGGCAAACACTGGAGCCTAATTATCATCTCACCATATGGCTTCTCTTCTCTTCTTTATTCCTCAAAACTATCACGCAGTTCTTCTGCAATTGCTATCGAAATTCATCTGACCTCCTCCCATTATATTTGTACACCTCTAAACTTACCATCTGCTGTTGTCCTTCAGCTGGTTACTAAATCCTGAATTCATTTTAAGGTCTTGCCATTTCTATAACTCTATTCCTCACCTCTCTCAGTTATATGAGTCCCTCAACCTAATTTCCACTTCTTACTAACAGGAGGGAGTGAACTGTTGTAAACAAAATAAAACATCCTTTCTGCATTTACACTGTGACAAGGAAGAGCTGTTCCTCACTCATCTCCTGGATAGTGGTCTCGAGCAAGGACGCAAAGGAAGAAACAAGGAGAGCTATGGACGGAGCTGGGAAGGCAATTCAGGGCCCTGCTGCAGTCCTCTGGCAAGATGAACCCTCAGAGCTGTCTAGACCAGAAATTTCTTGAACAATAAAACTACAGAGCTGTGGAAACCTGTGTCAGCCCTCCATCAGATCTACATTAAACCTTAATGTTCAGGCCTGCGTATTTCTGTACCTAATAAATCTGTCCATCTGCTTTTTGAAATTAAGTAGTACCTCTAGTTCCACCAAGCTTACTACAGTGAGGTCTCAGAGGACAGAACCTTATAATATTTCAGAATGTGAAGCACATGAGCTTTCCATCTAATGAATGCATGTGATTTCTTGCATCCTGACCACGTCCTCCAAAAACATTCGTGTCTTTGAGTTCTGTCTCCACAAAGCAGCACCTGATCTGTTCTGTTGTTTTGGTTGATCGTAGAGGGAGTTTTCTGTGTACTAACTTATGATGACCAGTACCACAAACTGAATTTCAGATGTAGATAAAACCTGCCTTTATATGGCAGTAAGATACCATTTTCATTTGTTTTCAAAATACTAAAATGAGAAAATGGACCCATTACCAGGGAGATGGCTTACCCATCAATGGCCCAGTGGTTTAATTCAAAATAGAGAACTTCTTATAGTAATACATTGTGTGTAAAAGCATTTTATAAACTGGAAAATACTCTAAAAATGTAATAATTTTCCCTGACATGTATTGTTGCATGCTATATAGGTATCCTATATATTCCTACTTTCAAAAATATATTTTAAGTATTTATATTATAAAATAAAATATTACATATAAATGAAATATATATACATATAAATATTTTTAAGGAGTATTTAACATTAGTTTTCATTCCATGGACTATCTAATTGATGCTGTGAAGTCAGCTAAAGGCATGACAGTGGCAGGAAAACAAGATTTAGTGTTAAAACTGTGTCATAAATCATTCATAAGTGAATAATTTATTCTTCAGAGATAATCAGGGTTTGTTGGTATCACAACCTGAGGACTGATAGAAAGCACAGATTTGAAGACGTTTGTCACAACTGTTTCCATTGCAAGTTACAAATTCTCAACTCAAACTAGCATAAACACTGAAGGATTTTTATTTTCCTACAAAACAAAAATACTAAGGAGGTTCACATTATAGAAGGAACTTGATCTCAGAACTGGCTACAAAATTCACAGAATGAAAAAACAAGATGCCTTTGTTTAAAAATCATTGAGAATTTCAAGATGACGATAGCAAAGCATGAAACCTTATGCGCTAGCCCTTCCGAGTTCAGAATCCTGTATGATTGTGCAGGTTGTGTGCCCGTAAAGCTAGCTCTGCTAAAGATTCGAGTCAACCAGAACCTCCCTTCTCGCTTTCTCTCTGACATCTCTCACACCTACTTTTCTTTCTTTTTTTACTCTTTTTTTTTTTTAATGATTTCCTCATTCTGTCCTTCTTGTAGTGGCTTAGCCAATCATTCTTCTTTGCTAATTCAAGCAAATTAAGTTGAGAGAGATCTCTGATGGATCATACCAGAGTGAAATGCCTTACTTTGCTTCGGGCAGCCAGCAGTGTGAGGTGGAATGCCACAAGGGGGATCCTGGGAAGCACAGATACATTCAAGCCATAAAGAATTGTGGAGTTCCTCATAGGAACCAATAAAATTGAAGCTTATAACCAGCATGTCATACAGTCCCCAGTTCAGTTCAGTAAAGATGAACAGTCTGTAATGACAAACAAAACTCTTATGAGGATTTGGAGATAACAAGAGGGAATTTTACAAATTTACCAAATGCAACTTTCCTAAGAATCCTACAAAGCCCTTTTATGGACATTCCCCAGCTGCCATCACCTATTCAGGTATCCAGATTATTTTATGTCTGGGCCTTTCTCATTCAGCTTTTGAGCGATATTTCAGAATTTCCTTTATTTTTACATGTGCGTATACTTTAACCCATGCATTACTGAAAACTTGTTGAAGATTAGAAAGAGCTCTCTACACCTTCAGAGAGAAAGGAATTATGTTTAATTTTTAGGGAGAGCTGAGCAGGGAATTACAGACAAGAGAATTGGTAAAAGAAAAACATAAAGGTAAAATCAATGTTTTGTTTTCATTACACAGAGTAACATGGAGAATTGCCCAATCACCAGTGTAAACAGCCAGATTTCTAAAAAGCTTAAACGTTCTGAAAATTATTTAACTACCTTAATCGTCAACTCTACTTTACTTTTCTTAATATGGACTATACCTTCAGAGCTAAACTGAAGAGTAGAAAACATTTTAATCATGGTAGATGATTAGCAGGTTCTTGTGTGTGCATATTTGTAAAATATAAAATATAATTGAAAATGTAAAGTTTTATGTGTCCTGATTCATGGAGCCTTCTCTTTTATCCTTTAATCTCTTTAATCCTTACTTTCTCATGGAGAAAGCATGCTAAGTGTTTAATATACAACCTATGTTTCTCTTTCTTTCTTTCTCTCTCTCTCTCTCTCTCTCTCTCTCAACTCCAAGGACTCAAAGCCTTTGTAATGAATGGTCCTGGAAAAGCAGTAGCGGCAAGCTGGATTTTCACATGCATTCAGAGAAAGCTGCGATCAAACAAATAGTCTATCTGCCTTAATTACCATGTATAAGATAGGACAGCAGATGTTCTCCTACATGTGGTTTGCTAATTTATTTCATTCTGTCCATTTACATGATTCATTCTGAAAATTAGTATTGAGAAATTGTAATAGAATCTTCTGATCCTCTCGGTAAACAAAATCTAATTTCTCACATTAATATGTCATCTTTTGATACCAAAACTTACAGAAAAAAACCACTACCTTACACCATGCAGATTAAACACCCACACCATTCTTTAGGTCCGTACAAAAATGCCAAAGAGCACTCTTTCAAGAACAGCAGCAGGAAACCAAACAAATACAGCTGCTAGCACTCTATCACGTTAGACTTAACATCTGTAAAAGGTGATTTGATTTTTACTCACAAATTCTGGAAAATTCGATCACTACCCCCCTCCCATATTCATATTCTCTAGAAATCTGGAAATTTGCCTACAATTATATTTAAAGCCATGATTTACATGTGACTATTTTGAAAGAAATGAATGACTTCTACTAAAATTACTCAATATCAAGCATATTCTAGAAAGCCTTTTAGATCAGGATCCATTTTTCTATTATGTCTGACTAATACTAGTGATGTTAAAGTGCCTGGATCCATGTTAGGAGGACACTGATGTGGTTTTCCATTACATAGTATAGCTGACCATAGGATATTTAAATTGGTTTCAAATTTTAGGTTAATGTTCTTACTGCTGTCCTGTTACTCACCTTAATTCATCTTAGTATTTTATGGTATTAGACATTACTGTCTGCATAATGATCTTTGAAGTTTTAAAAGTAGTGCCTCCTTTTTCTTTATTAATGCTGCTACTAAACTTCACTTTGTAAGGAAAAATTATCATATTATATACATATTTAGAAACAGATAACTATATTGTGGAATGATACTGCCGTATGTGGGACTTTAATTCTTATGTGGTATGTAACTTCATTGTAAGCACCCAGCGAATAAGTACTAAGTTTACCATTTTTTAATTATAAAAATGAATTAAATATAGTAATAAAAAAAATCCAGGATTACAGAAGATTATAAAACACCAAGCAAAAATTTCCCATTCTTTACTCCTATTTCTATTTAGCAGAGATAACCACATTTAGCCATTTTAATTTCAAGTTCTTCTGGTCATTACCTCTATATTACTGAATATTATACTTATGCCTTGTTTTCTAAATTTATTGGTACTCAACAGTATTAACCAACTCTGTTATGAAAGAAAATTATCTTACTTTTACTCCCTCTGCTATCTCCTATGCTCAATTTTTGCTAATCTTTTATTTCCGCTTGATTAGTTACCTTTATTTTATTTACATACATTCACACAAATATTTTTGCATTTATAAGCACATAAATGTGCTAATATGGTACATGTTTTGTCTTAATGTGGTTTTTCCTGGGTTTTATTTTCATTTTTGTTTTGCGTAATTCTCCCTCCCTCATTCAGAAACATAGCCTTTCCCCATTAACAAATGTTTACAGCCTATTAACAATCCTTTGATATTTCTTCATGATTGTATAAACATAAAAAACATTCATTTTGCTTAATGGATATGGAGTTTTAGCTCTGCAAGATGAAAAAGTTTTGGAGATCTGTTATGTAATAATGTGAATATACTTAACACTAATGAACTGTGTGCTTTAAAATGATTAAAACGGGTAAATTTTGTGTTATGTGTTTTTACCACAATTAAACTTTTTTTTTTAAATACATGGTTTATAGGAGAGTCCAAGATGGCAGAGGAGTAGGAGACCTTAATTTCATCTGTTCCCAGGAATTCTGCTAGATAGCTCTCTGAATACCTGTGCACTTAACCAGAGATCTAAGAAAAGAATAGCTGTAACTCTACAAATAGAAAATCGACCACCTCTGTAAGGTAGGAGGCTCAGAAAAGTGAATCCAAGACCATATATGAGAAGATAGACTGCAGGGGGAGGGAGCCTCCTTCAGCTGGCTACTGGCAAGTGACAGAGCAGCAGAGGACAAGATCAGAACTTTTAGGAATCTGCTCTGGTGAGTGACATCACTCAGGCTGCTAAGTGGGGACAAAACCTTAGCTGAGACAGTGTGGTCTCAGGACCCTCAGGGTCACAGGAAGACTTGGGGTGACTGAGTAAGGCAGAGCTCCCAGGCATTCTGAATGGAGAAGCTGGCTGAAATCAGGGAGCCAAGGAGTGGCCTCTCATATTGGGGTTGCCATAAACCATGAACCGCAACACAGTTGGGCCACTGGTCTCTGAGCAGGAGCCCAACAAGCAGCAGAGAGACGCCCCCCTCCTCCTCCCCTAAGAGTAGCAGCCTAGGAGTATGCTGCAGGAGTCTGCAGGGTTTGGAGAATCCAAACGGGGCCATGTACCAGAGATAGAAATACCTGGTCATAGTCTGGGTGACCACGGAGTGCGGACAGAGCCCAGTGAGACAGGAGTGATTGCTTTTCTCCAACGGCTCATAGAGGAGTGGTGAGCTTTCCACTCCGGGGCCAGAGATTGGGAGGCCACCATTTTCATTCTCATCCTCTAAAGCTGGGCAGAAAGCCCTCAGGGAACAAAAGCCATATAGAACAAAAGGGAGAAGATTACTTAGCCTGGCCCCTGGCAAGGGCAATGAAAATCACCTGGGGCAAATACACTTGAGAATCAATGCAATTGACCCCTCCTCCAGAAAATCAGCAAGAACATCCAACCAAGACCAAGTTTACTGATCAAAAAGAACTGCAAAACTCCAGCACTAGGGTAGTATAGCACACAGAACTCATGGCTTTTTCTTCATGATTCTCTAGTCTTTCAACATTAATATTTGTTTATTTTATTTTCCTTTTTAAAAAAGTTTTCCTCTCCTTTTTGAACCAATTTCCTTTTTTCGTTTTGTTTCAATAACAGAATTTTATTGGTCTTTTCATATGTGACATAGGTAAGAAGTAAAATGCAAAATTCCACAGAGAATTTTATAGGTTTTTTTCTTTCAGTTATTCAGTAATCTAGGGCCAAAGCTATGTTAGAGAAAGTGGGGAGAGATTAAGAGGGAGAAAAAAAAAAAAACTGAAGTAAGAAAAGAAATATTAATAAGAATTGTGCAGTCCCTGTATCAGGCATCCATATACTACCACATTCAATCCTTAGAACAATTTGGTGAGATATTCATTTCATGTATAAAGAGTCTCAAAGAAGGATATCTGGTATTTTTAAACTACGCCCCCTTATTCTACCTCATGATGCTCCCAGGGAAAAAAAACCTATAAATATGTAATAGTAGTAGTAATAGTAAGGACTACATGAAAGGAATTTTTGAAGTTCACAAGCTTTACATTTAATACCAGGGACCAATCCATCCCCTAACATAGTTATAATTCTAGTCAACATTAAGGGATTTTTTTTGTTTTTTTGTTTTTTAAATTTTTTATTTCTTTTCAGCATAACAGTATTCATTGTTTTTGCACCACACCCAGTGCTGTACCCTCCCTAATACCCACCACCTGGTTCCCCCAACCTCCCACCCTCCGGCCCCTTCAAGACCCTCAGGTTGTTTTTCAGAGTCCATAGTCTCTCATGGTTCACATCCCCTTCCAATTTCCTTCAACTCCCTTCTCTTCTCCATCTCCCCTGTCCTCCATGTTATTTTTATGCTCCACAAATAAGTGAAACCATATGATAATTGACTTTCTCTGCTTGACTTATTTCACTCAGCATAATCTCTTCCAGTTCTGTCCATGTTGCTACAAAAATTGGGTATTCATCCTTTCTGATGGAGGCATAATACTCCATAGTGTATATGGACCACATCTTCCTTATCCATTCATCCGTTGAAGGGCATCTTGGTTCTTTCCACAGTTTGGTGACCGTGGCGATTGCTGCTACAAACATTGGGGTACAGATGGCCCTTCTTTTCACTACATCTGTATCTTTGGGGTAAATACCCAGTAGTGCAATGGCAGGGTCATAGGGTAGCTCTATTTTTAATTTCTTGAGGAATCTCCACACTGTTCTCCAAAGTGGCTGCACCAACTTGCATTCCCACCAACAGTGTAAGAGGGTTCCCCTTTCTCCACATCCTCTCCAACACACGTTGTTTCCTGTCTTGCTAATTTTGGTCATTCTAATTGGGGTAAGGGGGTATCTCAATGTGGTTTTGATTTGAATCTCCCTGATGTCTAGTGATGATGAACATTTTTTCATGTGTCTGTTAGCCATTTGTATGTCTTCATTGGAGAAGTATCTGTTCATGTCTTCTGCCCATTTTTTGACATGATTATCTGTTTTGTGTGTGTTGAGTTTGAGAAGTTCTTTATAGATCCTGGATATCAACCTTTTGTCTGTACTGTCATTTGCAAATATCTTCTCCCATTCCGTGGGTTGCCTCTTTGTTTTGTTGACTGTTTCCTTTGCTGTGCAGAAGCTTTTGATCTTGATGAAGTTCCAAAATTTCATTTTCACTTTTGTTTCCTTTGCCTTTGGAGACATATCTTGAAAGAAGTTGCTGTGGCTGATATCAAAGAGGTTACTGCCTATGTTCTCCTCTAGGATTCTGATGGATTCCTGTCTCATGTTGAGGTCTTTTATCCATTTCGAGTTTATCTTTGTGTACGGTGTAAGAGAAAGGTCAAGTTACATTCTTCTACATATAGCTGTCTAGTTTCCCCAGCACCATTTATTGAAGAGACTGTCTTTTTTCCACTGGATATTTTTTCCTGTTTTGTCGAAGATTATTTGACCATAGAGTCGAGGGTCCATATCTGGGCTCTCTACTCTGTTCCACTGGTCTATGTGTCTGTTTTTATGCCAGTACCATGCTGTCTTGGTGATCACAGCTTTGTAGTAAAGCTTGAAATCGGGTAACGTGATGCCGCCAGTTTTATTTTTATTTTTCAACATTTCCTTAGCGATTCGGGGTCTCTTCTGATTCCATACAAATTTTAGGATTATTTGCTCCAGCTCTTTGAAAAAGACCGGTGGAATTTTGATCGGAATGGCATTAAAAGTATAGATTGCTCTATACTTAAAATAGACATTTTAACAATGTTTATTCTTCAGATCCAAGAGCATGGAATGGTCTTCCATCTTTTTGTGTCTTCTTCAATTTCTTTCATGAGTGTTCTGTAGTTCCTCGAGTACAGATCCTTTACCTCTTTGGTTAGGTTTATTCCCAGGTATCTTATGGTTCTTGGTGCTATAGTAAATGGAATCAATTCTCTAATTTCCCTTTCTGTATTTTCATTGTTAGTGTATAAGAAAGCCACTGATTTCTGTACATTGACTTTGTATCCTGCCACATCCTGCAGCTCAGGACAAGAGGTCTGTAAACTGCAAGAGTAGAAACATTAGATTGGCAGCACGCCTATCCACAGAGACCTGGAAGGCCAAAAAGGACTGGCATGGCATATTCAGGGTGCTAAATGAGAAAAATATGCAGCCAAGAAATACTTTATCTAGTTCAGATGTCATTCAAAATAGAAAAAATGATAAAAAATCTTCCATAACAAATAGTAACTTAAGGAATTTGAGATCACCAAACCAGCCCTACAAGAAATGTTAAAAGGAACCCTCCAAGCAAAGAGAGAGCTTGAAAGTAACCTAGACCAGAAAGGAATAGAGATGGTATATAGTAACAGTCACTTTACAGGTAATACTATGATACTAAATTCATATCTTTCAATAGTTACTCTGAATGTAAATGGGATAAATGCCCCAATCAAAAGACACAGGGTTGGATATCCACAGATGGGATAAAAAAGCAAGATCCATTGATATGTTGTCTGCAAGAGACTCATTTTAGACCCAGAAAAATATCCAGAATGAAATTAAGGGATGTAAAACCATTTATTATGCTAATCGACATTAAAAAAAAGCTGGGGTGGAAATCCTTATGTCCTCATACCCAATTAATTTTTTTTTATTTTATTAACGTATAATGTATTATTTGCCCCAGGGGTACAGGTCTGTGAATGGTCAGGCTTACACACTTCACAGCACTCACCATATCACATACCCTCCCCAATGTCCATAAGCCAACCACTCTCTCCATACCCCAAATTAAATTTTAAACCAAAGACTATAATAAAAAATGAAGAAGGGGGCGCTTGGGTGGCACAGTGGGTTAAGCCTCTGCATTCGGCTCAGGTATTGATCTCAGGGTCCTGGGATAGAGCCCCGCATCTGGCTCTCTGCTCAGCAGGGAGCCTGCTTCCCCCTCTCTCTTTGCCTGCCTCTCTGTCTCTCTCTGTCAAATAAATAAATAAGATCTTTTTTAAAAAGATCTTATTTATTTGAGAGAGATAGAGCAACAGAGAGCACAAGTTGGGTAAGGGGCAGAGAGAGAAGCAGGCTCCCCGCTGGGCAGGGAGCCCGATGCGGGGCTTGGTCCTGGGACTCCAGGATCATGACCTGAGCCAAAGGCAGATGCCCAACCAACCGAGCCACCCAGGCACCCCAATAAATAAAATATTTTTTAAAAAATGAAGAAGGATACTATATCATAACTGAAAGGTCTATCCAACAAAAAGATCTAACAATTTTAAGTACTTATGTCCCTAACATGGGAGTAGCCAATTATATAAGCCAATTAATAATAACCAAAGAAAGACATTGATAATAATACAATAATAGTAAGGAACTTTAATACCCCCTTCATTGCAATGGACAGATCACCTAAGCTGAAGATCAGTAAAGACATAAGAGATTTGAATGACACAGATGGACATCACAGGTATATTCAGAAATTCCATTCTAAAGCAGCAGAATACATATTCTTCTTGAGTGCACATGGAATATCCCCCAGAATAGATCACATACTGGGTCACAAATCGGGTCTCAAATGGTACCAAAAGATACCAAAAGATTAGAATCTTTGCCTGCATAATTTCAGACTATAATGCTTTGAAACTGGAACTCAATTACAAGAGGAAATTTGGAAAGAACGCAACTACATGGGGGCTAAAGAGCATCTTACTAAAGAATTAATTGGTCAACTAGGAAATTAAAGAAGAATTTTTAAAAATTCACGGAAACAAATGAAAATGAAAATGCAACTATTCAAAACCTCTGGGATGCAGGAAAGGCAGTCCTAAGAGGGAAGTATACAGCAATACAAGCTTTTCTCAAGAAACAAGAAAGGTATCAAATACATAATCTAACCTTATACCTAAAGAAGCTGGAGAAAGAACAGCAAATAAAGCCTAAACACAGCAGAAGAAGAGAAATGATAAAGATTAGAACAGAAATCAATGAAATAGAAACAAAGGAACAAACAAAAAACCACATAGAACAGATCAACAATACTAGGAGCTGGTTCTTTGAAAGAATTAATATGATTGATAAGCCCCTGGCCAGACTTATCAAAAAGAAAAGAGAAAGAACATAAGAAAATAAAATCATGAATGAAAGAGGAAAGTTCACAACCAACACCAAAGAAATACAATTATATGGAACCAGAAGAGACCCGAATTGCTAAGGAAATGTCGAAAAAAAAAAAAAAAGAAACTGGGGGCATCATGTTGCCTGATTTCAAGCAAGCTTTACTATGAAGCTGTGATCACCAAGACAGCAAGATATTGGCACGAAAACAGACACATAGACAAATGGAACAGAGTAGAGAGTCCAGATATGGACCCTCAACTCTATGGTCAGATAGTCTTCGACAAAGCAGGAAAAAATATCCAGTGGAAAAAAGACAGTCTCTTCAATAAATGATGCTGGGAAAATTGGACAGCTATGTATAGAAGAATGAAATTTGATCATTCTCTCACACCATACACACAGATAAACTTGAAATGGATGAAAGATGTCAACGTGAGGCAGGAATCTATCAAAATCCTAGAGGAGAATATAGGCAGTAACCTCTTTGACATGGGCCACAGCAACTTATTTGAAGACACGTCTCCAAAGGCAAAGGAAACAAAAGCAAAAATGAACTTTTGGGACTTCATCAAGATAAAAAGCTTCTGCACAGCAAAGAAAACAGTCAGCAAAACAAAGAGGCAACCCAGGGAATGGGAGAAGATATTTGCAAATGACACTACAGACAAAGGGCTGATATCCAAGATCTATAAAGAACTCCTCCAACTCAACACACACAAAACAGATAATCACATCAAAAAAATGGGCAGAAGAGGGGCACCTGGGTGGCTTGGTGGGTTAAAATCTCTGCCTTCAGCTCAGGTCATGATCCCAGGGTCCTGGGATTGAGCCCCACATTGGGGGGGGGGGGGTCTCTGCTAAGCAGGGAGCCTACTTCCCCCCTCTCTCTGCCTGCCTCTCTGCCTACTACTTGTGATCACTGTCTGTCAAATAAATAAATAAAATCTTAAAAAAAAAAATGGGCAGAAGACATGAACAGACACTTCTCCAAAGAAGACATACAAATGGCTATCAGACACATGAAAAAATGTTCATCACCATTAGCCATCAGGGAAATTCAAATCAAAACCACATTGAGATACCACCTTATATAAGTTAGAATGGCCAAAATTAGCAAGACAGGAAACAACGTGTGTTGGAGAGGATGTGGAGAAAGGGGAACCCTCTTACGCTGTTGGTGAGAATGTAAGTTGGTGCAGCCACTTTGGAAAACGGTGTGGAGATTCCTTAAAAAATTAAAAATAGAGCTACCCTATGACCCTGCAATTGCACTACGGGGTATTTACCCCAAAGATACAGATGTAGTGAAAAGAAGGGCCATCTGCACTCCAATGTTCATAGCAGCAATAGCAATAGCCACAGTTGACAAACTGAGGAAAGAGCTGAGATGCCCTTCAACAGACAAGTGGATAAAGAAGATGTGGTCCATATATACAATGGAGTATTATGCCTCCATCAGAAAGAATGAATACCCAACTTTTGTATCAAATGGATGGGACTGGAGGAGATTATGCTGAGTGAAATAAGTCAAGCAGAGAGAGCCAATTATCATATGGTTTCACTTAATTGTGGAGCATAAGGAATAACACGGTGGACATTGGGAGAAGGAGAGGAGAAGTGAGTTGGGGGAAATCGGAGGGGGAGACAAACCATGAGAGACTGTGAACACTGAGAAACAAACTGAGGTTTTTGTAGGGGAAGGTGGTGGGGGTGGGTGAGCCTGGTGGTGTGTATTAAGGAGGGCACATATTGCATGGAGCACTGCGTGTGGTGCATAAAAAATGAAACTTGGAACACTGAAAAAAATTTTAAAAAAATTTTAAAGAGAACATATTATGAAAAACTATATGCCAACAAATTAGGCAATTTGGAAGAAATGGATGCATTCCTAGAGATGTATAAACTACCAAAACTGAACCAGGAGGAAATAGAAAACCTGAACAGACCCATAACCAGCAAGGAAATTGAAGCGGTAATAAAAAAACCTCCCAATAAACAAGAGCCCAGGGCTGGATGGATTCCCAGGGAAACTCTACCAAACATTTAAGAAGAATTAATACTTATCTTTCTGAAGCTGTTTCAAAAAATAGAAATGGAAGGAAAACTTCCAAACTTGTTCTATGAGGCTAGCATTACCTTGATCCCCAAACCAGAAAAAGACCCCATCAATAAGGGGAATTATAGACCAATATCCTTGATGAACACGGGTACAGAAATTCTCACCAAGTATTAGCCATAGGATCCAATTGTATGTTAAAAGGATTATTCACTATGACCAAATGGGATTTTTTCCAGGGCTGCAAGGGTGGTTCAACATCTGCAAATCTACCAACATGATACATCGTATTAATAAAAGAAAGAACAAAAACTATATGATCCTCTCAATAGATGCAGGAAAAACATTTGACAAAGTACAGCATCCTTTCTTGATTATTCTTGATTATAACTCCTCACAGTGTAGGGATAGAGGGAACATACCTCAATATCATAAAAGCCATATATGAAAATCCCACAGCAAATATAATTCTTAATGGGGAAATACTGAGACCTTTTCTCTAAGGCCAGGAACATGGCAGGGATGTCCACCACCATCAGCACAGCTATTCAACATAGTGCTAGAAGTTCTAGCTTCAGCAAACAGACAACAAAAAGAAACAAAAGGCATCTGGATCAGCAAAGAAGAAGTCAAATCTCACTCTTTGCAGATGACATGATACTTTATGTGGAAAACCCAAAAGACACCACTCCCAAATTGCTAGAGCTCATACAGGAATTCAGCAAAGTGGCAAGATATAAAATCAGTGCACAGAAATCAGCTGCATTTCTATACAACAATGAGATAGAAGAAAGAGAAATTAGGAAATCAATCCTATTTACAATGGCACCCAAAACCATAAGATACCTAGGAATAAATCTGACCAAAGAGGCAAAGGATCTGCACTCTGAAAACTACAGAATACTCATGGAAGAAATTGAGGAAGACACAAAGAGATGGAAAAACATTCTATGTTTATGGATCGGAAGAAAAAATATTGTGAAAATGTCTATGCTACCTAGAGAAACCTACACATTTAAACAGTCCCTATCAAATACAATCAAGTTTTTTCAAAGAAATGGAACAAATAGTCCTAAAATTTTATGGAATGAGAAAAGTCCCAAACAGCCAAAGGAATGTTGAAAAAGAAAACCAAAGCTGACAGCATCATAATTCCAGACTTCAAGCTCTATTACAAAGCTGTGATCATCAGAACAGTATGGTACTGGCACAAAAACAGACAGATCAATGGAACAGACTAGAGATCCCAGAAATGGATCCTCAATTCTATGGTCAACTAATCTTCAACAAAGCAGGGAAGAATATCCAACAGGAAAAAGACAGTCTCTTCAACAAATGTTTCTGGGAAAACTAGACAGACACATGCAGAAGAATGAAACTACATCATTCCCTTTTACCACAGACACAAATAGACTCCAAACGGATGAAAGACCTAAATGTAAGACAGGAATCCATCAAAATCCTTGAGGAGAACACAGGCAGCAACCTCTTTGACCTTGGCCACAGCAACTTCTTGCTAGACACAACTTCAAAGGCAAGGGAAACAAAGGCAAAAATGAACATTGGGACTTCATCAAGATTAAAATCTTTTGCACGGTGAAGGAAACAGTCAACAAAACCAAAAGACAACCGACAGAATGGGAGAAGATATTTGCAAACGACCTATCAGATAAAGGGCTAGTATCCAAATTCTATAAAGAAGTTATCAAACTCAACACCCAAAGAACAAATAATCCAATCAAGAAATGGGCAGAAGACATGAAAAGACATATCTGCAAAGAAGACATCCAAATGGCCAACAGACACATAAAAAAAATGCTCAACCCCACTCAGCATCAGGGAAATACAAATCAAAACCTCAATGAGATACCACCTCATACCAGTCAGAACGGCTAAAATTAACAAGTCAGAAAATGACAGTTGTTGACAAGGATGCAGAGAAGGGGGGACCCTCCTGCACTGTTGGTGGGAATGTAAGCTGGTGCAGCCACTCTGGAAAACAGTATGGAGTTTCCTCAAAAAGTTGAAAATAGAGCTACCCTATGACCCAGCAATCGCACTACTGGGTATTTACCCCAAAGACACAAATGTAGTGATCTGAAGGGGCAGCTGCATCCCAGTGTTTATAGCAGCAATGTCCACAATAGCCAAACTATGGAAAGAGCCTAGATGTCCATCAACAGATGAAAGGATACAGAAAATGTGGTACATACATACAATGGAATATTATACAGCCATCAAAAATGAAATCTTGGCATTTGCCATGACATGGGCACAAGTAGAGGATATTATGCTAAGCAAATAAGTCAGTCAAAAGAAGACAATTATCATATGATCTCACTGATATAAGGAATTTGAGAAACAAGACAGAGGATCATAGGAAAAGGAAGGGAAAATGAAACAAGATGAAGCCAAAGAGGGAGAGAAACCATAAGAGACTCTTAATCATAAGAAACAAACTGAGGATTCCTGGAGTGGAGGAGGGTGAGAGGGATGTGGTGGCTGGGTGATGGACATTAGGGAGGGTGTGTGCTGTGGTGAGCACTGTGAGTTGTGTAAGACTGATGAATCACACACCTCTACCCCTGAATAAAGCAATACATAATATGTTAATAAAAAAAACATAATTAATGCTTTGAGGTGAATATGATCATATTAGTTTTCTATTGCTGTCACATAAATTACCACAAACTAGGTTTAAAAGAACTGAAATTTATTCTTTTATAGTTCTGAAAGTTAGAATTTCAAAATGGGTCTCACCAGCCTAAAATTAAGATATCAGAAGAGCCACATTCCTTCCTAGAGACACTAAGGGAGAACTCCTGTCTACACTCAAGCACGTTGTTGGCAAAATCCATGTCTTTGTTGTTGTACAGAGTCCCATTTCTTCTTCCTGTCTGCTGAAAGCTGTTTTGAGCTTCTAGAAACCACCTCATGCCCAGGTTCACAGCCCTGTTCCTACATTTTCAAAACCAGCAAGAGCAGATCAAGACTCTCTCATGCTTCAAGTCTTCCTATCTCTTCATGTAACACCACATATTTCAGTGACTCTTCAGTCTTCGCTTTCCGCTTTTAAGTAATAATTAAGTATAATCCCCCTGTTTTAAGGTCAACAGATTAACAACTGTAATTCCACCTGCACCCTTAGTTTTATTTTGCCATGTGAGGCAACCTATTCACATAGTCCAGGGATTAGGACATGGACATCTTTGGTAGACCATTATTCTGCCTTCCACATTGGTCAATATCTACTGCTATTTGTCAGGAAAAGTGATTGTATAATTCTATTTATTTGGAAAAAGTTTTCAAAAGAATTACAAAACTTCAGGAAGACTGTGAAGAAGGTGAGGAATTATATTTGGCTGAGAAGAGGGATGTTATGTGGGTAGTAGTGAAAAAGAAAGTATGGAATATTAATTCCTAATCATAGAAGTAGAATAAATAACTGAAGTCAGAATGTCCTATGTCTTAGAGCATTCTACTTCGAAGTACCTAAAATATTCTTATGGCAGAACTTACATATTTGCCTTATTTACAAATTAAGGGAGATCATGAACTCAAAAAAATGTATACTATGGATACAAAAACTGATGTGGAAAAAAGAAACATGGTATGATCTGCAAAGACATTTCTTGTTAAACTGAAGATATATGTAGTAGAACTATAATGAACCTTGAGATTTCAAAATAGGTTTCCTTTGAGAGTCAACATATGCACTGAGAATAACAGTTTCTTGGAGTATATCACAAATGGTAATTTTGTTATACAAAATTTAAGTATCCCCTAAAATCTGAAAAGAAAACCATTCATAAAATCCTTGTTTCTGCATTCGCGGTATGGTAATGCCAAATGTCATGCTCTGTAAACTAGTAAATATCATTTTCTCTGTCATGAAGAAAAAAGATGTGTTTCCACCAAATGATATCTCTGTTAATGCATTTTGGAGAATTTTATTGCTAATGCATATAGCCTAGAATGGAAAGAAACTTGGCAAATGAAAAAAAGTTGATTTTTCACAATGGTCTTTAGATGGGTTTTTTTCTATTTTACATGACATGGGGGAAAATATAGTTTTAAAATGCCCATTTATTGTTATGCTATCATTTGTGTGATTAAACACGTTAGTAAATAAGTTTGCAGGTAAATTACACATTTCCAACTATGTAAACTTCATTACTAGTTGATTCTAGCTCCTAATGTCAGACAGTTAACCTAAGGGATAAGTTCAGACGTTCATTGAAACGTTGACTACCTGCCAATATTGTTGTACTATGTAGACAAAAATAAGTAAATAAGCATGTTCTGCATTTTACTGGTGAACATATACATCAATACAATTTATCCACAGTGCTAAGTTGGCTATATATAGTGTCTATTGAGGTGTCATATTGCTAAGAAATGTACCTCTAACATTTAAATATGCACATAAACATTAAAAGCTGTTCTGAATATAAATTTGCTACTATTCCCTACAAATTGCAAAACTCAATATGTGATTAAAATAAAAAGTCAATGTAACTCACCTAGTTTAAATATGTACTTAATGTTCATATTTACTGTTCACAATCACAGAAGTTACTCAGAGTGGATTTCAAACATCTTTGGAAATGCTAATTTTATTTAATAAAGTTCTTATATCTAATGTCTTTGTTCAGAATGGAATGTCTAGGTAATATTATTTTTTAATGACTATAATATCATCTTGACATCAAGTGATGGTTGTGGGTTTATGAGCATTTTTATAATGTCAGAATTTTAATATTTTAGTTGTGAATTCTTAATAACATGAATTCATTCTTCTGTGCTAACTCTGACATCTTTTCTTTTACAAGAGAATATGTAATTTTATTTTAAGTGGAACAGAGTCAGTATTTATTCTCTTAAAATTACCATTTGTTTCATTTTTGTGCCTCTTATAAAGGGTTTTAGATAAATTAAGAAAACCCAGCTTGTTCTAGGACTTTATAAGGGAGAAAAATAATGACTCAGTCTCTCTTCTTTTTTCCTTTCTAACTGTGCACTTTTGAAGACTTCTCTTATGTGCTATCTACAACAGTAACAAAACTAAAATCCTGTGAGAAAATCTTTCTTTTATGTTTTATAGCCTTAGATTTTCAACTATAGTGGACCTTCACCATATCTTTGCAAATCCCTGTCTGTAAATACCACCATAATGCATAACTGTTGCCATAAAATGACAATATGAATCACTACACACAAAAGTTTTGTGTTTATGTTTCATTTTGTGTATGGCCATAAAAGTCGCTAAACACAAAGCTGATTTGAATGTGAATGCAGGACAGTAAGCTCACCTTACTCACTAGCTAAAGGACAGCCACCTTGTAACATGAAGAACTAAAACTAGCACCCCTAGCGAAATTACAAATTACTCTGTGACATGAAAACTTGGGGTCATTCATAATTAGTCATAAGGAGAAAAGTCAAATTTATGAATGCTTGAGAATAATTTATTACATGTGATTTCCCAATGTCAATGTTTGTAACTTATCAATACAGTTGACCCTTGAACAACACGGGTTTGAACTGTGTGAGTCCACTTATACATGGATTTTTTTGTTTTATAGATATGTACAGTACTGTAAATGTATTTTCCCTTCCTTATGACTTTCTTACTACATGTAAAAGCTAAAGAGAAGGCAAGTGAAATGGAAAAGAATTAAGAAGAAGCCTTCAGGGAAGAGCTAGAAAATTTGGGCCAGCAAGAGCGATACAGTGGTATAATGTACAGGAAAGTCTTGGGGCCTATTAGAGATTTAGACACAAGTTCTCATTCCAGCACCTCACTTCCCCTGAGCCTCTTCTATCTTTCTATCAAACGAAATGTTGTAATCAATTCTCTTGTACCACATCCCTGATAGAAGCTTCATGAACTAAGAGCCCAGTGAGATACCAGGAGAGTGTCAATTCCAGCATGAAGCTTGAGGACTCCTGCATTTAAGATTTCAGAAGAAGAGCTAGATCACGAATCAGTCTAGCCATTGTTATTTGATTGTTTTTTGTGTTAAGCTCTCTCTTTCTCTCTCTCTCTCTTTTTTAAGATTTTATTTATTCATTTGACAGAGAGAGAGACAGAGAGAGAGCGCACAAGCAGGGGGAATAGCAGAGGGAGAGGGAGAGGGAGAAGCACGTTCCCCACTGAGCAGGGAGCCTGATGGGGCCTCAGTCCCAGGACCCTGGGATCATGAAACTGCTGAAGGCAGACACTTAACCAACTGAGCCACCCAGGTGCCCCTTAAGCTCTTTTTATTACCTTCATTTCCCATCTGCCCTGTCTCTGCTAGATATATCAGCTCTTCCGACTTTTGACTTTACCTGTTCTCAAAACCACCACACATTGAAAATGTGTTTCATGGCTATTGGCTTCTTGTCTGTGTTAATATCTTTTATTCACCCATCCAGATCCGCTCTTGATCCTTCTCCACCCAGCTCTGTGTTGTAGGAGGTTGACTTGCATAGACTATCTGTGAACTCCTTTGCCTCCTGGTTTTCAGTTGTTTTCAGCTAAAGGGAGACTTATAAATCACATTGGACAGGAGAAAGATGTTGAACTGAAGTACTAGTTCTCTCACCTGTTCCCCATCACACATTCCCCATAGGGACAATAATAATCCTCTAGAGGGTAAAAATTGATAATTAGAGCCAAAAAAATTATAGTTAGTTGCAATGGTTTGTGGTTTTCCAAAGGCCCAAAGTACAGGAACATATATACACTGAATGTAGAGTATTAAATATTTATGGGGGAGAGGTGATTAGGTATAAAATGTCTATGAAGGCTCCTTGGGGTAGTGATAATGATACATTGTCTTACAGTGTAGATATGACCTGGCTGCATTGTCTAGCTCAATGTCAAAGATATTCTGAGCTGATGGAGTAGGTAGAAAGGTAGAAAACAAAGATGGAGGGAGAGATTACAGGAGTCCTTCTAATTAATTTTAACCACTCAGAAGTGACAAAAAGAGAGTTAAAGTTTCCAAAAGGAGAATAGGAAACCCTCTCTTTTCCCTCATTTCTCCAACCTCAATTCCTGTGCCTAATCTTATTTTATGTATAAACTTTCCCTAGATCAAACTTGCACTAATAAATCAATTAAATCACATTTTCTGATCCCTTACATAAACAAAGAGGGAGTTTTAATAAAAATTAATTTATGCAGAGTATATTGCAATTTACATAATTCCTTTAATAATATGCACTTATTTTATTCTCAAAATTACTTCTTGTAATTAATATGATAGACCACATTAATAAAACAAAAGATAATGATCATCTCATTAGACGGAGAAAAACACAAGACATTGATGAAAGTAATTGAAGACAACACAAACAATAGGAAAGATATTTTGTGCTCATGGATTGGAAGACTTAATATGCTAAAATGTCCATACTACCCAAAGTAATCTACCAATTCAATGCAATCTCTATCAAAATACCAATGGGATTTTTCACAGAACTAGAACAAATAATTCTAAAATCTGTATGGAACCACAAAAGAGCCCAAATAGCCAAAGGAATCTTGAGAAAGAGAAACAAAGAAAGAGGTCTCACAATCCCAAATTTTAACATGTACCACAAAGCTGTTGTAATCAAAACAGAATGGTACTGGCACAAAAGCAGACATATGGATCAATGGCACAGAATACAGAGTCGAGAAATAAAGCCATGATTGATTATACAGTAAATTAATCTGTGACAAATTAGGCAAGAATATATAACAGGGGATAAACATCCTCTTCAATAAATGGTGTTGGAAAAACTGGACAGCAACATGCAAAAGAATGAAGATAGACCACTTTCTTATGCCATACACAAAAATATATAAAAATAAACTTAAAATAGGTTGAAGACATAAGTATGAGACCTGAAACCCTAGAACTTCTAGGAGACAACATGGGCAATGTGTTTGCTCTTTGATATTTATCTTATCAGATAGATATATGTTTTTGATCTGTCTCCTCAGGCAAGGGCAACAAAAGCAAAAATAAATAAATGAGAACACATCAAACTAAAAAGCTTTTTCACAGCAAAGGAAACTATCAAGAAAATGAGCAACCTACTGAATGAGAGAAGACATTTGCAAATGTTATATCCAATAAGAGGTTAATATCCAACATATAAGAACTCATAAAATTCAATAAAAAACAATCCAATTAAAAAATGGATACAATATTTGAATAGACATTTTCCAAAGAACATATACCAATGGCGAACAGGCACTTGAGAAGATGCTCAGCATCACTAATCAGGAAAATGTAAATCAAAACTAAATAAGATACTACCTCATGCCTCTCAGAATGGCTAAAATCAAAAAGACAAGAAATAACATTGTTGGTGAGGATGTGGAGAAAGGGGAACCTTCATGCACTGTTGGTGGAAATGCAAACTGGTACAGCCACTCTGGAAAATAGTATGGAGGTTCTTCAAAAAGTTAAGAATAGAACTGGCCTATGAACCAGCAATTTCATTACTAGGTATTTACCCAAAGAATACAAAAATACTAATTCAGAGGAATACATGCCCCCCGATGTTTATAGCAGCATTATCTACGGTAGCCAAATTATGGAAATAGCCCATGTGTCCATTGACTGATGAAAGGATAAAGAAGAGATTTTGTATATACACAATGGAATATTATTCAGCCAAAAAAAGAGAATGAAATCTTGCCATTTGCAGTAACATGGATGGAGCTAGAGAATATAATGAGAAGCAAAATAAATCAGAGAAAGACAAATACCATATGATTTCACTCATACGTGGAATTCAAGAAACAAAACAGATGAACAAAAGCAAAAAAAAGAGAGAGAGAGGAGAAGCAAACCAAGAAACAGACTCTTAACTGTAGAGAGCAAACAGATGGTTATCAGAAGGAAGGTGGGTGGGGAGCAGAAGTTGAATAGGTGTTGGGGATTAAGGAGTGGACTTGTGATGAGCAATGGATGTTGTATGGAGGTGTGGAATCACTGTATTGCACAACTGAAACTAATATTACACTGTATGCAAACTGGAATTTAAATAAAACTTTCAAAAAATAAAAAAATATTTTGTTGATGAAATAAAATGGGTGTTTATAGAACATTATGGATATAAAGCAGATATGGTGCAGAAAATCATTGATTCCAGTATAACAGTAGAAACTTCAGTATATAATAATTCACACAAAAAATCCCAAATAATCTAAGTGTTCAGGAAATAAATGTATTTAAATCAAGGGGTATGGAGGACCTATTTAGCTTAAAGGATTTTAATGAAAACCCAGCCTATATTTTAACTCCATCAGGAAAAAGAACTCTACAGAATGAGTGGCATGACCTTGGTAAAAGTCTTTCTAAAGTCACTAAAAGTCACTAAAAGACTTTGATAAACAAAATCTGTTTGGGAAATAAGAAGATGAGAAGGAAGCCAAGTGAACACATCAGGTAAGGAGACAACTTTCTTTGAAAAGATATGTGTTTGCAAGTAAGCAAAATATTCTAATAATATAAAGGATTAACACTGTTCAGTGAAGTGTTAACAAATACATCAGGGGAAGGAGACACAAAAAAAGGAAGCAAGCTTGCTGATAAATGAGGACAAGCATGAAATTAATTATGTCCCTTAAATGTCTAAAATACTGAAATTGGTTTTAAAAAAATCTTTCTTTAACAATAGAAATGAAAAGGAATTTGTGTAATTTGGAAGTAGAAAAGATCTTCCCAAAGTAACAATTCATAACAAGCATAAGGAATTTAGGTATTTTGAACACACATAAATCAGCAGCCAAAAATGACAATTTGGTCAGAGATGAAAAGCAATTAGACAGAGGGTTTATTGGATTCCTTGGAAATCTCATTGTTAAAAGTTAGTGGATAACTTTAGGAAGAATCTGTTGAAAAAAATTTTGCACTGTTGAAGAAAAAGGTCAAGGAACCAAAGCAGAGGGAATGACCATGTGGAAGATACATTGTTAACTATTAACAAAATAGTGGTTTTACCAGCATGGGACAAAAACTGTATATATCAGGAAGAAATAGTTCCAAGAGAAATGAATAACAGCACATTATCAAGATAAAAAAATCCTATTCAGAATTATCTTTTCTATAGAATTATCTAGAAAATGTCTGGTATTTCAACATTAATAATATTTCTGTGCAGTCTTCCTGAACTTTTTGTTGGACAAAATGAATTTGATTTAGATAGAATGTGGTCAAGAGGAACCAAAGCTTTCTGAATGTCTATAGAAAAGATTATAAGATGAAAACATATCAGATATTTTTCATACAAGCTACTTGAATTTGTCAGGAAGAAAACATAGTACCCAGGGACTCAATTTTTAACCAAGCTGTTTTAGTAAAATCAAATTAAAGATTTCTAGCATTCCAGTTATCTGACATTTAAAAATATTCAATATAGTATTTTTGAGCCAGAAGTTATTTTTTTTTTTAAATATAATGCATTGGTTTTGCTTCCATTCATAGTTTAACAAGTCTTAAATGTTTATCAGTTGGATTTAGTAGGTTTCACTTGGTAGAAGTACATTGGGGGGGAAAAAACTCAACAAACATGAGTTTTAAATTTATGTTTATTCTTTTTAATGGCTGTGTAATATTCCATAGGATCTTTAGCTTATTTTAAGTAGGGATATTTCAGTTTGGAACATAATAACATTAGTATTTTTTAGATAATTGTTTATTAATATCAATTAATTAAGAATGTCTTTGAAGGAATTACTGATGTTTGAAAAAAATCCCATGCTGAAACACTTTTACTTACAAAACAATTGCATTGATTTCTCTCTTTACCACCTGCCTCTCCTTCCCAACATACACACACACACGTGTACACACACACATAGACACACACACATTCCAGAGTATCAAGACAACAGGGTATCAAAATAAAATATGAAGGCCATGACAGTGATTTCAATTTTGCGAAATCCAAAATAGGATTTCTATTCACAAAATACCAAATCGCAGATTGTTTCCATTAATCCACACCAACAACTGCTTCAGTAAATGCCAGATAAATCCCCTCACTGAACTAACCATTCATTTTAGTCCAGATGTTTGATCTGGTAATCTGGTGTCAACACCCTCACAGGGTTTCCTTCCTCCTGGTTACTGTAGAGGATACATTTCCCTCAAAGATGTGAGATACACGCCTACCTAACAAAGCAGTCTAGCCTCTCAGTGGACACATAGGTAGCTCTGGTAGGTTCAATAATGATTCAAGTCCTGTTATCTAAGTCTGAATAGCAAGAGGCTACATTGAGAGAGACTGTTTAGAGACTAAGCGTCCAAATTCTTCTGAAAATCTAAACAATTCTGCAAAGAACGGGCATGGCCCGAAGAGAAGTGTCAGGTGGATGGGTTTTAGAAAGGCTATTAGTTTGCAGAAGGAAGAGCTGCTAAATGTGAAGCATAACTTGTTAGTTGAACCACAACATTAAATGACTGCTTTCTTGGGGACAAGCTGTTATAAACATAACTATATAACTTCAGAAAGTCATTCAATTATGACTGACAGCTTTTAAAGACCCCAAGTCTTCCATTAAATCAAAGTACATTTATTTATTTATTATGAAATAAAGCCTGTTGACATGTGTCACCAAAAAGTTTTTCTTTTTAAACATGCCTTCTTGATCCAAGCATTCAGATACCACATTCTGCAAATCACAAACAGCACTAAAATTAAAAGCTGGAGTACTACCTAAATCAGAACATTTAAAGGAATGATTGACATACTTGACAATCTCATGGGGCCAAGAAGCCATAAAAGTAAAGTTTTAAATATGTAGAATCTTTAAAATAAAACAAAATATGTAGAATCTAAAAAACAAAACAAACAAAGCAGAAACAGACCCATGATGGTTGCCAGAGGGAACGAGGTTGGGGGATGGGAAAAATAGGTGAAGGGGAGTGGGAGACATGGGCTGCTAGTTATGGAATGAGTAAGTCACAGAAATAAAGGCACAGCATAGAGAATGGTATAGCAATAGCTTTGTATGGTGACAGATGGGAGCTACACATGTGGCGAACACAGCATAACGTAGAGAGATGTGGTATCATTATGTTGTACACCTGCAGCTAATGTAACATTGTGTGTCAACTATGCTTCAAAAAGAAAACAACAACAAAAAAGGAAAATGAAAAAGGGAAAATAAATACAAAGAGAAAGGTAAGTGACAAGCATGGGGGAAATTGGGATGGTGTACAAAGACTAATCTGAAGAAGATGTAGAAAAATGGGCTGAGAATATGATTGGTGAATCTAGAGAAGGAATAAAAATGGCCAATAAACAAAAAAAATTAGCCTGACTAATAATCAAAGATAGACAAAGTAAAATACCAGTTTGATCTTATTTTGGGTCCACTGAGGATAAAGGAAAAATGAATAGCACCTGTAATTAGCCAGAATATGGACAGACTAGGACCTCAGACCCTGGAGTACAGATGAAAGAAAAAATTGGTACAAGCAGAAGATGACTCCTCTTTTACTTCCACTGTAGAAGAAAAGCAAGTGGGCAGTAAGTTCCTAAATGTAAAATATGCATGAATTTTGATCTAGAAAATCTGTTTCTAAGGCTTTTCCTTAAAGAGATGATTTTATACTCTTTTACTTTTCTCTTCAGAAATGTATATACGAGAATATTCATGTCTGCATTTTTTTATGCTAGTAAAAATTTGACAACAATCAAAATACTCATCAAAGGGGAATTGAGTAAATAAGTTCTGGAGTAACCATATAATGAAATATTCTGCAAATATTAAAAATGTTGATGGAGGTCTATGTGAACAAGGTTCAATTGCCATGATATTTGCCCAGCTTTTCTCTTCACACATCACTGAAGTAGTGCCTTCATTGGCTCAGGAGAAGGACAAATATAACAGAACACCTATGTTTGTGAATGAAATTTTAAACTCAAATCGAGAAGCTTTAGGTTTGCCTGAGTGGACTTTGTGAGAGAAAGAGGTTTAGTTTGAAAATTTGGCTTTGTATATTAGAAGCCAAAGCCCTGAAGCGTTAAAACAAATGATAGATTTGGAGGAATGATTGGCCAGTTATTTCCTATGTCAAGGAGGGAAACAGGTTCATTCTTCACAGAGAAGAGGATAATAGACTCTGAGAGGAATGTAGTTTTCTCCATCTCTCTTGGCCAAGTTCTGAAGGAGGGATGAATGGGGACAATAGAAGTCCAGTTGAGATTGGCAGCAGGCTGGGGGAGGACCAACAGAGAGGACACCTATGTTTCATTCCCCTAGATAAAGCCCAGGGACACTGCGGGACTTCTAAAGAAACTCTATGTTTCAGGCATGTGTTAGTTTCCTCTTGCTGCTACAAGAAATTACCACAAACTTAGTGGCTTGAAACAATACATATTTATTATCTCCTAAGTCTAGTGGTCAAAATTTTAAAATTAGTCTCAATGGCCTAAAATCAAGGTGGCTGAGAGGCTGGCTGCCTTCCTTCTGAAGGCTATAGGGAATCTGTCCTCGTCTCTTCTGACTTCCAGAGGGTGCCCACATTCCTTGACTCTTGATTTCTTCCTCCATCTCTAAAGCCAGCAGCATAACATCTTCTAGTCTCTCTCTCTTTCTCTCTGCTTACATCATTTCTCCTTTTCCGCTTCTGACCCTTCCAATTTCCTCTTAGAAAGGCCTCGTGATTTACTGGGCCCACCAAGAAAACCCATTATAATCTCTCCTTACCAAGATCTTTAATTAATCACATCAGCAAAGTGCCCTTTACCATGTAAGGTAACATATTTTCAAGTTCTGGGGAGAAGAATGTAAATATTTGGGGGGTTATTTTCAGCCTACCACAACATGGTACCCTAGTAGTAGAATAGCAGTGACTGTCAGCAGGTGGCCCCGTAGGCAACATCTTTGGGCACGTGGAGAGCAGTTGAGAGGACACAGATGGGGTTATGGACAAAATGTTTGTGTCTCCCGAAGTTCATATGTGAAATCCTAATCCATAAATGTGATGGTTTCAGGAGGGGGGTACTTTGAGAGGTGATTAGGTCATGGGTAGGGAAGCCCTCATGAATGGGATTAGTGCCCTTATGAAGGAGACTCCGAGAGCTCTCCTGCCCGCTTCACTGTGTGAGGACAAAGTGAGAAGATGGTTGTTTATGAACTGGGAAATGGGATCTCCTCAGGCACTGATGCATCTGCTAGTGCCTGACCTTAGATGTCCCAGCCTCTAGAACTATGAGAAATACACATCTATTTTTTCAGCTACCCAGTTTATGTCATTTTAGTTATAGCAGACTGAACTAAGACAGATGGGATGGTGGGAAAACTTGAAGAGACCTTGTGTTTGGAATAAGGTGGATGTAGAATGTACCATCTGACAGCCAGTTGTCAAAAAATGATTGCAACCTTCTTAGCAGGTGTGGCAAGATTAGAACTGTCAGCAAAAAGGCAGGTAAAAGGCAACATAGAAGAAAAAAGCATCCTCAAGTGTCCAATCTTGTCTTTGCTGCCTTCAGTGATTCATAGCTCTTGCCCATGATGTGAAAAATTGCCCCAAGTGAAGAGAAGGAAAAGAGAGAGAGAACAAAAGTCCTAAAGTGATGTAACTATGTAAAACCAAGAAAACACAGAAGTGACTGATTCTGCCATGAATTGGACAGGTTGACTTGTAGACCTTTTTTTTTTTTTTTAAATTTTATTTTATTTATTTATTTGACAGAGGGATTACAAGTAGGCAGAGAGGCAGGCAGAGAGAGGGGGGAAAGCAGGCTCCCTGATGAGCAGAGAGCCCTCTGCAGGGCTCGATTCCCAGGACCCTGAGATCATGACCTGAACCAAAGGCAGAGGCTTAACCCACTGAGCCACCCAGGTGCCCCAGATCTTGTTCTTTCTTATCTGTATCGAAACTCATACTGAGCCATGAGTTCTGGGTTGCAAAAGAGGAGACTTGTAAACTTCAAGAATAAATTAAGTAGAGTTTCAGAAAGGTACAGGTCTTTTTCACCATACTATTACAATATTATTCACTATATTCCCTATGCTTTACTTTTCACTCCCGTGACTTACTTATTTTATAACTGGAGGCTTGTACCTCTTAGTCCCCTTCACCTATGTCATCCATCCCCCAGAAGCCCTCCAGTTTGGCAACCACCACTTTGTTCTCTGTATTTATGATTCTGTTTCTGTTTTGTTTGTTTAAAAAGGTACAGTTTTGGACATCTTTAGTAAATACTTTGAAATTCATAACTAAAACATTTATTTATTAGAAACATGTCTATAATATATTTTATATGAAAAAAGCACACTATAGACATGATATATATTATCCTATTTTAAGTGTTGCATTTGCATTTACATGTGTTTATGCATGAAAAATATGTCTTAAAGGTTATACTCCCAATTAGACATGGTTCTCTCTGGGTGATTCAATAATGAGTTATTTTATTGTACTCTTTTCTTTATATCTGTCCAATTTTAGAACCATGCAATTGTTTATATAATGAGTGTCTATTATTTGAATAATAACAAAAGCAACAAAGCCATTTCCATTTTCAAAAACTGGTAAAAGTTATCGTTATTTATTTTAGATAGTGAGAAGGTATGGAAAAAACACTGAATTTGCCACCAGCAGAATGAGATTAAGTGTCAGTTTTCCAGTTTACTAGTCATGTGACCTTGGGCAAGCCACCTACAATTTCCGGTCCTCACCTCTAAACTGGGGATAATAATGCTCACTGTATCACCTCCCAGTGGTATCCTGTGGCAGGAGTGGGGCTTGACATTTAATGTGTTATCCAATCAGCAAAACAACTCTTGATGTGGCTATTATTATCCCCATTATGCAAAATGAATGTAAACCTTAGCTGCTCCTGCAATATAATCAAGAAAAAATGCTTGCAGTGCTCGGCATAGACATAGATGCCACATATAAGCTCTTTAAACCATATATAGATAGATTAGATTCCATGAATATCAGGCTCCCCTAAGATAGTTAGTAATTTGAAGAGAAATTTGTGAGTTCTCTGCCTGAAGATAGCCTTTCTAAAGCCGAACATTTCAGTCGTATTCCTTCCTACCTACTGCCAGGGCTCTTGATTAAAGCTTTGCTTCTGAGAACAGATTGTTGAATCACAGTATCATTTATAACCTTTGTGTTTGCTAAATTCAAGGTGTATATTTGTATACACATGAACATATATATGTTTTCTATATATGTTTGCACACATAGTATCATTTTAAGTGCATAATTATCATTAATTAGCTAGTACTCTCTTTTTGATACGTTATAATTTATGGAAACAGATGAAGAAATGAGGATCAGGAACATGGGCCAAGTACAATGCCATATAAAGAAAAAAATGTCTAGAGTAATTCTACATAACCTAAGTGGAAAAATTAGTACTAATTCATACTTCTTTATCTGAAACCTTTGAGACTAGAAGAGTTTTAGGGTTCAGAAGCTTTTGAGTTTCAGGAAGGTAATTAAATGCCTTATGTCATGTATGGAGATAGAGCATCCCCAATGATGTGTGTCCTGTAACCAAGCACAGTTATTTAGGCCCATAAAGAAATGAATATTCATACTAAGTAGGATAAATAATCTTTAAACAGTTTTATATCAGTTCTAGTTTTGCTGCCAAATGAGTTTGCACCAAACTTTGGGAGAACTTTTCAGTTCAATTAAACTCTGTAATGAGACAGGAGGTGCTTCCGTTTTCTTCAAGTTGTTTTCAGGTTTTCATTTGCTCTTCATTTTCCTGCTCTTGCTGATGTGGCGGGACGGTTCTCACAGTTGTAGAAAGAGATAATGTGAAGGCGCAGTGTTGACTCTTATCAGGAAGCATCATTACCAATGGCAATAAAAAAGTTGTCTTTAGGGAGGCAAGTTTTTCTTTTGCCTCACTGATATGTACTTCCCCAGATGAATAAAACATATCCATGTGACTGGATGTAAAGAGTTGATAAACAGTTTCCTATGTAAAAGCTTTCAGAAGCCTTTAGTTTGTATGAAAACCTAACTCCTGACCTCTGCTCTCTGGACTTTTGCTAATGGTACCGCTTATTACTATTTGAAGTTGTGATGACCTAGTTGGAATTATTTGTAGTGTTGATACACTTAGTCAGGACTGTAGAGACTTCCATAATTTGATGATTATGGGAGTAAGGTGAGTAAAGGGGACATTTGCCCTGGACTTTGGGAGGATATTTCCATTAGTAATAGGTCAAAATAAATGGTGACTTAAGGTTGGAGAAAACTTTCCAAGCAGTGACTCACAGATTTTTCTCCTTCAAAAGGAAGCAGATGCCTAGGTGCTGATGTCAACACGTAGGATATAATAATGGATAGGCTACCCATGAAGGATATAATAAGGAGAAAGGGTATAAAAATGGGGTTAAAAATCCTCCTCCCCAAATCTTTCAGCTAGTCTCCCAAGCTAGATGCAATTATGATTGCAGAGAATATTGAGGATTGAGGCACTTGCCAAAATATATGGAAGGAGCCTTACAACTTCAGGTTAATGAAGAAAAGTCAATCTGGCCAATTCATGGTGAACTCAGGCACTCCTGTGTTTCTTTGGCTTACTCATGGTTTAACATACTCACATTATTTAAGGATTTGTTTTCTCTCTCTCTTTACTCCTTCCTTTCACTTGGAGTCATTTTTCAGTTAATGGGCAAAGGTTATAAATAATCTAGGCAGCAGAGAAGACAGGGTTGGGTCTTTGATGATGCTCCTTCTGTCCTATGATGCTTTCCATCTGTCCTTTGGCCAATGGCCTCTATTCTTGCCATGTGCCAAGAGGGCTGGAGCAAACATGTGGTGGACTCTCTCAACAACCTTGAAAGGAAAGAATTATCTTCTTTAAGAAAGAGGAAACTGAGACCCAGAGAGGTTAGGTACCTTGCACAAGGACCATGTAGACATAAATGACAGAGCATGAAGCCTTGTCTAGTTTGAAACATGGAATGAGAAAAACTTGGCAAAAAGAATTTTGTCAAATATAGTGTCTAGCAAGCTTCTAGCAATAGCCATGCTTGATTAAATTGCACAAATAGAGATGTATTCTGTGGAGATGCTTCTTAAAGGAATAAAATTTATAGGAATAGTAACATTTATAATCAGGAGAAATGGACCAAAGAGGAGGGAAAAACATGGGAATGATTAAAACAAAATTTTATCCCCACCTTCCGTATAGTTAGCATGAATATTATTTTGTGTAGATGTGGAATGATGACATATAACTGTGTACATACCTATACAATGTGACAAGAGAGTCAGAGATGAAAATTTCCTAACACGGTGTGCCTGGGGGCTCAGTCAGTTAAGTGTCTGCCTTCTGCTCAGGTCAGGATCACAAGGTCCTGGGATTGAGGCCCCCATCAGGCTTTTGCTTCTTCCTCTCCCTCTGCCTGCTGCTCCCCTGACTTGTGTGCTCTCTCTCTTTCTCAAATAAATAAATTTTTAAAAAATCTTTTTGAAAATTAACAAATACATTAGTGAAGAACATTTTGTAAAAGATCTCCTATTGCTGCTATTTGTGATTTGTTTTTGGTGACAATGCAGAGATAAAAAGCAAAATACCAAAAAATGTCTACACTAGCTAGTTTAAATTATTTTCTTAAAGCAGACTCTAAGAGTGATTTGGTTCCTAATCTGTGCTACCAAAAATGCACCCTCTGCCTGTGAGAGTTTTACTTTTTCTGTATTTAAATTCACACACCCACATTCCTTCTCATACACATACACACACACATATACATACACACCCTACATATGAAGTATATGCGTAATAAGACTTTTCCAGATCTAATTATTAATAATACATTTCCAGTGGGAGATGTCCTAGGCACAAGTGATAGGCCTACAGGGAATGCTATAATAGCTTAAAATCCCCTAATTAGACTTTATGTCAACTGGTCTTGTTTTAATCAAATGTTTGACAGACACCTTAGAGGACTCATCAAGTCCTCTTCATTAGCATGGTAAACAAAATTAATTTTTTAATGTACATATTGATTAAATTATTTATCTCTCATTTTGACATCTTCCTGGGGTAAAAAAGTCAGAGGACATTGAATCTGATGTTGAACTGAGTGTGTAAGCATGTACTCAATGAGTCAAACCCACACATGGAACTATCAGCAAGAACTCAGAGGAAGGATAAAACCTTATAGATCTGATATGTCTGATATATATGCCTAGCTTGGTGTAGTAAAAACAAACATTCAAGAAAAAAGATTTTTAAAAATTAGTCTGGGCATCAAGGAATATAAAAATGTCAATTAGATTTGTGACCTCCTATTTCCTCCCTTAAATATGAAATAATTTTGTATGTCAACAGGATAAACTGTGAGAAAATTATTGTAAACAGAAGTTTTTAAAATCTGACTTATCCTCTTTATGACTAAAATACATTAGTATTTCTGGATAATGAAAAATTACTAGAATAAAATATAATGGTAGAAGAGTCACTTTTATAAAAAGCTCATTAAAGTTGACAAGAAAAACACTGAGACCCCAATATGAAAATGAGCAAAGGACATGAACAAACAATACATGCCAACAGAGATAATTAGCAAGCACACATATGGGAAAATGCTTAGCCTTGTTAGTTATCAAAAAAAAAAAAAAAATACAAGCTAAAATAACACTGTGTTAATATCATATCATTTAGATGTGTAAAAGAAATTATATTCTGGTGAATCCTACCAAATGTTTAAAAAGAATAAACATCAATCTTTCATAAACTCTTCTAAAAAATAGAAGAGGCAGGAAGGCTTCCTAACTCCTTCTACGTGCTTCCATTATCCTGATACTAAAACCACACAAAAACACAATAAAACTACAAACTAATATCGCTTATGAATATAAATGCAAAAGTCCTCAACACGATCCTAGCAAACCAAATCCTGCAACATGTAAAAAAGATTATATGCCATGATCAAATAGGTTTTATCCCAGGAATGGATGAGTAGTTCAACACATAAAAATCAATCTATGGGGCGCCTGGGTGGCTCAGTGGGTTAAGCCGCTGCCTTCGGCTTAGGTCATGATCCCAGGTCCTGGGTTCAAGCCCCGCATCGGGCTTTCTGCTCAGCAGGGAGCCTGCTTCCTCCTCTCTCTCTGCCTGCCTCTCTGCCTACTTGTGATTTCTCTCTGACAAATAAATAAATAAAATCTTAAAAAAAAAATCAATCTATGTAACAAACTACACTAATAGAATGAAGGGGGAAAAACACACATAATATTCTCAACAGACACAGAAAAAGCATTTGACAAAACCCAATACGCTTTCATGAGAAAAACGGTCAATAACCTAAAAATAGAAAGCAACTCCCTCAACTTGATAAAGACCATCTATAAAAACCTATGGTAACATAATACTCAATGGTGAAAGACAAGATGCTTTCCCCTAAGATCAGGAACAAGACAACAATGTTTGCTCTCACCACCTCCATTTGATATTGTCCTAGAGGTTTGAAAAAGTAAGCAAGAAAATGAAAAAAAAAAAAAAAAAAGAAGTAGAAAGGAAGAAGTAAAATTATATGTATTGCACAGGACATCATCTTATATATAGGAAATCTAAAGGAATTCACAAAAAACAATCAAAACTTATATAAGTTTAGCAAGGTTGTAGGATATAAGGTCAATATCCAAAAATCAATTGTATTTCTATAATTTCTACAGACTCTCAATGAACAATCTTTAAATAAAATTAACAAAGCAATCGCATTTGTGGCATCAAAAGGAATAAAGTACTTAAGAATAAATTTAACAAAATGTGTCTAAGACTTATACACAGAAACCCAGAAAACAATGTTGAAAAAAATGGAAAGATATTTCATGTTCATGTACTGGAAGATTTAATGTTGTCAACATGGCAACACACCCCAAATTAATCTGCAGATTCAACATAATACCTATCAAAACCTCAGCTGCTCTTTTTGGGGTAGATATTGATAATCTTATAAAACTCATATGGAAATCTAGGAAATCCAGAATAGCCAAAACAATCTTGGTAAAGAATAAAGTTGCAGGTTACACTCTTCTCGATTTCAAAATTCATTACAAAGACTCAGTAATCAAAACAGTGTGTACCTGGCATAGGATAGAAATATAGATCAATAGAATTCAATTAAGAATCCAAAAATAAACTCTTGCACTTAAGCCCAACTGATTTTCAACAAGAATACTAGAACAACTGAATATCCACATAAAAGAATAAAGTTGGACACTGCTTCCCAAAAAAATTAACTCAAAATGGCCCATACATTTAAATATAAGAGCTAAGACTATAAAACTCTTTGAAGAAAACATAGGCATAAATCTTTATGACCTGGGATCAGGGAATGGTTTCTTAGATAATACAGCAAGAGCACAAGTGACATAAAATAAATAAACTAGTCGCCATCCAAATTAAAAACATGTGTGCTTCAAAGGACACTATTAAGAAAGTGAAAAATAACCCAAGGAATGGACAAAAACAGTTACAAACCATATGTGAACTCTTACAACACAACAACAACAACAAAAAGACAAATAACCCAATCAAAAATGACAAGGATTTGAATAGGTGTTTCTCCGCAGAAAATTTATAAGTGGCTAAGAAACACATGAAAAAAATACTTAATACCTTTAGTCATTCGGCAAATTCAAATTAAACCACAATAAGATACCACTTCATATGCACTAGGATGGCTACAATAAAAAAGATTGATAATAATGGGCATCAGCCAGGATGTGGAGAAATTGGAATTCTGAGACATTGCCTGTGGGAATGTAAAATGATACAGATGTTCTCCAAAACAGTTTACCAGTTCCTCATCAAGTAAAACATAGAATTACCACAACATAGCAATTATACTCCTAGTTATGTATCCAAGAGAATTTGAGATATAGCTACACAAAAGTTTGTACACAAGTCCTCATAGTACCAATATTTATTATAGCCCCAGAGTGGCAACAAGTCAGTTGTCCATCAACTGATGAATTAATAAAAATGTGCATTATAATCATACAATGGAATATTACGCACCCATGAAAAGGAACGAAATACTGATTCATGCTACAACATGGAAGAACCTAAAAAATAGGCTCAGTGAAAGAAACCAGACACAAAAGATCACATGCCGTAGGGTTCCGGTTATAGGAAATGTCCAGAATAGGCAAATCCATAAAAGCATAAAGTAGACCAGTGATTGCCAAGGGCTGAGAGGAGGGAAAAATGGGGAGTGACTGCTAACAGGTGTGGGTTGTACATGAATATCTCCATAGAGCTGTTATTTAAAAAAAAAAAGAAATAATTTAATGTTGGCAAGACTGACGAAACTGGTCTTATACAACATGAACAATATATAATAGATATTATACATTACTAACACCTGAGGAATTAGTACAATCCTTTTTTAAAACAAATTTGTCTATATGTTCCAAGAGCTGCATAAGTCTTCTCCCACAATAATCCTGTACCTAGAAAATTAGGCTATACTTAGTGTCAAAACATTAAAAAAGTTGCATGCTCAAAGATACTCTTTCCAAAAAAAGTGAAAACACATCAAACATTTTACAAAATGAGAAGAGGGAGTTGAATAATAATATGAAATATTTTTCCAATATTCTATGATGACTTGTTAAGGAAAAATGTTATAGATATGAATGATTAGACATTTTAAATTATTTATACATGTAGGAAAACCTGGATGAAGAAAAGGGACACAGTAAAAAATGTGATTTGTTAGCATGCTGTAATCACTGGGATCCCATTCCTGTGTTTCTCCTATTAGTTTTGTGAGGAATATGAATCCACCACAATGTTCTTTGATGCTATGTTGTTGTTATATGTAAAACAATTTTTAGGGGCACCTGGGTGGCTCAGTTGGTTAAGTGACTCTTGATTTGGGCTCAGGTCATTATCTCAAGGTTTTAAGATAAGGCTCTGCACTGGGCATGGAGTGTGCTTAAGATTCTCTCTTCTCTCTCTCTGTCCCCTCTCCATCCTTCTCTCCCTCTCTAAAAAAAATAAAATAAAATGAAGTAAAATCCATTTTAAATATTCGAAGGAGAACTGAAGGAGGATTTCTGACTGTTCTTTTGGCTATGTCTTGCATATCCAGAAAGACGTATGGGTGATCCGGATGTCTAGATGATTCTGACCAGGAGAAAACACGAGGTGAGAAAACACAAGGTGATCATAGTGACACTGGAGAACCAAACCGAGGGCTGCAAGGAAGATGGGAAACCCACCTTCTCTGCATAGCAGCCTGGCTGGGGTCTCCCCGGGGGAGCAGTCATGCTGGGAGTGAGCCAGGAACAAAGGTTGGGACTATAGACTATGCAGCCTGAAAAGGAAATTTGTAATTACAGGAATGATGAGCCTAAAGAATGCACTTTATACGTATTGGGGACTGAAGCATGTCACTAGTTCTTTAAAAAACTTTTCTAAAAAATAGAGGTATACTTTTATAATTTTAAAAAATTAAAGCATGCTATATACACATTTATACATAGTAAATATATACTTATATAGTATATACAAATGAGTGTAGTATACATTATATATAAATATTTTAAGTGTGTGTTCATATATCAATCTATACATTCATATATAGTGAAGTACACAAATCCTAAGTCTGTAAGTGGGTGAGTATTTATATAAGTATACATTACTTTGTCACCACCCAAATCAAGACAGCTCTCCTGAGAGCCCTGTCCACAGCCACCACTATCTGACCTGTATCACCATAGATTAGGTTTGTTATTCGTACTTGATAAGCATGGAATTATTCAGCATGTATTCTTTCACGTCCCCCTTCTCTTGCTCACCATTATATCTGGGAGATTCATCCATGATGTGCATGTAACGAGGATTCGGTCTTTTTCATTGCTTTGTAGAATTGTCACTGGACTTAAAATTTCTGTAATCTGCCTCCTGCAGAACATAGAAAGTCTGGCGAATTTCCTTTTATTTATATTTCCCTCTGATGTTAAACAAATGCACAATTAAAGAAACTATCTTAAGAGGAGAAAGTTGAGGGGCGCCTGGGTGGCTCAGTGGGTTAAGCCTCTGCCTTCGGCTCAGGTCGTGTTCTCAGGATCCTGGGATCGAGCCCCGCATTGGGCTCTCTGCTCAGCGGGGAGCCTGCTTCCCTCTCTCTCTGCCTGTCTCTCTGCCTACTTGTGATCTCTCTCTCTCTCTCTGTCAAATAAATAAAAATCTTAAAAAAAAAAAGAGGAGAAAGTTGAAATAATAATAATTTAAAAATTCCCTTAAATGCAGTTCGTCCCGATAGGAGGTCAGATGAGTCAGCTGGAAACCTGGTACTTCTGAATAAATAAAATGGCCAGATACTTGGGGAAATCTGTAGCCATGTGTGGTGATCCTGTGCAGCGAGTAGGCAGAGCCTGCCAAAATGGTACACAAGGGAAATTTGCAAGCCCGGAAGTGTTTGCAGGAAACACAGGGTGATCACACATGCCTTTGGGTGTGAGGCACATGCAGCCTGATTCCAGCGGTCTTGTTTTGCCCTATCATAAAGCCATCTCCTTGTTTCAGGCATAAGATCAGATTAGGTTTTAGTGGGAGTGACCTCAGGCTCGTAAACCTCGGGCTTCTAGACAATAGCAGATAGGCTTTGGTAAGGAAAGGAGAAGAAATTCCTAAGAGTTGCAAACATTGAGAGCATTCATAGCTTGTTCCAGGACAACACCCAAAGTTAGATTATGTTAAATAATAATAGTCATGGTAGTAATAATATTAGTACTCTAAGTCTGTTCTTATGGAATGAGGAGATTGGGCAGGTGTTTACTATGTGCACAGCTGGTGACCTTCTCAGTAGTTTCTCTCCCCCTTGGCACTGCCTTTTCCTTCTCAGAGCCTGGTGTACTGAATCCTATTTCCTAGAAAGGTAAGGTAATTACTAACTTGTGAATCTATAGAAAGTGGCAGGTAAGCTGACTGGCTGCGTGCCAATCCAGCTTTCTACTGACAGGGGAAAAAAATTCTCTGTTTTTCATAACTAAACATATTAAAATGTATAGAACATATTTTAAACAGTTAAATAGTTTCACTTTCTCCATAATGAAGGTAAAACAAAATTATGTTCTAGCATAAGTTAGCGCTGTTACGAAGATCTGTGTGACCTTGGGGAAATTACTTCTTGGAATCTGAGTTTCCTCAACTGTAAAACTATGAGCTTAAATTAAGAGATCTTTAAAGTGCATTTTTAAATGTTAATATAATATATTTCGAATTCAAGTCATGAGAGAATCTTAAAAAAAAAAAGTTCTCCTTTGATGTTAGGCTTAGCCTGACATTAGTATTGACCCCAAGAACCAAACATTTGATTCAGAATGCCTTAGAATTATATTCTGCTTAAGTCTGGGTGCTACAGTTGGAGATCACAAAGCATCAGATCGGAGTTGCAGGTGAGCACCAGGAGGCAAGTTACAATTGCTTCTTGAAAAACAGGGATGAAACCTTGATCAAAGAGTGGTCTTTTTGGTTTAGATAGAGAAAGTACCAAATGTCAGATAACATTAGATTAATTTGAGATCCTGAGAACAGTTAGGTCAGGCTAACAAATTTATCTTTATTTGATCTCTTAGCAACCTGTGTGCCAGGTGTTTATTACTCTTGGACAAGCACCTTCCATTTATCTGGAAAGAGGGCATTGAGACATGAGTCTCCATTACATAGGTGTGACATTAAGTGTTAGGACGTTGGCATGCCAAAGCCATGTTGTAAGGAACCACGCTTTATGAGGAAGAAATGTTCATGATTAGTAATTTCTTAGACAACTCATAGGTTAGATTCGTGCTTCAATTATCCCCGATTATCAAATGATCACCAGAGGAAATGTGTTATCATCCTCCATTATGCTTACTCAGGCAAATTATTCCTGAAGACCATCCCTCCTTTTTGGTGCCCAATATACTATAACTCCCACTGTCAAGTGCTGGTGCAAGGCATGGAAATTCCATTTTTCTTTTCTTTTACAGAAAACACAAAGATCCTCCCATGCAGTCTTCCAGGCTATTGTCATATAGCATGATTTATGTATTTCTTGTATGTTTCTTTCCTTTTAAATCTGGAAGTGTATTCTTTTGTTTTATTGGGCTATTTATTCTCTTGACATCCTTGGATGTGAGTTAATGGAACCATGATAAAAGGATAGAAAAGTAGAACAAACAAGTCTGATGGTATAGATTCAGGACTGCCTGACAGATTAGGGATGGCAAGGATAGGAACAAAAGATAAAATCATCTGATTCATGTGCACTGGGATGGCCCAAATAAGCCAGTGCTTGAAGGTTTTGCTATGCTTTGACTCTGAAAAATAAATGCGGGAAAAACTAGGTTATGATCATAAGGACTAAGAAAAGATGTTTGTTTTCCTTGAAAACATCAATTTTGAGAATGAAAATGTAAGTGCTTAGTCGAAGAGCTTAACACAATGCTTTGCACTAAATGACCATTTAATAGATACCTGTTAAATAAAGCCAAGGAAAGAAGTTGGTGGATGTGAGGATGAGGGGATAGAGTGGGCAAACATCTACTATTTTGTCTCCCAGAAGATCACCCACCCCCTTTCTGGCCATGGCCCATCCATGGGCCTGAGATTGGAAGCTCCCACTGTCCTACAGATTCTACTGGTCATGATCCAATCTGAAATAATTCCAGTGCCCTCCCTCAACTGTAATTGGTCCAGAAAAGCACATTTAACACAAGCTGAACCAACTGGGGGTGGCGGTGGGCTCCTCCGCTAGGATTTTCCCCCAAAGTAGAACCATGGAAAATCATGATGAAGCTGGAATAACAGAAGCATGAAAGCTGCTAGTGGTTACTATTACATACCCAGGAGGAAAGAAGTCTGACATGGTGAAGGCAATCCATAGATAAAGACAAGAAAGTGAGAAGAGTTCTGACCACATTTGTCTCTGGTTCCAGCTATCCCCAAGGCCCAGTTTTTTCCCTCTCCCTTGTGAGATTTGATCACTTGAGCCAACACTGCCCCCTGACTGAAGCTCAAAGATTCCAGACTAGTACAAGGAATAACCAGAATAGCAGTAGAACTGGGCTGATTTGGGAATAATTTAGACTCTAAATCATGGAAGGTCTAGGATCATGTCTTTCATCTTGATAATCGAAGTACCCAAAGTAGTGCTTGGTACCTGGTTGGCAGTCAATCAAATACTTTTACTCAGTTTCCAGGAAATATGCTAGGTGCTGAGAATAAAATAGTAAGCAAGACAAATGCTGTCCTTGCCCATAAGAAGATTTCAGTGAAGTGGAAAGTACACACAAAATAACTGGTGATGAAAATAAAAAGCGATGCTTTTTCATAGTGAAGGACTTTAATTAAGGTTATTGGATGACAAGTAAATAGCCTAGCTAATCTAAGTTAAAAAGGGAATTATTAGGTAATGGGCTATTTCACAGAAAAGGGTGGAACGCAGCCCCACCTTAGGGAGAACAGAATTCAGGAGCTGGAGGGCCAATGCCTCCCCAAGAAGTGCTCTTTCTCACTCTGCTGTCTACTTCTCTTGGTTTTTTCCTAAAGATTGATTTTTTTGTTCACCAATCAGTGCTATTATAAAAGTGGTCACAACTTCCAAGGACAAACCTATCTGAAGAAGATCATTACATTGACCAGAGCTCCCCTGAGGGAGAATATCTAGCTTGGAAGTAATACTTTGATAAGTTGATTGGCTTAGGGGGTCAGCCCTCAGGGCACGCTCAAATTGCAAAAGATGATTACTCCAAACTACTGTGCAGACACAAGGAGAAGAACAAGTATGACTCGGGAAAGAAAGTTAAGAAGGAGAGGGAGGAAGAGTCTGAATGACTCGTCTCCCTTTCACCCAACTTAATGTAGAAACTACAAAAATTATAAAATAATCCCGATGACCAGAAATTGTCATGGAAACTAGTAAAAGAGCTGAATTCTGTGTTGGAGCAAAACACAACAGTCTATGACGAGGCCAGGAGCAAGGGCTTGGCTGTCCTTGGGGGGTTCAGGTTGTACAAAATGACTGTTGAGTCTACACTTACAGGGGCTATTAAGGGGACTCTTGTGAACTGGTCACATGTTCTAGAAAGTATTCAACACAGGGGAGAAATGAGAATTAAGGGAATGTATAAGGGCGATGACTAATTCATGCCGAATATTCTTTGAATGAAAGAATGAATAAATGAGACTTCCTTTTAGCATGAGCTGTGATTTACACAGAAAGAAGCCAAAGTCAGGAGGCTTTTGAAGCATTAGTACATGTAGGAGTTAACTTGCTCTCTCTAGTCACTGTTCCTTGCATCATTTCTGTTTTCCTTCCCATTCCCACTTCTTTTTTTTTTTTTAAAGATTTTATTTATTTATTGGACAGAGAGATCACAAGTAGGCAGAGAGGCAGGCAGAGAGAGAGGAGGAAGCAGGCTCCCTGCGAGCAGAGAACCCGATGCGGGGCTCGATTCCAGCACCCTGGGATCATGACCTGAGCCGAAGGCAGAGGCTTAACCCACTGAGCCACCCAGGCGCCCCCATTCCCACTTCTTTATGCCATACAGTACTTTCCCTGTGAGTCTCCAAATAAAAAAAAGCCTATCCTCCCCATCTTTCTCCTTTCCCTTTCAACATAGTTAAAGCGTAGTGATGTACAGTTGCTCACTGGATGACTCAGCACTTGACTTACACGAATTTGACCTTATACAAATAAACGATTACCTGAGACACTTAATGCAGTTTTAGAAATGTAGAAAATTTCACATTATGTAGGGAAACAAAAATAAGTCTAGTGCATAGATGAATGCTCAGAAGCAAGGCTCAAAATAGGCTCCACTGGAAGGAGAGCAATTGTTTCCCATTTTCTAAGGTCTCTCCATCCCTGCATGGGTCTCTGTGGCTGGGATACTTGCCTATCACTTCCTTTGACAGTACTCCTGTTTGCAGTTCAGTGCTCAGAGCCTGGGGTCCCACAGCCTGGATTTGTAGCCTTTTTCCACCATTTACCAAGTAAGTGACTTTGGGTAAGTCTCAACTTCATAGTCTACAAAGTAGGGATAATAAGGTGTCCTTCCTCGGTGTTGTTAACCTAAAGAAATCAGATTATCTCCGCACAGCACCCACCTGGAGTGAATATATCTGCCAGTAAAAGGAAAACCCGATGTTGCTCATATCAAGGACAGGCTTCCTGTTCTCCTGGCCTCCATGTTAGTGCTTTCTGTTGGGTCCCCAATGTTGGGCCATGGTCAAAGGAGCGAGACTGATACAAAGCGAAGGTCAAGCAAAGCTTTATTTCTCTCCAAGCATCAAGAATCAAACTGACCGTCAAACAGACTGGTCGGGGCCACCCCTTACAGAGAGAGCGACCCCTCCCTGCCTCACAGACTAACTGTTATAGAGCAAAGGCCATGTGGTTGAGCCTGGCCACACACAGGTGGCCAATAAGATTGCAATACACAGAGAAAGCTGCACAGTCATGCTAGGTCACACACGGGTGGCCAATTGAACTACAATTGAAGTAGAAGGCCCATAGTTCAAATAGCCCCATAGAAGCTATTTGAACTAGCTTATCACCTTAGTCAGAATGGGTGCCCAAAAGGCACCCCAAAGGCGGGGCCCACACTCCTTGGTAGCTAGGAGACATTATGCGCCCCCACTGATTAGATGTCTCCACCTGGCCTGACCCTCCCTTGTATTTGGGCTTTGTTACCTGGGACTGGTTTCCCGGACTTGCTTTTAAGTAAGTTCTGGGCCGGGGGGTGGGGGGGGGGAGGTTGGTCGGTCAGTTTAAGTTTTATTGCGTAAACAACAAAATAGCTGTTCAACCCAGGTGGGGCCGCTCTGGCTAAATAGGTCCTTAGACTTTCGAACTTTCAAATTATGAAAGAACAGAAGAGAACTACCCTACAAACAGGAAGCATCAGTAGCAGAAAATGTGGTGCTGTGGGGCTTTAGATCTAAGCGACTCTTTTCTGGTGTTTTTTTGTGAGTGAATTGGACTGATCTGAGTTAATATAGTGATGAAGTGAGCTTGATGTTCCAGATGTTTTTCCAGAAGTTTGGCAGCACTCTCGTCTTTCCTGATGGCTGTCTTTCATGTGTAGGTTCTCCTAGATTACTAAATGTGGAAGGTGGGGGATCTCTCAAAGCCCATTTGAAGAAAGAGAAGAGAGGAGAGAAATATTCAAACACTGTAACCTCAATATTCTCCCTATAAAAAGCAACTTTTGCAGAAACTCAGGTCAGATGTCTTTAAGCTACGATGCAGAGGAAGAAAACATTCTCCAGCTCTCGTTGAATGGAGAATTTATCAGGCTGCATTTAAAAAAAATCTCCTTTTGTGGAGCTAGTGAGAGTCTCGGGAACCATGTTCATATCCATAATAATGAAGACAGATAAGGGTGCCTGACTCAGATTCTGCCCATCAAAACAAACCGTCCAAGCACCATGTGAAAAGCTTTGATAAAGCCCCCGTGAAGACAGTTCATGCAGTCCATTTGTCATCGAATATGGTTTCATCCTCAGCACAACATTTTTAAACAGCTTGATTTAAAAAAAAAAAAAATCAATAGTCCTTGAGTACGAATGGTATCAGAACAACAATCTTCAATTTAATATTAAGGGCTTTATTCACATCTCTTTTAGCTTTAAACCAACTGGCCTGTATCATAGTCTAAATTCCAACAGTGATTTTTCCAATGCTTCTGGATTAATTCTTTCTCACTTTTGTCATGCAGCACAGGTAGAGCCTCTTTTCTCTCTTACTGGTGGTTTTTCAGACTTGACTTCTGAGTATGGAAAACTCTTTTATCAAATAGACTCTTACTCAGAACTCAACAGCAGAGTGGACTTGCTCAGCAAGGATCTCCTATCAGGAAGATCTTTGGAAAACCACTGCCCTATAGCAAAAGTGCCTTGTTTGATGGGCAGAGTTCACAGCTAGAACAGAGAAGCCATCAAAATGTGATTTGCGCAGAGAATGGGAATTCATTAAGTAGCACATAAATAGAACCTAATAATGTGTAGTAACTACATTTATGAAAAAGTTGCGTTACAGTATTATGCCTCACCATGCTTCACTAGAAATAGAAGAGGGGATGGGTTTAAGACTGTATTTTCAAGTCTGCATTTCCTACTTCCCTCCAGGTGTAATGAGCTAGAGCTCTGGAGCAACACAGTATCAGTTGGCCTCTCTCCCAAATGACTCTTCTCCCAATAAATAGAATTTGCACAGCCCATGTTTGGAACATGGCCCATCCGGAAGTACCTATAGCAGAGGTAGTACAAAGACCATCTCCTAAGTTGCTCTGACTTGGACATAAGACGGGGGAAGGTGGAACTTTTCTTCCTATCCAAGTGCCCAGTCTTATTTTGTTGAAAGAAAGAAAGGGAGGGAGGGAGGGAAGGGGGGAAGGGGGAAAAGAGGAAGGAGAAGAAAAGGAAAGGAAAGGAAAAAGAAAAGAGAAGAGCCTTGATCCTAGAAACATTGCTCTACAAATATTAACCCCCTGTATTCTTTTTTAAATCTTTTAATTTATTTTCAGCATAACAGTATTCATTGTTTTTGTACCACACCCAGTGCTCCATGCAATCCGTGCCCTCTCTAATACCCACCACCTGGTTCCCCCACCCCCACCTCTTCAAACCTTTCAGATTGTTTTTCAGAGTCCATAGTCTCTCATGGTTCACCTTCCCTTCCAATTTCCCCCAACTCCCTTCTCCTAACTCCCCATGCCCTCCATGCTATTTGTTATGTTCCACAAATAAGTGAAACCATATGATAATTGGCTAAGAAGACTCGCCATCTTTATGATAAGCCTTCACTTTCCAACTCCAGAATGAGATCTTTGGTTTTTACAAACTTAGAGAAGAAAAACCTTCCAGTTCCTAAAGAAAACTACCCAGAAGAGAAGTGGAATGAGGCAGATCCAGGAGCATGACCCTGCTGGTATAGCACAAAACTAGAGTGTCCAAGCATCGTGAGTTTCTCAGAGGACAAGACAGTCACATGATATATTTTATTCTTGTACCCCTTGCACTGAAACTTTCTTTTCCTGAGTCTTCCAGTTTCTCCAACACAGGCAGCCACCATCCCTCAAACTGCTGCTAGTCCTTTGCATAAGGAATTTTACGCTTCGGGTCTATCTCCTCATAACCCACTCCTTTTCACTCAAGTCAGGAAGGGGCAATGATGTCCCAGGGCTGGAACTCACAGGCTCTTTAGAGCTGATCATTAAGTTTTCAGGAATTTTGCAAGCTACTGTTAAAAATTAAATTGCGTAAACTTAGGACTAAGTAAAATTGGTTGCAGAAAAGAGTAGCAGATGCTCAAACTCACCCCTTCCTTGTTATTTTACAAATACCTCTACCCTGATGCGTCCCTTGTATCTGTTTGGTGGAAATATCATACAATAGTGTGCAAGGATATTTCATATCCTGTCCTGTTAGGTTGGCAGCTTGAAATCAGTCATAGATTTCTAACAGTGAACTTGGAAAACACAAAAAATTGGGGCTTTATTTTCTGGAGAGCTGGTTTTTAAATGTTTATGATCACATCACTGGCAAGGAACATATGAATAGATACCTACTCCTTTGCCGATACCTGACAAAACAATTACTTCCGTTTACATGACTGGCTAGTGGGACATTTTGCCGTCAACTAGCTATTTTTATAATGCTGTGAACTCTGATACACACAAGTGGATTCCCTCATTCTCTCTTTATCACCAGTGAAAATTGTAAGTCAGTAGCAATAAAGAATTAGGTTAGGTTTAAACAAGAAATAAAAACTATGCCAATCAACTGTGTGGGTAGCACTTTATACTGTTAGAAAAGGAGTAAATATATGAAACTCATAAATCTATTGCATGAATATATCAGACAGAGATGGAGAAAAAGCCATCACAAGAGGAAGGGCATAAACTGTGCTATGTGGAAGGAAAGAAATGTACCAAAATAAGGAAATGTACTGCATGGGTTCATAATTTCATAATAATGTAAGCTCATTATCAAGAGTAGTCTGTGATATTTTTGCTGGGCAGTAAACAGTTTGTTACTGGTAGAAAGAAGACTTGACTGATAATACAGAAGAATGACTGAGGGAATACTTAATGACTCTCACATACACTCACATTCAAAGCCAGGCCAATTTGTCAGGGGAGGGAGGTCTCTTGTACTTGTGGGTGCCTTTCTGCATAGTGTCCATCCACAAGTCACTGAGCATTTCTCCCTTCTTGGACTCCAGGCCTGACACCCCTAAGCCTCAGTGTCCATCCCTGCCTACGTCCTATACGCCCAGTCCCAAGTGCTTGTTCTAGAATAGCCTCTTCTCTGGATGAATCCTAACAACATTTTCCTTGGTGGATAAAGTATATGACTGTATGAAACAGGCACTGGGATGAAGCAAATGGGGCATTTACTTCTGGCGCAAAGTTTAAGGGACACCAAAAACCGTTATAATCAAGATAAATAATATTTTTAAATTAAATTAAAAATTTTAATGTTTAAACAATCAAAATTCATGCAAAGAACCCACAATTTTTAGAATATTAAATTTTAAAATAATGACAGGATCGTAATTTCGTAAAAACGTAATTTCGTAAAAACAGGATCGTAAAAAAAGGGTGTTCTCACTTGTAAACCAGTCTTCCAAGTGAAATGCTCTTGTTCCCATTTTCTCTTGGCTCCTGTGAGAGTTTGCTCCGTTAGCCATTTCCTCTCCCCTAGATTTTCAGCTTCCTCTGAAAGAAGTCTTCTTCTCCAAAGAAGCTCAAGTTGTCTTGATTTCCTCCTAGTTAACACCTCCCTCATATTTTCCTCTTACACTAGAGCTTCTTGAAAAAAATAACTCATGCTCAATGTCATTATGTTCTCCCTTCCCCTTTGGCATTTCCTCAGGAAACAATGCTGATTATTCCTATCTTCTTGAGGAATCTCTTCTTCTTTGACTTCTTTGACACCACACTTCTATCATTTCTCCTGTTTCTCAGCATTCCTTCTCAGTCTTATTCGCAGGTTCATTTATTTCTTTCCTTTCTTCCAATGTTGGTAATCTCAGGTGCTGACCTCAGTCATCTTCCCCTCACCCCCAACTTCCTGGTGACCACATCCATCCCCATGATATTTTTGTCATAAATAAGTACACGACTCTCTTTTCCAGCTCCAAAGTCTCTCTGAGCTACAGTTTCTTATATAATGTTCACTATATATATATATATTTCTTATATAATGTTCACTAAACATCTCCTCTGGGCCATCCCCTAGACACCTCAAACTCAATATATCCAAATTGAAATCATTTGACACCTCCCCAGTTTGTATTCCCTGTATTAAATATTTGGTTGGATGGCACGGGGAATGAAATAAGGAAGCCTGGAGTCATTTTTTTTTTTTTTAACAAATCTGAGAAATAATGGACCTATTATATTAGTTTTTAGGTATGCAACATAATGATTTGATATATGTATTAAAATTGATCACCACAATAAGCTTAATAAACATCCATCACCATACATGGTTATAAATCTGTGTTTTCTTATGATGAGAACTTTTAAGAACTATTCCCTTAGTAACTTTCAAATATACAACACAAGATTAACTATAGTCACTATGTTGTATATTATATTCAAAAACTTATTTATAACCAAAAGTCTGTACATTTGAACATCTTTACCCATTTCACCCTCACTTACTACCACTTCCAGCAACCCCCAGTCTATTCTCAGTATCTATAAGCTCAGTTTTTTTTTATTCTACATATAAGTGAAATCACAAGGTATTTGTCTTTCTCTGTCTGACTTACTTTACCTAGCGTAATGTCCTTAAGGTCCATCCATGTTGTTGCAAATGGCAGGATTTTCCCTTTTCTATGGTTGAATAATATTCCAGTGTGTGTGTGTGTGATAGTTTTATCTACTGATCAGTGGACACTTATCGGTTTTCCCTCTCCTCAATGGTCTGGGGCTCTTCAGTCCTATATGCTCCCAGGAATGCCTCTGCCATAAAATGGAGCTGTCAGTGGAGGCCCCAGAACTCCTTTCAATATCTGCTCACAGAACCTTTACGACACCTGCTCTCTTGAAAAGACCTCCCCCCATGCTTTCTGCCTAAGATCCTCCCATCATAATATTCCTCTCTGTCCTCCTCTGCTGCCACTCTCCCCTGTACTCTCTCTGTGCCACAAATACTAGCCTTCCTGTTTCTCACTGGACCTTTCTCCTCTCATATACTCACATGGCTTCCCACCTTCCCTCATTCAGCTGTCTGCTGATAGAAAACTCTACTAGAGAGGCCCTCCCCCAACCACCTCAAATAAGAATAGCAACCACTGCCCTCCTATCCTCCAGTGCTCCTGTCCTGCTGCTCCCTTTCTCTTCACCGCACTTACACACGCCTGACTTATCCATATTTATCTGTTTCTTCTCCCTTCCCTGTTAGAATATAAATTTCTTGTTGGTAGAGTCTGTTGTATTAACTCTATGTCTTCGTCACCTAGAACAGTATTTGGCATTTAGTAGATGCACAATAAATACTTGTTAGTTGAATGAATGATGAATTCCTGTCACATCTACTTGAACACTTATTGTCTTTCTTAGTTCTCTCTTACGCCTATTCAATAAATATTTACTCAGCCCCTCCTGTAAGCCCTGCATAGTGCTGGGTGCTCCCCATTCTCTTGCTCTCCAGGTGTCATGGTCTCCAGCCTGGGCTCTTGCAATTGTCCTTTAACCGGTTTCCCTGCTTACAGTCAGGTCTCTCTTTGTTCTTCTGCCGCTGCTGAACGATCTCTCCAACTTGGCTCAAATCGATAGGTTCTTGGTGAAGCTCTTCTCAATAATTTTGGTGGAATTACTGGACCTTCCTTGTGCCTTAGTGTATCTTGTACAGATGGTTATCATAGTACATACAGTGTGACACTTCACTGCAAACATTTATACATGTGTCCTGCTCTATTTGACTCCAAACCCAGTGAGGTCAGATACTATCATTTATTTGCCTCTGAGACTTATTCTTATCCTATGTAACACAGTGCCAGGGCTGTCATGAATGCTTGGTAAAAATTTGTTGAATAAATGAAGTAGTAGTACATTCAGTGAATTATCTGTCTTTATGCCAAAGATTCCAAGCACTTATACACACATCATAGTATGTTTTTCTAACTTACAAAATTACGTGACCACACATCTCTATATAACCGGTAAAAAACGGGTAGTATTATCTCTCTCTAACAGAAGAGGAATTGGATTTATATCTGTTTCCTACAGAAAAATTGGATTTATATCTGTTTCCTAAGATTAGTTTTCACCCAAAGCTGGATTGATAGTGTCAACTCCAGTGTGCAGATTATTATTAGATGCTAAAGGATTAGCAAAGCAAAGTAGAAAATGTTCTCTGCCTTTAAGGATCATACTAACTCTGAAGGAGAAGACAATACACATAGAAAATACAGGTTCATCAAACACTTTAACCAACCTAAAAAGGAACCACCCAAATATTAAGGCAGAAAAAAGAAAAGTGCTGCAGGGCCCGGCTGAACTTCTTCCATGGTAGGTTAGTATCTTTATGCAGATGACAGCTGCTCTACCTAGAGGGCTGTACTCCAAGGAGGAGATGAGTCACCTCTTCCAAGCCGGCAGTGTTCTCTCATGGCCAGCTCTCCAGGCTGTAAACAGAATCACAGAGTTCAAGTCTGAGCAGCACTTCCACCACTTACCTGGAGGGAAGATGAAGCAGGTGGCAGAATACATAGGGAAATGATGGATTCCTAGTGAATGGTCTAGGTTCACTATCACCAGCAAGACAATAGGTAGAAGGTACCATTTTGAAGGAGGCTGCTGAAAAGAACTAAGATGATGTCTCTAAAACTAAATCAAAACTCTACCAGCTATTTAACCTCAAAATTGTGAACTCTGATTTTCTGGAAGAGGACTGTGTTAAAAAAAAAAATGGGGTGGGAAAAGAAGTCAACATTTACAGATATTTTCCACATGTTTTGAACTGTTGTTTTGAATCCTCTGTCTCAATGCATCCTTACAACAATATTGCAAGATAAATACTACTGGCTCTATCTGTATAGATAAAGATATTGTGGGAAAGAAAGGCTCATGTAAAAATAGTAATTATTTGGGGCACCTGGGTGGCTCAGTGGGTTAAGCCACTGCCTTCGGCTCAGGTCATGATCTCAGGATCCTGGGGTCAAGCCCCGCATCGGGTTCTCTGCTCAGCAGGGAGCCTGCTTCCCTCTCTCTCTCTCTGTCAAATAAATAAAATCTTTAAAAAAAATAGTAATTATTTGCTTCCATTAGCATGAATGCATGGAATTTTATTTTATTCTATAGGCTATAATCTATTAATCTCATTATATATTTTGTGGCTTTTCCCAGCTTTGACCATGGGAGTGCCTTCAAATGAACGCTTGTGTCCTTTTCCCATGGCCCCATCAGTTTTCTGAGCATTCCTTTACTTTCTGGCACCACAAGATACTTCAGACACACTTTGTTTATTTTTCTTGCTTCATCCCTGGAATCAGCCAGGGAGCCCTGGCTCCTTTTATTGAAGAATCATGTGCCAGTTGGGCTCATTGAGGTGTCACTGTTGCTGGGTTCTTGTAGAGAAAAGAGAGAAGAACTTTGTGCATGTGTATTTTTATATACATTCCATAAACACTCATCTCTATCTTTTTCTCTATCTCTAAATATATTAAAGACCATGAGCTCATACTGAGATCTCTGATTCCAAACCTTCACCTCATGGTTCATTCTATTCTGCCTCATTCCTTTCTCCAACAGTGAAAAACTAGTCATTGATTATCCAGGGTATATTCATTTATTTGCTTCATTCTAGAATATACACAGTTATTGAATTGCTAACCCACACCCCAGTGAAAAACAAATTTAGTAACAACCCAGTGGTTTTTTTTTCCTTTAGCCTTACAATATAGAGTTCAAAGACTATTTGCCAAATTTGTTGTTGCGTGTATTTTGAGTTTCCTCTGCTTCTTGATTTAACTATTTATTGAGTATGGCTAACATTACTCATAGAACTACCATGATTCCCAGAGTCAGAATCATATATATATGTATATGCATATGCATACCTACTCAGAGAGGTGTCCCTTCCCTCAGCCCTTACACCTGCTGGCATTCTGTCCACCCAGTCCCTTCCTATTTCCTTTAGGTGACCAATCTTCTTAGTTCTGGTATATCCTTCTTATGTTTCTGTTTGCATGAGAACATACACATATATTTTCCCATGCTGTATTATATATATTATGATATTCTCTTGTACTTGGATGTTTCACTTAAAAGTATATCCTGGAAATTAATCCATATGAGTTAATAAAGATCTTCCTCACTTTCTTTTTTAATAGCCTCATGGTACTTTACTGTGTGCATATATCCTCCACACAGTCTTTGATTCTTGGGCACTTAGATTGTTTCAAATACATTTCAGTTATAAATAATGCTGAAATGAATAACTGTGTGCAAGTACTTCTTCATATTGTTAAAGATATATCATCAGGGTAAATTCCTAGAAGTGGGTTGTAATTTTGTTAGACATTGCCAAATTATCCCCCTACTGGTTGTACTAGTTTACATTCTCCCAGACGTATATGAGAGCACCTGTTGCCCCACAGAATGGCCAACAGAATATATTCTTATACTTTTTAACCCCACCAATTCCATAGGTTACAACTTATATCTCAATGTTGTCTTAACTTGAATTTCTCTAATTATGAGAACATATTATTGAACATATTTTCATATACTATGGACCATTTTTATATCTTTTGGGGGAATTGCTATTTGTATCTTTTCCCATTTTTCTATGAAGTTCTTTGTTTTTTGTCCCTCAACTTGCAAAGGGGCTATTTAGACATCTTTTTATAGATGAGTCATTTGAAAATCTATATACATTCTACTGCTTACCTGATAAATGTCATTTACCTTATAGAGTTTCATTTAGTGTACATATCCCATGTTTTTTTTTTTCACTAGAAATTTAGAAATTTCACAAAGAAATTTAGGGCACTTCACACATTTTATTGTAGTTAATGCTGTTTGCATTTTATAAGCACACATTTTTATCACAATGTGGCTAAGTGACCCAGCAGAACCAAAGAAACAAATTCATGTGAGAACTCCTTCATGCAATCCCTTCATGAAATATTTACTTAGAACAAACAAACATTTTTTTAAAAAGAAAGTATATTAACTTGGCCATTCTATGACTCTAACACTCATTCTTCTAAAAAGTAGGAGAGGGCCTCTTAAGTCATTGCACTCAAGGTAATAAACAAGTAGAAAGAGTGAAACAATGGAGAAAAGTACTAAAATGGAGATTTAATCAGATTAAACAGCTTCACTAAGATTGCATACCTAGTCAAAGACTGAGCTGTGCAATTTCTGATTTCTATTTAAAAGGTTTCATTTAATATCCTTGTGAGTTCTATGAAAGAACAAATAAAGAATTTATTAAACTTCGCAGATGGTATTGAGGTGTTTTCAATAGAGGGAAGAATAGAAACACAGCACATATGGAACTAACAAGGTTCCAAATGTGTGGGTAGATGATCATGACATGTGATTCATCTTGGGAAAACACCTACTGATACTCATTGCAGGGGAAAAACATTGGTATTACAAGTCAAAAGAAATCCAAGAGGATAAAATTCCACAGGGCTTGGGGGGTGATAAATAGGCCTGTTAATAACGAATACAATAAAATCATAGATATTTGATCCGAAGAAGCTTGAGAAACAAATGAATAATAGCAATCAATTGCATTAAGGAGAATTCCTCTGTCACACAGGAGCTCACAAGTCAGGTTGACCAGGTCAAATTCAGTCCATTAATGTGTTTTGTTGGAGCCATGATAAATAAATATATATATATATATATATTTTTTTTTTTTTTTGAATGCATTTAGGTCCTACTACTCATTCCCTCTTGTTTTATATGTGACAGAATTTTACTCATCTCTTTTCCTCCTTGTCCCCTCATGTGCATTTGTGTTTGTTCAGTCTCTTGTGTACTATCGTATCTTTCCCTTCTTTTCAATGCAATTGATTTATTGAAGAAACTGGGGTAGAATGTGCCACATTCTGGATTTGGCTGATTGCATCATTGTTGCATCATTTAACTCGATCTTACATCCACTCTATTTCCTGAAAATTGTAAGACAGATCTGGAACAGAAGTTGGCCAGCTTTTTCTGGAAAAATGGAGGCATAGCAAATACCTGAGGTTTGATGGGCTGTAAGTTCTCTGTCACAACTACTCCAGTCTGCCACTGTAGCAAAAAATCAGCCATAGACAATACTAAATGCAGGGGTAATGACTGTGTTTCAATAAAACAGTTTCAGAAACTGGTGATACAGTATCAGTTGGGGCAGATGCAATGGTACGTGTGATGACCTGGAGACAGAACATGCCATCTTCAAGGCATAGAAACATTCAGTGTGGTGGAGGATAAAGTGGAGAAAAGCTTGAGTGAAGGACACCTGCCTTCAGCAACATTGCCAGAGGTTTGGGTTCCCCCCTTGATGCTCACACTTACCAAATTCTACCTTCCTCTTTATCTCCTCCTTGCAAGTCATGTATAGCATTCTCATAGGTCAAACACATACCATGTGTTGTACAGTTATGATCACATGGATAATTATGGATCAATCTCCCAAAAGATGGCAGCCAACTTGGCATTAGTCATCAACTATTTATTGAGCACCTACTATGTGCCTGGCTCTGCACCAGGCACTTGAGGGCAGGGTGATGAACAAAAAGAGTTTTCTTTCATGGAGCTTATAGTCTAATGGCACCAAAGAAATACATTAAGGAGATAATCCTAAAAATGAAATGGAATCATCTAAACTGAGGTAAGTGCTAAGGTGTAAGAGGAGCAGTTGTTGAAGAGACTATAACAAAGGATCTTGATCCATTATTGGATAAGGGAAGGCTTCCCTGAGAAATTTTTCTTCCATTCAAATTTCAATCTGCCCCTAATCTTGTTGAGGATCCCCATCTGGACTGGAAATTCGATCTCCTCAGTCACTATTTTCATCATCAGTAATAATTCTGGCTGGGTGTCCCTGGTTATTGAGGTAACAGGCTTCTGCTTTTCTTTTCAATTTTACTGATGTAAAAGGCTCAGTTCTCCCAAAGAGTCAACCCCCTTGAGATCCCCAATTCTATGGAGGGAGTGTTTGTCCCTCTTCTAGTTTTGATCTTCTGGGAAGACCTCTAGCCTACCTATCTCTTAGCACTTTCCCTGGGGCTTTGTTAAGCCTGGAAACATCTTTGCATCCAGACCCTCAAGGGATCACTACTGCTCCAAACACCAGATTTCTAAGGTAATGTGTGAAGAAAAAAAACAGAATCCACCAGATAAGTGTATGGGTGGAGGAACAGCTGGGAAAGAAAGGGCGCTGGCCCGAGGCATGCTTAACCCTCCCCTCCACTCCTCTCCCGGGGGTTCTGCTTGTGATGAGGCATCTCTACCTCTTCTTTCAGAAAGCAGCTCTGATGTTCATTGATCTGCTCTCCTCTATCTGCTGGTGTGACAGGTGGGGATTAATTTTTTTTTTCTCCAAAGTTTCCTCTTAGGAGAAGAGGTCACTTGATAGGAAACTTTCCAAACTATCTGCTTCCCATACACCTTTTCAACTGCTCAACCCGCCCTGGCTTTTGCAGCTCTCTGCTTCTGTAAGGGCTTCCTGAGCCCTCTCTACCGGGAGAACACAAGCTCAGCTGATGAATACCTCCCTTGCTCTGTGACATGGTCCCAGGCTCCTTTTTCCTCAAAACCCAGCAGAGTGAGATCACCCCCCTCTCTGCTCCCACAGCTCCCTGTGTGGGCCCTGCTCTAGCAGTTACCACACTCTGTCATTAGATTGTAATGGGCTGTTTGCAGATCTGTCTTCCCAGCAAAGACCTTGACCGCTCGAGGCCTGGCATAATTCTTTCTTACTCTTCTTCATGTCTCTGGTGCCCTGTGTTATGTGTCACATTGTGGGTGCTGAGGAATGTTTTGATGATTTCATTAATGATACTGCTTTGTTTCACATGCACAGCTAGCACAGATACTAAAGAGGTACCACTCTAAAGAGATTTCACACATTCTGCTAATGCAAAAGAGGAGACTAAAGCCCAATGGGTAAGTGAGAAGTTTCTGTGTTTCAGCTGTGTTTCAGTGCCTCCCTAAAACCTGAGAGGGGTCCTGAAAAAAAAAAAAGGTCAGATTTTCCACAAGCTGAACCAGGCCAGCTGGGGAAATTTCACCCTTTATCAGTCTACCTCTTGCCTGCACCCTAAGGCCTCAGGAGTCTAGTGAGGGGCTGGCTTATGGAAGGTCTCTCCCCCTTCTAGGGAGAAACTGGACTGCATCTCAACAATGCAACTGGTCTATGAATTTGACTTTTCAACAACCTGCTGACCGAGGATTCCCCAGGAGCCTCAGATCAAGGAAATAACATCCCCCCCAGAAGAGAGAATAAAAACAGAATTTAAAAAAAAAAAAAAAAAAAAAAAAAAGGAAGTCTGATACCCGGCTATGCTGGTATCTTTCTAAAGTCCTAATACCATAATAAAGGCTTTCCGCTTCTGTTTCATTATGTGGCAGCCAGAGCCTATAAACACTGTGGGTGGCAGAGAAAACAGCGTCTAGAAACAAATAAGAAAAACTAAAGATGAAACTGGGAATATGTGCACGGCTTACACTTTGGTATTCTGTGGTCATGACAGCTTTTGCTCTTATGAAAGTACTGTGTGTGCTGTTCTTTTTCTCTGTAATGATTTCTGAAACCGTGTGACTTGCAGAATTTGCCTTTTAAAAAAAATGCAGTGAGTGTTTAATCGTTCGGGGTGTGAGTAACCACATTCTGTTCAAGTACGCTTCCAGCCTTCACGTTCCTCCTTATCAGCGACAGTACTCCAAACACTTGTCTCAATTTTCAGATCAAAGCTGATGAAAAACAGACCTCTACAGGGTTGAATTGCTCTCTGCATTTTTGGGCCTTAGAAGAAAATACCGTCAGCACTAGAAAAGGCTGAATGTTTTTTGGTGCTTTATCTTTAGTTGGTAAATTCTGCTTTACCTTTCTACTTTGCTTATTTTCTTACTCTGCCAGTGTCATTCGCTTCGTGAAATGTATCTTTTAATTAATTATTCTTGTCTCTAAGTGTCTTCCGTGGCTCATGATCAGAGCAAGAATTTATATTAGCAAAATAGGATCTGTCACTAAAGGGGAAATATCCTGGCTTCTTTCAACACGGAATTAACCTCATTTAAACGATAATCACCTTAATTGATTTTCCAGATAAATCTTTTTGTTGGTTACTTTTTCTTTGAAGTTGCATATAGGACGGCTTTTCTACAAAGAGCAGGAATTCAGAAGCATGAAAACACTACATTGTAGAAGAGCTGCAAAGTCTGATTGAGAAAGCGTTTGGAGAGAATTCTAAAGCTAGCCGCCAAATCCAAGCACAACAATAACAACCCATTCACATTCAGCTCAATGGAGGATCTTCAAAAAACATCTCTCAGAAATGCATTTTGAAATACGGGGAGTTTTATACAGATTCCACATTTTCTGTCTGGGTTTTTATTAAAACAATGCAAATTACTGTAAATCATATCGTAAATATGTATAAGGTAAGTGAAGGAAAATAAGGCTATAACAAATCGGAACAAGATGAGTGGTTACATAAGTTGATATGATTTTCCAAAGGCAACCTTAAAAACAATAGTAGATTACCCAAGTTCAGGTGTTTACCAAAGCAAATAGAAGCAAAATTTCCTATGCTTCGGAGAAAACTAATTTAGTCATTTGGGAGTGAAATTATGGTCTGAGGATTTACATTTATTTCTACATTCTCTTCAATATAATGCTTCAGAAGTGCATATGTATTCCTTTCTTAAGAATGGGGAACGAAGGTCATCCTTCTCCTTTCAGTCCAGGTACTAAGAACATTATGATAACGTGGTTTCATCATTAGACGCACTACATGGTACAGAATGATCATTGGGCTAGAAATGAAGAAATTCAGGTTCTCACCCCAGATGCACCATTAATTGGTTTTGCATTCTTGGGAAAATCAATGAATTTGATAAATATTTCTTAAGCTCCTAGGTACTGTGCAAGATGTTTGGACATACATTGGCAATAGAAAAGGCCCCTTGACTTCCAAGTTCTTTCCCCTTAGTAAAAAGAGATTGACAGTTAAAAAAAAAATCACAATAAAGAACTATAGGTACAAAAATAAGAAATGGAAGGGAAGGGAGCATTTCAAAAACTTTAAGCCTTTGGCCTTACTTGCTTCAGGGTATTTGACAAGGTGGGCCAAAAGTTAAAGCTGGAGGTATAGGGGGAAAACAAAATCGTGGAGTGGGTTTTGCATTATACTTAGGAGTGAGACTTAATCATATATCAAGTGATCCTCAAATTCTGATATGCAACAGAATTATTTGGGAAGCTTTTTCAAACATATAAGTCTGCCCTTAATGATGGCATCAGTATCTCCAGTGGCAGGACCAAGACACCAATGGCTTTGACAAACTCTTAAGGTTCTTCTAATCTACCCAAAAGTTTGAAAACAACTGGTATAGTCAGTGGGGAGCCACTGAAGGCCCTAAGGTAAGGGAATAACACCATAGTTGTATTCTAGAAAGATCACTCTACCAAGTGTGTAGAGAATGGACTAGAGAGGCAGGAGCCTAGAGATAGAAAGGCCAATTAAAAGTCTATTTTCCCTGTGACCCACAACCCAGCAACCCCCTCTTGGAGATATGTCTGAGAGAAAGTCTAATATATGGACCTCAGGAGATAAACAAGAATGTTCACAGATGTGGTGTGTCTAGTTGCAAAAAACAGAGACCCAAATATCCACGAATAGAAGAATGGATATGTTTTGGTATCTTCCCACAATAGAATATTCCGCAGCAATGAAAATGAGTGAGTCAAGTCTGTTTGCAACAGAATAAGCTAATCTTAAAAATGATTTTGAGGGTAAAAATGCAGGTAATGGAAGACTACCTACTGTATGATACTATTCAAACAGAGTTTTAAAACGAGCAAAACTAAATAGTCTGTATATACACACAGTTTTTCAACCATGTGAGGATATAAAAACACGCAATTTGGGATAGCATTTACCACTTCTAGAGGATAAAGGGATGAGTTCAGTGAAAACTTTGGTTGATAGCTGCTGTTGTTTTGATTATACATTACAACTTATATTTGGTAACCGGTCTGCAAGGATGTTTCTCCAGTGCACTATGCTTCCTAATACTTATACTCTCATGTGGTTCCCTCCCTGGAGAACAACAATTAAACCTGGGGGCATAATCAAGAAGATGCAGCAGAAGTGACACTGTGCAACTTACAAGCTTAAGTCTTAAGAAGACTTGGGTCTGCCTTCATAGCCTTCTAGAACACACACTCCGGGGAAGCAAGCCACCATGTAGGAAGTCCAACTACCCCAAGACCACTACATTGTGAAGAAACCCAAGTTAGCCACATGGAGAGACTGAATGGAGACAGGGAGATGCCCGACCAGCTATCCCAGTGGAGGCACCAGAGAGAAGTATGAAGAAGTTATCATACGTGTCCAGCACAGTTGAGCTTACAGATGATCCTAGCCCATTGGACTGCAATAACATGAGAAACTCATGTGGGATGTGCCCTGCTGAACTGATACAATCCTTAGAACTGTGAGATAGTAACTAATTGCTGTTTTAAGTCAAATGGCTTGAAGTGGTCTATTTTGTAGTAGATAACCAGAATGCTGTGTGTTACATACATTCTTTTGTACACATCAAAAGATGTGATTATTTTTCAAAAATGAGTTTACTAAAATAATTTAGTCAGAATTAGATAGTTCTGGCCACAACTCCAGGCTCTGCCACTAATAAGCTGTATAGCCCTGGGTAAGGGACTCATCTCTCTAAGAATCCCCTTTCTCATCTGAGAAATGGGGGAAATAATAGCTCCTAACTCATAAGGAGGTCAAGTGGCTTCAGAAATATGGTTTATACATCCTTATCCACTTAGAAGGCAAGGACTTAAATTATAGGGACTCAGTCATACTATAGACATTTGCTTCCTCTGGATTTAAGGGGAAAAGAAAAAGGCTTTTGTAAATGAAAAGTATGGATTATAGATCAAGAACTTCTGTGAATATCCATGGTGAACAGGACTCAGCTGAAACAAAGGATGACACAGTCTTTTCCTGCTCTGTGGCTTTATGAAGATTCATTGATTTCCTGGGGTTTATTTCAGGTATAAAACATTTGAATTCAGGTTTCCCAGGGACAGAGTTCTCTGCTAATTTCTCTATTTTTAGCAATATTTCTGTCTTTTGCTTCCTTCTCCTGTGGCGCTTTCCACATCGTGGGCTCTTCTCCTAACAGGTGACAGCAAAAATCGAAAGGATAATTCAGTCAATCTACTTGGTGGCTGGTTAATAGAGATATGGGGTGAAGAAGGAGGAACACGAGACTGAATGTATGTTCTTTCTGCAGGGTAGGTGATGCCTGGGAAGAGACGCTGAAACATGACTGTCAGAAGCCATCCTGTTTGAAAGATGATTGTACTCTGGGAAGCATTGAACTATGACCATTGTGTGTCCCCTCCATAGCCTCAGAGTATAATGAAAGTCAGTTTCCGCCCTTTTGCATTTAGCTTGGTCCACAAACGACACAATTCAGGAGGATTAACACCACCAGCTGGGAGGTAAGCATTGCTGTCCCAAAGAACTTGTTGCCCGTGGAGCTTATGAACCACGAAATATCAACATCCACGCGGGCTGGAGGAGATCTGTAGGGAGTCAGGCACGGCATGGCTGCCTCCTGCACAGGGGTCAGGCTCTCAATCTGCCGACCCTGGAGCTCACAGGATCAGAGGATGACTTCCATCTGTTCTCTATACCCACCAGGGCAGAACAAAAGGGATGGGCTGTAATCCAGCAGGAGGTATTTGGGTTAGATGAGCTCCAGAGGTCTCTTTAAGGTCTGATACAATGAACAGTATGTTTTTATTATCTCTGAGAAGAAGTAGCATTAAAAAAAAAAAAACAAAAAAAACTTAGTGTACTTCTGAAAAAAAATGTGAAATATTTGTTGAAACTTCATAAATGTCTGTACTTAAAAGATTTTTTTTTTTTTAACTTCAGTTAAGTGTTGAAATTTGTTAGAGAGTTGCTGTGGAAACTTTGGGCTTTGCTTATTGGCGTATCTTTCTCTTCAATCCTTCAGAAGGATGCTTTCCTTCTTCCACTGAATTCTGAGAAGGAAATAAAATAGTCATACTCCTTATGAGAGCTCCTTCTACTCCCAGGAGTCCTAAATGTTAGAAGCATAGTAAGACCAGTGATTGGAAACTCAAGAAGGTTAGATTTTTTATACTTACCTAGCAAATTCTCACGTAGTTTAGCATATCTAGTATCTAGAGGGTTGTTATTTTCCTGCTTTCCTTGGGGAAAAGCATGTAAATGCAACTCTCTACCTCACTGAGCTTTCCTAATAAATTCCAGTGCACTGAAATTTTTTTGAAACAATTTCAAACTTACAGAAAAAACTGCAAATACAATGCAGAGATTTTTTTTTTTCCTGAGCCATTGGAGAGTAAGTTGCTGACTTGATATTTTATAATCCCCAAATATTTAGTTCAAAGGTATATTCCTATATAACAACACATACCCAAATCAGGAGATCAAAAGTGACATTTTCCTACCATCTAGTCCTCAGCCCCCATTCAGGGTTTTCCAACTTTCCCAATGATGTCCTTTATAGAAAAGTTTACATTTAGTTGTGATGTATCTTCAGGGTCCTTCAGTTTAGAATAGTTCCTCAGACTTTCCTTGATTTTCAGGATCTCAATAGTAATGAAGATTACAGAATAATTTTTAAAAAAAATAGAGTCCCCTTCATTTTGTTTCCTCATGATTAGATTCATGTTATGCAACTTTGGCAGGAGTAGCACAGAAGAGGTGCTGTTCTCATTGCATCCTATTAGATGGAATGTGACTTTGATTCATCTCCTTACTGATGATGTTGACTTTGATCACCTGAGTCAACTGGTGTCTGCCTGCCTTGTCTATAAAGTTGCATGTTTCCTATTTTAATTAGTAAGTATTCTGCAGGGACGTGCTTCAAGACTATGTAAAATATCCTGTCCCTCATTTAACTTTCATTTTTAAAATTGGTATCAGTAAGCGTTCATGGATTCTTATTTTATTAAATGGATTATAGTAAGTTATTGTATTTATTTTGGTACTCAAATTGTTCCAGATTTAGGCAGTGGGATTCTCCTGCACCTGTTTCCTGTTTCCTTTTGACGTGTCATCCTCATTCTTTTAGCATTTCCTTACTTTCTGGCACAATGGCCCACACTTATCTTGTCCTTTGCCGTTCTGGCAGTGGACTCAGACATTTCTCAATGGAGCCTCGTTCCTTTCGTGGAGGACGGTATTTAGAAACCAAGATTTGCTTGCTAGGTGTGCTCACTGATATTAGGGTATTGCTGCTCCCAGCCCTCTCAACTGGTTTAAGATCTGTGTTTTAACAAAATGACAGATCTGTCAAAAGGTGGCAAATAACTCTTCTCAGTTTGAGAGTTTTCTTTGGACTTTGTGGTGATTTGAGCTATGCCAAAATAATTGATCCTATTATAGCCTATCTATCAATTGTTTTCATTTTGGCTTCTGAAATTTGTCTAACATGCATTTCACACCTCTGAGTTACAAATATTTCTCCCCATGTGTCCTTCCAGCAATATCACAGAAAAAGGTTTTGAAAAATCTTGAAGCGTACCTACAGGCATGTTGGTGAGAAATTTGTTTCATTTGAAGAGCAAACTCAGTGCCACAGACTGACACACACTTTGAGGAAAGCCAAGGGCAAATCCATTTTTTTTATATAGGTAGGTATTTTGTGACTTCCTTGTCCAAACTATTGGCTTTCTATACTGGTTGACTGTTATCATTACATTTGCAGCTTTTATAAAACACATTGCTACTCAGTATCCACTACACAAAGCAATATGGAGATTGCTGAGTAAAGATTTTTTTTTTTAAAGCTCTACAGGTGATACCAAAGTTCTACCCAAACTGAGAGCCACTGATCTAATTATATATCCTCACAGTTGCCTAAAATTCTATCACTAATAACTGCTTCCTTTGGATTAAGCAATTGCTTTTTGTTATCTTCTTTTAAAAGCATTTTAAAAATATTTTCAAAGGCTTAATCCTCCAGTTTCTAGTAATTTAGCACTAGTAAGTTGAGCAGGCTTTTAAATCATGACAAAAGCATTACAATTATATACACAAGGAAGCTGTATATGCCGCACACCCACTCCCCAGCACTGGTTATGTGCAGAAGTCAGCAGCTACCTAGATAAAGTGATATGCCGTGGAAACAGGAAACAGGAAGAAGCTTTGCCATCAGAATGATCTCAAGAGGAACTTTAGAGATAGAGCTGGACTTCTGAAAACAAGAACAATCTGGGAGGCATGTAAGAAAAAAAAAATGAGCCATATTTCCTTATCTATGTGATTATGGGCAAGATATTTCTCAGAATCTCCATTTCCTTGTTTGCAAACACTAATGCCTCAAACTAATACTAATCCTCATTTTGTGGGAATATAGTAGGATTTAATCATATAATGAAGCTAAAGTTCTTTACAGGTACCTGATACACAGCCAAAAGTCAGTAAATGGTTGCCTTTAAATAAGCAAGAGCTACTCTTATCCCTTCTAACTAGTACCACTTCTAACAGATAACTATTTCTGAGCCAAGTTATAAATTGGCTTAAATTTGCCTCTTGAGTGGCCTATATATAATATTCAATAATATCATTATTTAACACTAATCTTAGCATAAGAGTTTTGAGCTGAGACAGTTTATTTTTTATAAATGAAAACTCATTTCTTGATTTTTTTTTAAAGATTTTATTTATTTATTTGACAGAAATCACAAGTAGGCAGAGAGGCAGGCAGAGAGAGAGGAGGGGAGCAGGGCCCCCCGCTGAGCAGGAGCCCCATGTGGGGCTCAATCCCAGGACCCTAGGATCATGACCTGAGCTGAAGGCAGAGGCTTAACCCACTGAGCCACCCAGGCTCCCCACATTTCTTGATTTCTAAGGAAAAGCCTGTAAAACTACACTTAAATAAAAATTAATTTTTAAATAAATTACTCAGTATAATTGTTGGAATTGTAGTGAGGTGATGGATGAATTCAAAGTGATAAATAGTCTGTAACTGTTTATTGCACTAAAACTCCAATGCCATAACATTTGCAGTATTATGTGTAAGTAGCATACATTCTAGAAAAAAAAGACGATGTTAGAACATGAGGTGGTCATGGATGATACTGAATCTGGGAATTTATTATGGTATTTAAATTGGTATGTAATACATATTTCTTACTTTACCTGATGCATGTAAAGAGTCAACCGACCTTGTGACAATTTGAAGTAATAGACAAAGCATCTCAGAAATAAGCTCAGAATTATGTAGCTTGAGTCATGCACAATTTCCTATGGTGTCAAATAAAATGAATATGAAGTACATCCTTAATAAGCAGAAACAAAAACTGATAGCCCTTACAAAGGCAGAATTCTCTTAAGGAGATATATAGATCTCTCTCATATATATATATATATATATGTATATATATATATAAATATGAATATATTTATATATATGTATATTTATACACACATATATATATGAGAAAAAATCTATCAATATAGTTCTTCTATTTAAAGGAAATTGATGGTTTAAGTAAACTATATTTATATATCCATCAATGCTCTTTATAAAGATCTTTAGCAGGGAAACTCTTGCACTTGTTAATCAGTTGTGGCACTTGGTACTGATGCCTAAACCATGCCATGGGTTGGATGGGAGGGGAGAACAGCAAATCTGTTTGTTTTTAGCTAGTAAATTTTTATGAAGTCTCCAAAACGAACTAGCTCTGTGTTTGGGGTTGATATAACTCAGGGTTTGTATAATTGAATACAGAATACATGAAATATTACAGAGAAAAATGAAAAATGTGTTACTCGATTAAAGAGAGATTCATATGGGTTGCAGTCAAAGAAACCTTTATCAGACAGCACTTGACTTGGGTCTTAAAAGTGAACAGATACAAGTGGAGAAAAGAGGCATTCTATGAAGAACAACATATAAACACAGAGCTAGGAATAAACATCGATTGTATGGGGGACGCTTTCCTTAGTTATTGCTCTGTAACAAATCACCTCCCAACTTAAAACAAAGGCCATTTGCAATTGCCTATTATTCCTAGGTTGGCTGGGTGGTTCTGCTGGTGTGGGCTTGGCTCAGTGTATCTTAATTGGGCTTACTGTCAGTTGGACTATAGTCAACTAGGTCAGCTGGGGACTGGCTGGTCTAGAATAACTCACTTATATGTTAGGCTTGCTGGTTGGTTTGTCAGCTGGCTCTTGGCTGAAGTGCCCTAGCTTGTCTCCACAGTCTTTAATGCGCTAGCTGACTACTGTGTGTTTTTTTCTCATTTGGCAGGGGCAGAGAGCAAGAGCAGAAGCATGCCAAAGCCTCTAGATGTGAACCTGGCACTCTGTCATTTTTGCCACATTATTTTGGTCAGTGCATATTACAAAGCCTGGTTAAAGTGGTAGGGAATTAGACTCCATTTCTCAATGGAAGGAGCTGCAAAGTCACATTGCCCATGGTGTAGACTTTAGGGAGCAGCCATTTTTACAAATAATCTTCCACATGGGCCAACCTCACTGAAGTACAGAAGTTATGGGCCGGGGTGGGGTGGGGTGGAACATGAGAATATCTTTTTAGGAAGATGGCGTTGGAAAAAACTCACAAACACGAGAAGTCATGGAAGAGACTGAAGGAGATGGAGGGCTGAGTCAGTAACTCTAATAAAAGATATAATGGTCATGTCTTAGTCCATTTGGGCAGCTATAACAAAATATCACAGACTAGGTGGCTTATAAGTAATAGAAATGTCTTTCTCACAGTTCTGGAGCCTGGGAAGTCTAAGAAGCCTAAAGGCTCTAGCATGGTTGCATTCTGGTGAAGGGACTCTTCCTGGTTTATAGCTGGCACCTTCTCTCCATGTCCTCATATGGTAGAAGGAGCTAGAAAGTTCTGCGGCGACTCTTTTATCAGGGCATGAATCCTATTCATAAGGGCTCCACCCTTATGACCTGAACATCTCCCAAAAGCCACACCATCTAATACCATCTTTTGGAGGTTAAGATTTCAACATATGACTTTTGGAGCAACACAGACATTTGGCTCATAGCAGGTCAAATCAAGGATAGAGGCAGTATCATAAAGATTTTTGTTTTGTTGAAAGTAGCTGCCAAATATATGGTTTCATCCCTTTGAAAATATTTTGGGACATTTTTGAGTTGGTCCTGACTCACAGCTGTGTTTCTGAACGGTGTCTTCTGCTGCTCATGTATTTGGGCTGTGGCCTGTCCTTGGACTCTGGCAGGTCAAAAGTATACAGCATGTGCTGACTCCCCAAAATAGTAGCAGATTCAGCAAATCTGCTGGTGTGAGCACTTCAGGTGCACGTTCATCAGCATTTAGCTGTTCGACAACTGGAAGATTTTTTTTTATGGTGCTTGCACTCTCTTGAGCTGAAGAAGTTTCCCAGAAGATCTGAAACAAATTCCAATCTTGGTTTCCCAGATCCTGTTTGCAGCCTCAAATATGCTTCCTTTAAAACTGGATCTGTTCAGAGACTTCCATCATTCTTTTCTTGATGGGACCGTCCCAACATGAAATCATCAACTATGACCTGCCAAACATCATTACATGTTCACCTGAACTCTGATTAGAGCAGCGATAATATTCCTTCTAGCAACTCTAGACATCATGTCAGTTTTAAAAGAAGTGTGTTTATAAGTATTCTACATTTGCTTGACAGCTAACTACCATAAATACACAAAATAAGACAAACGCCATGCTGATTTTTAAATATACTTCATTGCTCTAGAAAGTCTGAGAGAAAAATACAATAATTGAGTTAGGTCTGGAAGAAACCTGAAGAGGTCAGTCTGAGAATTCTTGCCTTAGGAGAGAAAAATCATTTAATATCAAGTAAAGATTTCAGATACTCATCATACTTCCCAAATTGATTAAAAAATTTATTGCTTTAATAACTCAAAACTTCAACTGTTATTACCTAACCTGATACAAATACCCCTGCTTTTCGAAAGTTTATGTCACTTTGCTTTTATAGAAGACCTACATGCGTGTGTTTTGTTAATGGAAAGAAATCTGAAGAGGATTTTTGCTTTTACAAAAAAAAGGTGAAAAGTGAAAATAGCTTTCAGCATTTGTTTTGGAGTGAGCCTTGATACAGACAATATTCACTCTTTCTAGCGAGAGGGGCACCGCAGAACTCCTTCCCCAGGAACTGCGCTCAGCATCCAGCCACCATAGCTTTGAACTGTGTCTGTGAGCATCTGTGCTTCATCTCAATTTATTTTGTGCATCCGTTAGCAAGATGTGTCGCAAGGTATCAGAAAAGCCTAAGAGAGGTTATTTTTTGAGTCTCAGAATTCTCAAAATTTTTCCATATAAATTAATGGTAATTGCTTCCTTCCTTGAGTCCATTTTAGATTACAAAACGTTTTTGGGAAGGCTCTACTTTTGGATAGTGGGGCAAACCTGTACTTTTTTCAAATGGCCACAGGTTTTGTTCTAATGATTTTTGCTTTCCCAAAGACTTGTTAATCTTCTATGCAAAGATTTAATTGCTTCCTATGAAGGAAAGAGGAGAGGATGAAAGTGCCTGGTGTGGAGCTCCAGAAAAACAAAGCATTTATCTCTATTTCTGTCTGCTGAGATGTTTTAAGGTTAATAATTGGGAATTGCTCATTTTAAAGCCACATTGCATTAAAAAAAGACACATGCTTCCTGCTGATAGGATTTTTCAGACTGCCTAGGATTTATTATAATTTTATGAGAGAAAAATCTTAATAGCTCAGCGATCAAATACATTATAAAATAATTTTAGAAAACCTAAGTATTTATAATTTTTCTAATTGTTCCTTGTAAATTTCACTTTTTCCCTCTTGTACAGTTATGTTATCAGGATTTGGAATTTTAAATTGCAGCTTTCATTCATTTTACAACACTATGATGAACGTTTTATCTTCCCTGGGAATTATTATTTCCAGAGGTAATAAGAATAGTCATCTGTTATATGGTCTGCATTTCTTGAGTTGTTTTCTATGCTTTTTGTTGTCAGCCTAGCAAAATTAATTAGATTAATTCCCTAAATTCTAGAGAATATTATTAGATATCAATTAAGCGTTCAGAAATGGGTATTTTACATACTAGTTTATAGACTAATTTTGAAAGAAAGTAAACCCATCTAGATTCATATATTTTAATGCTTAGTCTTCATAATACATCCTAAAATCTATTAATGTTGTCATTACTTTTGTAGATATCTAGTAGAAAGTCATTTACATCTATTTTGAATAAAATATTAGCAGACCTTAAGCATTATTTTCCTATTTCCTTATCTACACTTTCAAGTAGGTCTAAGTATGTGCATACCCTCAAAAAAATAATAGAGCCTTGAAAAGGAAAATCATGCACTCAGAACAGATTGGTTGCTGGTTCTAAATGCCTGACTGGATGCCCATTTATTATTATCATTATTATCTTTTTTAACTTATTTTTTGAAATAATTTTCAAAAAATCCATATGCACACAGTGTAACCATAAAGATATACAATAGTTCCCTTTCCCACTTCTTCTCAGCCCCCAGTATTATTTGATAAAGTTGTTGACTTCAAACTCAGTTCTTTTGAAAATGGTGGCAGATGGTATTTCCCAGCTTCTCTTGAAGTGAGTTGCATCAAGTTTTGAGGTAGGCCAACAGAATATGAACAAATGTGATATAAGCCACTTCCAGGCCTGTCAAAAATCTCCCATGAACCATTTTCAACTTCTCACTGAATGGAGATGACTCCAGGACCTGGGATTCTTGAGCCACTGCTATTTGATGTGGCTGGCTGCTATATTGTTTTCATGTGGTCTTTCAGCTCTTTCTTACTCCACCAGAAAGACCAAGCCATCCCCCAACAGGTGACTTTTTGCCTCCACTATTATGTAAGAAAACACAAAACTGGTTTTTTAAAAAGTTTCATCAGATTTAATGAAATGTTGTCCCAGATTAAGTACCACGTGTCTTAAATCTAGCTGAAAAATGGTAGAGGTCTGCTTTATGAAGTTAGTTTTTAAAAGTCTTGGTAATCATGATGGTTTCACTGAGATCCCAGGGAACACTACACACTTATGGTTGAATTAGTTGCTATTGCTAGGTGCAAATCTATACTGCAAATAGTCTTACTCATCATTTCTACTTATTTCTAACCAATGGGTCAGATCTTGGAATCATTGTTTTGACACCACAGTGTGGTTCTCAAGAGCTCACCCTGGGTGCAGAAGCATTCTCACGACCACTGAAATGTTCACTTGCATTTATATTCCCAATATTATTTCTAGTCAGTGGTTTGGGCATCGGAGTCCTTTGAAGCCGCTTGTTCATTTTATGAAGATTAGTTGATATTAGATTATGTAATCCAGATATCCACTGAACAATACAACCGCAGTATACAGCTATAGGTTGAAATCTGACTTAGAATAAAGGGTGTTACTGTCAATGCCTCCAAGTGATAGAATGCCTTCCTTTCCTTCAGGACACCTTAGATATTAGACATGCCAACTCTCTAGCAAACAGAGTGAATGAAGGAGCCAGAGTTAATCTGTGTATTACTGTAGCAAAGTTTAATTTCCTACTTTTTTGATAAGGACTATAAATATAAGTCATAACATTTTCTTCCCTCACTCCAAAGGAACGTTTCCACATCCACTCTAAAGACTAGTGTACTCTTCCATGGACGAAGAGAGTCAGCATCATCCGGGGCCCCATTAGAAAGGTAGCATCTTAGGGCCCTTTCCAAACCTAACACATCAGAATGTGCATTTCGCCTGGGTGGCTCAGTGGTTAAAGCCTTTGCCTTCGGCTCTGGTCATGATCTTGGGGTCCTGGGATTGAGTCCCGCATCAGGCTCTCTGCTCAGCAGGGAGCCTGCCTCCTCCTCCTCTCTCTCTCTGCCTGCCTCTCTGCCTACTTGTATCTGTCTGTCAAATAAAAAAAAAAAAATCTTTAAAAACATCCCAGGGGAATCAAACATGCATTAAAGTTTGAGAACCACTACCTCGGGTGGTAAAACCTGGAAGCTGGCATTCTGAACCAAGAGTACAACCAAGATATACCTTGCTTTGTGCCGGCTTCCATTTAATGCCCTTGCTTTCAGTTCTCTGCCTCCCCTCATCAGTGGCTCTAGCTAGTGCCCTCCAAGGGCCCAGCTTTACCTGGTCAATTTCTTCTGGAATGCAATTTTTCTAGAGGCACCATGGTTTTTTCCAAGCCTCAGCATCTCTTTCAGATTCTTTTCCCTCTGCCTGAAATTTCTCTCCCATCCTTCTTTCCTTGAAAGGTTTTTCCTTCTAAGACCCACTTCAACTGGCATGCTCTTGGGAACATTTTCTCTGGCCTACCACCCTCTCTGTCTCTCTACTGCCACAGACCCACAGAACAACACAAATGCATCTTTGGGGGCACACATGTCCCCCCATGCTTGCCCTCCACTTTTCATAGACCTTGGCCATTGCTACATTATCCCTCTCTACAACTGAGCTGTAAGAACTTAACGTCCTTTGCTCCCCCAATACTTAGCATAAAGCCCAAGATAGACAGGAGGTCCTTAATAAATATCTGAACTGACCTGGAATTTTTAGCAGCTCTCTTACCTATAGTGAAAACGCACGTACCCTACAGAAGTATCTTCGGTGATGCCCCAATAGTGTGGCTAATTACCTCAGGCTTCATCTACTCTGAGTGGAATTGCTATTCCTCCTGGTTTCTGACCTGTGGCTTCAAGTCTGGACTTCACCTCCTATCTTGGACTTCTCAGAATGCAATTAGTTGGATTGCCTGCCTAACTTTCTCTTTTGTATTGACCCTGAGGGATGATTCTTGACACAAGTTCAGCACTAGATAGCACATTGTGAGCTCATCCTCCCTTATCCCATATCCTGCTAAATTCTGGCTTAAGAGTTCAGTTAGAATGAATGGATGAGTTACATTCAGAAAAAGCTATACCGTGCAAATAGGTTGTTGGGTTTTGTTTCATTTTGTATTATTTTGATGTGTGCAGTTTGTTTTCTCATTGTTTTTGCCAGAAAGAATATAGTATTTATGTAACCTTGTGTTCTTTAGAAAAGCATGTTTATAGTGCATGGGGAATTGTCATTCATTCCCTCCTCGTCATCTTACCAGGCCACATGTGTGTGATAGAATTTTTTTTCCACAGGCTTTTTATGGGATTATTTGAAATGAATCTGAGTTTTTTGTTTTATTGCAGTTGGAATATCACAAGTTGACCCTAAAGTTCCTATTCTCAACCTGAGATGATTATGTGAAGAGAATTTGCCATTTTCAATATGGTCTACTAATTTCCAAATCAGTAACCTATTTCTCCTGTAGTCATAAATGCTAAAAATTTATGAGTTTAAATTAGCCTTTATGTCTAAAGTTTAGATTTTTATATTTACAATAATTCAACACAAATAATAACTGAATGCGTTAGTGAATTGAAAAGTGGTATAAGAGACTACCCAGGCTGACACCCTTTTTTTTTTTTTTTTTTGAGACAATTGTCAATCCACAGAGTTGTTTAAAAAAAAAAAAAAAATGCAGAGAGGTACTGGGTATCCTTTATCCATTTTCCCCCAAAGGTAACATCTTACAAAACTGAAATTCAAATTCAATGTCAGGATCAGGATATTAACATTGATACAGTCAAGTTAATGAACACTTCCATCATAGTCAGCATATTTCATGTTGCTTTAAAAGGTGCACCACTTCCCTCCCTAACTCCCACACTCCCTAACTCCTAGCGGCAACTAATCTGTTCTTCAATTCTATGATGTGTCATTTCAACAAAGCTACAGAAATCTAACCTCTTGAGATTGGCTTTTTTTCCACTTAGCGTAATTCTCTGGAGAGTCACCCAGTTGTTGTAGATCAATAGCTTGTTCCTTTGTATTCCTGAACATTCCTTTGTATTCCTTTGTATTCTGTGCTATGGCTGGCCCACAGTTGTCTACTCCCTCACTCACTGAAGGATGTCTGGATTGTTTCCAGCTTTTGCCTATCATGAAGAAAGCTACGATCTGTTCTTGGGTACAGATTTTTTGTGTAACCATAAGTTTTCATTGCCCTGGGATAAATGCCCAGGAGTGTAATTGTTGGGTCATGTGGTAACTGCATATTTATTTTATTCTTTTAAGAAACAGCCAAGCTGTTTTCCAGAGTGAATGTACCATTTTACATTCCCACCAGTAACATATGAGTGATTCAATTTCTCCACATCCTCACCAATATTTGGTGGTGTCACTTTTCAGTATCTCAGCCATTCTAATAGACATACAGTGATATCTAATTGCAGTTTTAATTTGCATTTCTCTAAAGGCTAATACTGTTGAACATTTTTTCATGTGCTTATTTGCCACTTTATATCCTCTTTGGTGAACTGTCCCTTTTGTGTCTTTTGTCAATTTTCTAATAGGATTGTTTGTTTTCATCTGTTTTGAGATTTCTTTTTCTGTTCTAAATACTAGCCCTTTGTCAGGTGATCTACAAATATTTTCTGCCAGCCTGTAATTAGTCCTTTCATTTTCTTAACAGAGTCCTTCATGAAGCAAACATTTAAAAAAAATTTGACAGGTAGAGATCACAAGTAGGCAGAGAGGCAGGCAGAGAGAGAGGGGGAAGCAGGCTCCCTGCTGAGCAGAAAGCCTGATGTGGGGCTCGAGCCCAGGACCCTGAGATCATGACCTGAGCCGAGGACAGAGCCTTAACCCACTGAGCCACCCAGCGCTGCTAAAAAATTATAAAGTCCAATTTATCAATTTTTCCTTTTATGGATATTTTTAGTATCAGGTCAAAGAAGTCTTTGCTTAGCTCCTATTATAGAAGATTTTCCTAAAAGTTTTATAATTTTTAACATTTATGCCTGTTATCCATTTTAAGCTAATTTTTTTTAATTAAGGTGTGAGACTTAGGTCAAGTGTATTTTGTTTTGTTTTGTTTTTTTTAAATCTAAGATTTCCAATTCCCATAGGACTATTTGTTGAATGGACTAGTTTTCTCCCACACTTGCACCTTTGTCAAAAATCTATTGGGCATATTTGTATGGATGTATTTCTAGGTTCTTTATTCTGTTCCACTGATCTGTGTGTCTATCCCTCTATCAATACCATACTGTGTGTCTATCCCTCTATCAATACCATAGTCTCAATTAATATACCTACGTCATACATCTGTAAACAAGGTAGACTGTTTCCTCCCATTTTATTCTCTTTTCAAAATTGTTTTAGCTATTCTAGTTCCTTTGCCTTTTCATATAAAATTTAGAATAATCTTATATATATCAATAACAAACATTGGAATTTTTACAGAAATTGTGTCAAACTTGTATATCAATTTTGAGAGAATTGATGTCTTTATTATGTTAACTCTTGTAACTCATGAATAACTGTATTTCAATCCATTTATTTAGATCTTATATCAGCATTGTATAGTTTTTGTATACAATCCTGTACATGTCTTGTTAGATTTACACACACACACACACACACACACACACAGAGCTTATGTACAGGTGTTGTATTTTCAATTTTAGTGTCCATATGTTCTTTGCTAGTATATGGAAATGTAATTAATTTTTGTGTGTAAATCTTGCATCCTGCCACACTGCTGAATTCACTTGGTTCTAAGAGATTTTTAGCAAATTTTGAAATTTTCTACATAGACAATTATATCTTCTGTAATAGACTACATAGTTCTATTTCTTCTTTTATGAGCTATATGCCTTTTATTTCCTTTTTTTTTTTTTTTTATCTTATCGCACTGGCTACAAATTCCAGGACTACACTGAATAACGTTGGTAAAGGCAGACATCCTTGTAATGTGCCATTTAGTATGTTAGTTGTAGGGATTTTTTTGTAGATGTTCTTTATCAAGTTGTGTAAATTCCCCTCTACTCTTATTTTTCATGAATGGTTATTGAATTTTGTCCAAGGAATGCTCTGTATTGATTGATTTCATGTTATTTTTTTCTTCAATACAGTAAATTATATCAAATTGATTACATGGAATAATTTTCAAATAGTGAACTAGTCTTACATCTCTGGAATGAATCTCACTTGTGCATGGTATAATAATTCTGTTTTATATATTGCTGAATTCTATTTGCTAATACTTTATTAAAGATTTTACATTTATATTCATGAAGGATATTGGTGTGTAGTTTTCTTGTTTTGTGCTATCTTCATCTGGTTTTGATATCTGAAAAATACTAGCTTCATAAAATGAATTAGGAAGTGCTCTTTGTTCTTTTATTTTCCAGAAGAGATCATGTGTAGAATTGGTGTTAATTCTTTAAACATTTGGTAGAATTCTCCATAGCACCACTTAGGAGTAGAGAATTATTTTGGGGTAGTGTTTAAAATTATGAATTCAATTTTTTAAATAGTTACAGAACTATTCAAATGATCTATTTCATATTAGGTGAATTGTGGTACTTTGTGTTTTTTGAGGAATTGGTTCATTTCTTCTAAGTTGCCAAATTTGTGTGTATACCTATTTTTATTAATAATAATAATTATTATTAATATCATTTGATGTCTGCAGTTTTCTTAGTGATAGCCTCTGTTTGATTCCTAATATTGATAATCTGTCTTCTCTCTCTTTTCTTTGCCATACAGGAAATCTATCAAAGTTTCAAAGAACCAGATCTTTGAAATTGAGAAAATAATCCCATTTACAAATTATACCAAAATAAAATACCTATGGATAAACTTATCCAGGACATGAAAGATCTGTACTCTAAAAACTATAAAACACTGATGAAGGAAATTGAAGAATGACATAAACAAATGGAAAGATATTCCATGCTTATGGATTGGAAGAACCAATAATGTTAAAATGTCTATACTACCCGAAACAATCTACAGATTTAATGCAATCTCTATCAAAACCCCAACAATATTTTTCACAGAACCAGAACAAAGTATATTAAAATTTATATGGAACCACAAAAGACCCCAAATAGCTGAAGCCATCTTGAGAAAGAACAAAGCTGGAGGTATCACAATCCCAGGTTTCAGGATACCCAACAAAGCTGTAGCAATCAAAAATATAAGGTACTGGCACAAAACTAGATGCATAGAACAATAAAACAGGATAGCACAGAAATAAACCCATACTTACATGGTCAAGCCATCTATGAAAAGAAGGCAGGACTATACAATGGGGAAAAGACAGCCTTTTCAACAAATTGTGCTGGGAAAACTGGATAGCTACATGCAAAAGAATAAAACTGCACCACTTTCTTACACCATTCACAAAAATAAACTCAAAATGTGAGACTTGAAACCATAAGACTCCTATAGAAAATAAAGGCTGCAATCTCTTGGACATCACCATTAGCAACATATCTATGGCTATATCTCCTCAGGCTAGAAAAATAAAAGCAAAAACAAACTATTGGGACTATTCCAAACAAAAAGCTTTCTCACAGAAAAAAAAAAAAATCAACAAAACAAAAAACCCACTGAATGAAGATATTTGCAAATGATATATCCAATAAGGGGTTAACACTCAATCTATATAAAGATCTTGCATACAATTTACCACACAAAAACCCCTCAGTCTGACCAAAAAATGGGCAGAGGTTCTGAATGGACATTTTTCTAAAGAAGATATACACATGGCCAACAGACACATGAAAAGATACACAACATCACTCAACATCAGGAAAATGCAAATCAAAACCACAATGAGATATCACCTTACATCCGTCAGATGGCTAAAAGACAAGAAATAACAAGTATTGGTGGGGATGTGGAGAAAAAAGATCCCTCCTGCACTGTTGGTTGGAATGCAAGTTGGTACGGCCATTATGGAAAACAGTATAGAGGTTCCTCAAAAGATTAAAAATAGAAATACTGTATGATCCAGTAATTCCACCACTGGGTATTTACCCAAAGAAAATGAAAATGCAATTTGAAAAGATGTATGCACACCTGTTTGTTGCAGTATTATTTATGATAGCCTAGATATGAAAGTGACCTAAGTGTTCTTTGAAAGATGAATGGATAAGGAAGATGTAGTGTACACACACACACACACACACACACACACACACACTGGAATATTACTCAACTATGAAAATGAATGAAACCTTGCCATTTGCAACAATATGAATGAACCTAGTGGATATATTGTTAAGTGAAATAAGTCATTCAAAAAAAGATGAATATGATTCCACTCATGTGTGGAATATAAGAAACAAAATAAATGAACAAAGAAAAAAAAGAGAGAGACCAACAAAACTTAAATGCAGAGAACAAACCTGGTTACCTGAGGGGAGGTAGGTGGGGGGAAGGGTGAAATAGGTAAAAAGGATTAAGAGTACGCTGATTTTGTTGGATCAGTAGTGGGTCCAGAATTCCCATACACAACCAGCCTAGAGGCAGCAATGTGAATTCAAGGAAGGCCAGAGGACTTATAGTGATAGCCTAGCAAATACTCTGTTTTTACTGAATTATCTGTTATTAGAGGTAGACAGACGGATGGCGAGTGGAAATAGGCGCTAAATCACCTCAAACCATCCAAACATCACCTGCCTTGTATTAAACTACAAAGGTAGCAATATGTTGATCTGGTAACCTCCGTCGGTTTTAATTAGCGATTTAGGATGGAGATGGGGTATTTTATGGAATATAAATCTCAGGCTATCTTTGGTATTGGAGGATTAGAGAAGGCCTTAATAAATTTGCTTGTCTCACCCCCGCCCCCACTGTTGGCATTAGGCACACGTTGATATCCACATAAAAGCAGAGTCTATCATCTCAGAGTTCCACTTATCCTTGCATCAGTCTCAAGTATCAAAATTGATTTTTTTAAATGTTCATTTGAAAGACAGCACAGATAAGATTCAAGGATGCTTGCTCATAGAGAAGGATTATTTATTAGGGGAAAGACTTGTCCTTTGAAAATTATTATCATAATTATCACTAAGAACCCAATTCTATATTTCTTATTAAGGCAAAATCCCTATTGAGGCAAACACAAGAAGGATGTTGATTGCAGTGGGATACCTGTCTGAATAGAGCTAAGTAATCAGCTTTGAAATGTCACTCAAAGGAATCAGTAGGGCAGAGGCTATTCCCTAGCAGGTCACAATGCTTTTGGTTTTGGGGTTTTATTTTTGTTTTTGTTTTTGGAAATGCCTCAGGTTTTATATAATCCTTGCATAGATAATTATTCTGGATAACTCCAGAAGCAATATTCAGGACTTGAGGAAAAATGATATTAGAACAGAGAAAATGGCACAGAAATGCAAGGAACCATATCAACTCATTGAATGTTGACAATCACTGAATCCTATATTGTCAGAGCGAAAGTTGTTTGGTCCCAGACCACCCTGGTGTATAGTTCTACTGTAGAGTCACTTTGTCATGATTTTTTCTGTCTCATGCTAGGAAAACTGGAGATGTGCACAGGCAGCCCCCTTCAGTCTCCATCTGCTGACTTCCCTGTCTTCATTGTAGGGCTTAACTCTGTTCCTTGGGGCCATGCAAGTGTTTTGTAAGTAAATAATGAGAATGCAATTTAGCTTAAATCATTTGAAAACATTAAAAACCTCAATAAAATAGGCACTTGACATTTTGAAAGGCTACATTCCAAAACCTTTTATATTCTCCAGACATGGAAATATTGCTATAGGTCATAATTTCTTCCCTAAACTGTTATTAAGTCCTGAAGTAGCAAACTACGGCCACTGAATTTCCAGATACTAAGCCATTGACTAGTTTTACTCACTCACCAAGAATTTTGTAGAAAACCTTACTTCTATACTGGCCCTCAGTTCATTTATTTATTTCTTCATTTGTTTTACAAATATTGAAAGTCTAGTAAGTGACAGGTATTAAACTAAGCTCTTCAGATACTAAAACAAATATTATCCCTCTTCTTAAGGTATTAGCAGTCTAGTAGAAGTGTGGTCAATAGACAAGTAAATAAAAAAATATTAAATGCAAATTATGATGAGTGCTTTGAAGGAAACAGATAAGGTAGAGTGCTACATGGTAAATCGTAGGGGCAAGCTTACTCAGAACCAGTAGGCAGGGAGGATCTCACTGAGGGTGTGGCATTAGAGCTGAGAATTCAAAGGGTCGCTTACATAAAAAGCAGGGAAAAGGGTACTTCCAGAGGAAAAGCATGTTTAAAGTCTCAGACACTGGAAAAAGCACGGGACATTTAAGGGGTTGAAAGAAGGTCAGTATGGTTGGAGGGAAGTCAGAAACACAGAAGCACAGGAGATGGGTAAATTTTGTCAAGCAAGGGCCAGATCACGTGGGGTCCTTATGGACCGCTTGCCTTAGTGCATTTGGGTCGCTATAGTGGAATACCAGAGACTGGCTCTAGAGGGAGGGAAGTCCAGTATCAAGGTGCCGGGGGATTCAATGTTTAGTGAGGGTCATTGATAGTTGTCTTTTTGTCATGTCTTCACATGGCAAAAGGGAGTTTGGAAGCTGTTTGGGGTTTCTCTTATAAAAGCACTAATCACATTCACAAGGGCTCTACCCTCATGACCTAATCACCTCCCAAAGAACCCATCTCCTAATACCATCACCTTGGGGGTTAGGATTTCATCATACGAATTTGGGGGGAGGGCCACCAACATTCAGTCTGTAACACCATTGTAAGGAGTTCTGATTTTATACTTATGCAAAAGGAAGCCATTGAAAGGGTTTTAATAGAAAAGTGGCATGTTCATAGGTCAGGTCAAAATGCAGTAACCCAGAGTAGCCATTTTGCAACAGGGTATAGAATCTGCCTGTTAATTCTGAGGAGAGGAAGCTAGTAACAATTTAGGACATAAAGATTATGCTGTTCTTGTTGCTGTTGTTGAAGAAAATGGTTATGGAAGTGACAGTAGCTGTCAGAGAAGCCAACAAAATTGTCTGTGTGGGAGGAGTCAAGATGGCGGAGAAGTAGCAGGCTGAGACTACTTCAGGTAGCCGGAGAGCAGCTAGATAGCTTATCTAAAGATTGCAAACACCTACAAATCCAACGGGAGATCGAAGAGAAGAAGAATAGCAATTCTAGAAACAGAAAATCAACCACTTTCTGAAAGGTAGGACTGGCGGAGAAGTGAATCCAAAGCGACGGGAAGATAGACCGCGGGGGGAGGGGCCAGCTCCCGGCAAGCGGCGGAGCAATGGAGCACAAATTCAGGACTTTTAAAAGTCTGTTCCGCTGAGGGACATCGCTCCAGAGGCTTAACCGGGGTGAAGCCCACGCAGGGTCAGCTTGGCCTCAGGTCCCGCAGGGTCACAGAAGGATCAGGGGTGTCTGAGTGTCGCAGAGCTTACAGGTATCAGAACGGGGAAGCTGGCTGCAGAGACAGAACCGAGGAGTGAGCTCTAAGCTCGGGGTTACCTTGAACCGGTCGCAGGCTCAGTCAGCTCAGAGCGCGGCCGGAGGCAGGGTGACGGGAGTAAATCGGCGCTGTTCTCTGAGGGCACACTGAGGAGTGGGGCCCCGGGCTCTCGGCTCCTCCGGGCCGGAGACCGGGAGGCCGCCATCTTCATTCCCGTCCTCCGGAACTCTATGGAAAGCGCTCAGGGAACAAAAGCTCCCGAAAGCAAACCCAAGCGGATTACTCAGCCCGGCCCCTGGTAAGGGCAGTGCAACTCCGCCTGGGGCAAAGACACTTGAGAATCATTACAACAGGCCCCTCCCCCAGAAGATCAACAAGAAACCCAGCCAGGACCAAGTTCACCTACCAAGGAGTGCAGTTTCAATACCAAGGAGAGCAGCGGAATTCCAGAGGAGGAGAAAGTAAAGCACGGAACTCATGGCTTTCTTCCCATGATACTTTAGCCTTACAGTTAATTTTTTTTTCTTTTTCGATTTTTTTTCTCTTCTTCTGCTAAATTTTTTTAACTTTTACCCTTTTCTTTTTTAACGTTTTTAACTAGTTTATCTAATATATATATATATTTTTTCCTTTTTATATTTTTTCTTTATTGGTTTTCTTTTTTTAATTGTTTCTTTCTTTTTTTTTTTTTTTTCTTTCTGAACCTCTTTTATCCCCTTTCTCCCCCCTCACGATTTGGGATCTCTTCTGATTTGGCTAAAGCGTATTTTCCTGGGGTTGTTGCCACCCTTTTAGTATTTTACTTGTTCCTTCATATACTCTTATCTGGACAAAATGACAAGGCGGAAAAATTCACCACAAAAAAAAGAACAAGAGGCAGTACCAAAGGCTAAGGACCTAATCAATACAGACATTGGTAATATGTCAGATCTAGGGTTCAGAATGACGATTCTCAAGGTTCTAGCCGGGCTCGAAAAAGGCATGGAAGATATTAGAGCAACCCTCTCGGGAGATATAAAAGCCCTTTCTGGAGAAATAAAAGAACTAAAATCTAACCAAGTTGAAATCAAAAAAGCTATTAATGAGGTGCAATCAAAAATGGAGGCTCTCACTGCTAGGATAAATGAGGCAGAAGAAAGAATTAGTGATATAGAAGACCAAATGACAGAGAATAAAGAAGCTGAGCAAAAGAGGGACAAACAGCTACTGGACCACGTGGGGAGAATTCGAGAGATAAGTGATACCATAAGACGAAACAACATTAGAATAATTGGGATTCCAGAAAAAGAGGAAACAGAGAGGGGAGCAGAAGGTATATTGGAGAGAATTATTGGAGAGAATTTCCCCAATATGGCAAAGGGAACAAGCATCAAAATCCAGGAGGTTCAGAGAACCCCCCTCAAAATCAATAAGAATAGGTCCACACCCCGTCACCTAATAGTAAAATTTACAAGTCTTAGTGACAAAGAGAAGATCCTGAAAGCAGCCCGGGAAAAGAAGTCTGTAACATACAATGGTAAAAATATTAGATTGGCAGCAGACTTATCCACAGAGACTTGGCAGGCCAAAAAGAGCTGGCATGATATATTCAGAGTACTAAACGAGAAAAACATGCAGCCAAGAATACTATATCCAGCTAGGCTATCATTGAAAATAGAAGGAGAGATTAAAAGCTTCCAGGACAAACAAAAACTGAAAGAATTTGCAAACACCAAACCAGCTCTACAGGAAATATTGAAAGGGGTCCTCTAAGCAAAGAGAGACCCTAAAAGTAGTAGATCAGAAAGAAACAGAGACAATATACAATAACAGTCACCTTACAGGCAATACAATGGCACTAAATTCATATCTCTCAATACTTACCCTGAATGTTAATGGGCTAAATGCCCCAATCAAAAGACACAGGGTATCAGAATGGATAAAAAAACAAAACCCATCTATATGTTGCCTACAAGAAACTCATCTTAAACCTGAAGACACCTCCAGATTTCAAGTGAGGGGGTGGAAAAGAATTTACCATGCTAATGGACATCAGAAGAAAGCAGGAGTGGCAATCCTTATATCAGATCAAGTAGATTTTAAGCCAAAGACTATAATAAGAGATGAGGAAGGACACTATATCATACTCAAAGGAACTGTCCAACAAGAAGATCTGACAATTTTAAATATCTATGCCCCTAATGTGGGAGCAGCCAACTATATGAACCAATTAATAACAAAATCAAAGAAACACATCGACAATAATACAATAATCGTAGGGGACTTTAACACTCCCCTCACTGAAATGGACAGATCATCCAAGCAAAAGATCAATAAGGAAATCAAGGCCTTAAATGACACACTGGACCAGATGGACATCACAGATATATTCAGAACATTTCATCCCAAAGCAACAGAATACACATTCTTCTCTAGTGCTCATGGAACATTCTTCAGAATAGATCACATTCTCGGTCCTAAATCAGGTCTCAACCATTATCAAAAGATTGGAATCATTCCCTGCATATTTTCAGACCACAATGCTCTGAAGCTAGAACTCAATCACAAGAGGAAATTTGGAAAGAACCCAAATACATGGAGACTAAACAGCATCCTTCTAAAGAATGAATGGGTCAACCAGGAAATTAAAGAAGAGTTGAAAAAATTCATGGAAACAAATGATAATGAAAACACAACGGTTCAAAATCTGTGGGACACAACAAAGGCAGTCCTGAGAGGAAAATATATAGCGGTACAAGCCTTTCTCAAGAAACAAGAAAGGTCTCAGGTCCACAACCTAACCCTACACCTAAAGGAGCTGGAGAAAGAACAAGAAAGAAACCCTAAACCCAGCAGGAGAAGAGAAATCATAAAGATCAGAGCAGAAATCAATGAAATAGAAACCAAAAAAACAATAGAACAAATCAACGAAACTAGGAGCTGGTTCTTTGAAAGAATTAATAAGATCGATAAACCCCTGGCCAGACTTATCAAAAAGAAAAGAGAAAGGACCCAAATCAATAAAATCATGAATGAAAGAGGAGAGATCACAACGAACACCAAAGAAATACAGACAATTATAAGAACATACTATGAGCAACTCTACGCCAACAAATTTGACAATCTGGAAGAAATGGATGCATTCCTAGAGACATATAAACTACCACAACTGAACCAGGAAGAAATAGAAAGCCTGAACAGACCCATAACCAGTCAGAAGTTTGAAACAGTCATCAAAAATCTCCAAACAAACAAAAGCCCAGGGCCAGATGGCTTCCCGGGGGAATTCTACCAAACATTTAAAGAAGAACTAATTCCTATTCTCCTGAAACTGTTCCAAAAAATAGAAATGGAAGGAAAACTTCCAAACTCATTTTATGAGGCCAGCATCACCTTGATCCCAAAACCAGACAAGGATCCCATCAAAAAAGAGAACTACAGACCAATATCCTTGATGAACACAGATGCAAAAATTCTCGCCAAAATACTAGCCAATAGGATTCAACGGTACATTAAAAGGATTATTCACCACGACCAAGTGCGATTTATTCCAGGGCTGCAAGGTTGGTTCAACATCCACAAATCAATCAATGTGATACAACACATTAATAAAAGAAAGAACAAGAACCATATGATACTCTCCATAGATGCTGAAAAAGCATTTGACAAAGTACAGCATCCCTTCCTGATCAAAACTCTTCAAAGTGTAGGGATAGAGGGCACATACCTCAATATTATCAAAGCCATCTATGAAAAACCCACTGCAAATATCATTCTCAATGGAGAAAAACTGAAAGCTTTTCCGCTAAGGTCAGGAACACGGCAGGGATGTCCGTTATCACTCCTGCTATTCAACATAGTACTAGAAGTCCTAGCCTCAGCAGACAACAAAAGGAAATTAAAGGCATCCAAATCGGCAAAGAAGAAGTCAAACTATCACTCTTCGCAGATGATATGATACTATATGTGGAAAACCCAAAAGACTCCACTCCAAAACTGCTAGAACTTGTACAGGAATTCAGTAAAGTGTCAGGATATAAAATCAATGCCCAGAAATCAGTTGCATTTCTCTACACCAACAACAAGACAGAAGAAAGAGAAATTAAGGAGTCAATCCCATTTACAATTGCACCCAAAACTATAAGATACCTAGGAATAAACCTAACCAAAGAGACTAAGAATCTATACACAGAAAACTATAAAGTACTCATGAAAGAAATTGAGGAAGACACAAAGAAATGGAAAAATGTTCCATGCTCCTGGATTGGAAGAATAAATATTGTGAAAATGTCTATGCTACCTAAAGCAATCTACACATTTAATGCAATTCCTATCAAAGTACCATCCATTTTTTTCAAAGAAATGGAACAAATAATCCTAAAATTTATATGGAACCAGAAAAGACCTCGAATAGCCAAAGGAATATTGATAAAGAAAGCCAAAGTTGGTGGCATCACAATTCCGGACTTCAAGCTCTATTACAAAGCTGTCATCATCAAGACAGCATGGTACTGGCACAAAAACAGACACATAGATCAATGGAACAGAATAGAGAGCCCAGAAATAGACCCTCAACTCTATGGGCAACTAATCTTCGACAAAGTAGGAAAGAATGTCCAATGGAAAAAAGACAGCCTCTTCAATAAATGGTGTTGGGAAAATTGGACAGCCACGTGCAGAAAAATGAAATTGGATCATTTCCTTACACCACACACGAAAATAGACTCAAAATGGATGAAGGACCTCAATGTGAGAAAGGAATCCATCAGAATCCTTGAGGAGAACACAGGCAGCAACCTCTTCGACCTCAGCCACAGCAACATCTTCCTAGGAACATCGCCAAAGGCAAGGGAAGCAAGGGCAAAAATGAACTATTGGGATTTCATCAAGATCAAAAGCTTTTGCACAGCAAAGGAAACAGTTAAGAAAACCAAAAGACAACTGACAGATTGGGAGAAGATATTTGCAAATGACATATCAGATAAAGGGCTAGTGTCCAAAATCTATAAAGAACTTAGCAAACTCAACACCCAAAGAACAAATAATCCAATCAAGAAATGGGCAGAGGACATGAACAGACATTTCTGCAAAGAAGACATCCAGATGGCCAACAGACACATGAAAAAGTGCTCCACATCACTTGGCATCAGGGAAATACAAATCAAAACCACAATGAGGTATCACCTCACACCAGTCAGAATGGCTAAAATTAACAAGTCAGGAAATGACAGATGCTGGCGAGGATGCGGAGAAAGGGGAACCCTCCTACACTGTTGGTGGGAATGCAAGCTGGTGCAACCACTCTGGAAAACAGCATGGAGGTTCCTCAAAATGTTGAAAATAGAACTACCCTATGACCCAGCAATTGCACTGCTGGGTATTTACCCTAAAGATACAAACGTAGTGATCCGTAGGGGCACGTGCACCCGAATGTTTATAGCAGCAATGTCTACAATAGCCAAACTGTGGAAAGAACCTAGATGTCCATCCACAGATGAATGGATAAAGAAGATGTGGTATATATACACAATGGAATACTATGCAGCCATCAAAAGAAATGAAATCCTGCCATTTGCGACGACGTGGATGGAACTAGAGGGTATCATGCTTAGCGAAATAAGTCTATCGGAGAAAGACAACTATCATATGATCTCCCTGATATGAGGGAGAGGAGATGCAACATGGGGGGTTAAGGGGGTAGGAGAAGAGTAAATGAAACAAGATGGGATTGGGAGGGAGACAAACCATAAGTGACTCTTAATCTCACAAAACAAACTGAGGGTTGATGGGGGGAGGGGGGTTGGGGGGGTGGGATTATGGACATTGGGGAGGGTATGTGCTATGGTGAGTGCTGTGAAGTGTGTAAACCTGGCGATTCACAGACCTGTACCCCTGGGGATAAAAATATATTATATGTTTAAAAAAAACAAAATTAAAATTAAAAAAAAATTGTCTGTGTGAGATGGAGGCTTACATGGAAGTGCCAGTGGTAGAAATGAATGGTGGAAGAATCTGACAGGCTTTTTCCACGTCGAAGTGACAGAGAGGGGCATCTAGGTGGCTCAGTTAGGCGGCCAACTCTTGGTTTCAGCTCAGGTCATGATCTCATGGGTTGTGGGATCAAACCCTGTGTGGGGCTCCATGCTCAGCAGGGAGTCCAAGATTCTCTCTTTCCCTCTCCCACTGCTCCTCCCCAATATTCTTGCACAAACTCTAAAATAAATAAAATTTTAAGAAAAAAAAAAAAGAATTGACAGAGATGTTGTGTTGCTATTGGGCAGCTAGAACGGGTGGATGGGATACGAACCGCTGAAGTGGAGAAGTCTGGAGAGGTATGGGTGGCAGACCACGTCAGGAGTGTAGTTCTGAACAGGCTTGCTGCATGCGGGATGCAGGCAGATACCTGAGAAGAGGTGACGGGCAAGCACCCGCAAACCGCAGCTCAAAGGGCAGGTGCTAGGGTGTCAGTTTGGTATTTAGGGCCCAGAGATACAGTGTAAAGCCGTGGAAACTGAAGAGGTCATTCAGGAGCGGATGACAGGAGAAAAAAAGAAAGCTCAGGACTGAATTAGAGGTCAATGGTTAAAGGTCAAAGAGAGAAAGAGGGGCCTGCAAAGGAGAATTAAGAGGAATGGGCAAAGAGATGGCAAGTTAACTGAGAATAGAGCATCCATGAAGCATGGAGCTGAGGGGCAGAGGGGAAAGGGAAGGACGGAGTGGCTACCATCCTACATGCTGATGAGAGACTCGTTCCAGTCTTCCCAACAACAGAAATACATCTCATTTAAATTTGATGTTTATCACCTTAATTATTTCACGTGTTCTCCCTACGTGCATGTTTTTCCTGCTCACCTGCAGAAATGACTACTGATATCTAAGTCAGGGATACTGTCAAATTCCCATCCTTTAAAGAAAAGCCTTTCATCTTTCTTCCTTTCTGAATTTTGATTCTCCCTGAATTCTCTGCATCACTTCTATAATTCTATTTTGCTAGCACATGCAGACACTATAATCTTCAAAAGTCTCCACTTCCCAAATGTAAAAACTATTTTGAATGCAGTTTATCCTCTTTTGAAAACTATCCATGTTCATTTAAAAACTTATTTGCTCTTCACCTTCAATGTATTTGCATCGCCATATTGTAGGAGCCCTGGAATATTAAGCTTATCAGAAAGTTAGGACAAGTTTTCCCTCGAGGATGAAGAAGTAGTTTTAAATTCAAAGTGGGAAAAAAAAATTCCGTATCTTAAAATAGAAGCAATTTTTTTCTCTGTTTCACATTCTCTCAAGATATCTGCAATCTTTTTAAACTCTCTATTTATTATTAAATACAAGCAATTTAGCTCTTTTGTGAGGTTATGCAAATAATTCATCCAGAATTAGCATTTAACATGCAGTTCTTATATCCACACAAATGTTTTGTATAAAGTTGTTTTAAAAAGATTCAAATCTTTATAATTAGGAAGGGAAAATATATTAATAGGAATAAAGGGATACCCTGCTAATCTCCCATATGTAAATTAGCTTATAATTTCTATCACTTACTTTAGAGGCAACAGAACAATGGAACTTTTATTCTTCAATATTGCTGTCTCTCTCCTTCTCCTGCTAGCAAGTATGTGCATATACATGTATATCTAAGGGAAAAATGACAAGGAATGTTAAATGCTTTAGTTTTGTGGGAAGGAGACGGCTAGTAAATTGTGAGTGGGATTGAAGTTGATATTCTGTGCTTTGACAGCCTAAGGGATGAACTACAATGCAGACCCTCTCAGGTTCTCATTTCAACAGTTGTTTCTCCTTGTCCTCTTTGCTTTTCAGGCAGGAGACACCTTTGCCCGCGTGATCCTTCCTCCCGTCTCTCCACCCCCTCCCCAATCTTCACGCAGGGGACATTGTAGAATGTATGAGGAAGTTGTTCACTACTTTGAAGGACTTTCTTTTTTAGTCTCCAGCTTAGCCTTTGGAGAAAGGGATCATGCAGACTGGAGTGGACAATGGCCAACAGTAGAGCACTGGCTAACTTCCTCTGTCGCACACAGCTTCTGGCACTTGGCTTTTCTCTCTCAAGATTCTAGAAGTATGATGCACAGTCCTAGGAGTTTACTGTCATTAGATGAACTAGGATGGGGAAGGATTCAAAACCAAGTTGGATACACAACCACGGAAAGGATTAGGTTACTGAACCTGGAAGCAGATAGGGGAGCTCTGGAGGACTTTAAATACAAAACAGTCTTAAATACGTTCCCTATAGCTGCGGAGTGGTACAACTAGAAAAATGGGTGAATGCATAAAGGATACATATTTCTCCCTCAGCAAACGTCTAGGGAACTACCATGTGCCAGGCAAAGCTGGCAGACTGGACACAGATGAAAATAAGCATTTATTCCCTGCAGCACCTCGGGGAGAAACATACACGCAAGTCAACACCATAATAGGTTACCAGATATGGGACCACAGAGGTACATCTGGTTCTCAAAGAAAGAACCCAGGCAGGCCACCTGCCCCTGCCTGGGGTGCCTTGGGAGCACCTCCACTTTTCCCCACCTCGGTGGCCACCGCCTCCTCCAGGAAACCCTTAGCTCTCCTCTACCTTTGGCAGCCGCCTCAGGTATGGTCTCCCACCTCCAGGCCTCGCTCCCACTCTTTCACCCGCTTGGCGGCCAGGAGTCCCCAAAGGAAACCTGATCCTGTCATTTCCTCCCTTAAAAGCCTTCACTCTCTGTCTGTGACCACAGGCGGAAACCCAAACCCGCCATCTGGCTGATCAGGCGTAACTAGCGTCTGCTTCCCCCTCCGATCCCTCCTCTGCTTGCTTCCCACCTTATGCTCCAGTTACAGCCACTAACTTGTTGTTTTCTTAACTCACCATTTGTTTCTAAGCCCCGAGCCTCCACACGTGTGCGCTGTGGGCCTGAAACTGACTGATCTGCCCTCAAACTTCACACATCTAAATACGCAAAAAGAGAAGTGTGTGCCCACACGTTACATGTACACACACTGCCCTTCGGCCTCTTCACTCATATTCTTTCCTCTGGCCCACGGAGCCCCAGGACTCAGTGCCGTCCTCCTGTGGGTGCACTCCTGTGTACCCCTTCTGTGAGCACCTCGTCAACAAGCTCACCACACTGTATTGTGCTCGGCTGTTTGATCTGAGAGTGAGCACGCGCTCCAGCAGGGGAGAAGCAGGGAGGAAGGAGGGAAAGTCTCAAGCAGACCCCGCAATGAATCCGGAGCCAGCTGCGGGGCTCCATCTCACAACCCCTGAGACCATGACTTGAGCCGAAACCAAGAGCTGGACACTCAACTGACTGAGCCGCCCAGGTGCCCCTATGTTTTTTTTTAAGAAATGAGTAAAGAAATCTTTGAACAATGCTATCTTAAAAAACATGAGAAAGTAAGATGCCTGTCCCTGTCAGCATACAAATATATGTCACTCATCTCAGTGGAGGGACCATTTCAAAAATTCTGAAAGCTTCTAGAAGACAATGATGCTATGAGTCAGCCTTAGATCCGTTCTAGAAGGAGGCAACGTCTCAGTAAATAAACGAATATTTCTTACCTGTGGGCAGCAAAGAACACTCTCCTTGATTCTTTCTCTGAATCAGGCAACATTCTCATTTCAAAGTAAAACGCTGAAGGTGCAGTCGCAAAGTGAAATCTCCCTCCCTAGCCAGAGTAGCCGAGTTTAGCGAGCTTTGTCAAGCTGCCAAAACATGGGGCTGCTTAGCTGAGCGTAGGAGAATTGGGCTTTTGGTTTTCCTTTTCACAACTTAGAAAAGTGTGAACATTTTAGCGTCTTCATAACAAACCCACTCTTCCCCCAATCCTATCTCCTCACCCTTACTGCTTCCGAAACTTCTGACTGGGAGCATCTATATTCCTTTGCTTCACGCTTTCTCATGCTGCCAGAGCCCACATTGTAGCCTACCAATTGACTCTCCTCTTCAGTCCTCAGGCAAAGACTGACCGGAGCTGGTATAGGACTGCCCCTCAGGTGGGGTAACTTTAGGGCCTGTGTCCTGCCCTGGCTCACAGAGCGTCCAGTGAGCTTTGGCTCTGGCCGCCCAAAGTGTGAGCTGGCTTGATGACACACCTTTCCTGTTTCCCTGCCTTATTCGCCCCTTCATGTTTTCCTACCATAAACTCCAAGTCCTGTCGCAGGGTTTGCTTCTAAGGAAACCCCAAACCAAGACAACTACCAACAAGCCCATGTTCTCTATTTAGGAGCATGAATCTGTCAGGGAAGACCAAGACAGGTGGGAATATTCGACCACAAGGGGTTTTCCTCCTCGTGAGACATGACATTGAACAGGTGGGAGATTGAGGATGGATGCTGGTTCAGAGGGCCCAGGTTTAGAGAAGATTGTAACTGTGGGCAGCTGGAGCCAAATCCCACCAGGGAAACTCTGGGACCTGGGACATGTTATGTGCCTTAAAACGATCCCACCTGAGGAACGGTTATATACCAGCTCTGGTCAACCTTTGCTGGACGGTTCGAGGAGAGTTAACTCGCTGGCCCTTCCAGCCTGCCCTATAGGCCATTGTTTACACTGCCTACTAAGGAGAATTGTATCCTTTTTCATATGCATGTTATAAATCTGATCTGTTAGGTCAAAATATTACAGAGGCCGCGTAGACTATGGCTCAATATTTACAGCTCTATCCACAGCCTTGGAAGTTACCGTATGGTAATTGAAGTCAACAACTGCAAAGCTCTTAGGAAAATATTCCTTTCCATCCCCAAGTCTGTGACAGGGAGAGCAGGGCCCCAACCTGTGGAGGTGTCAGAGTAAAAACAGAAACCCTCAGCTTTTAAAATTACGGTCTTCAGGGCGCCTGGGTGGCACAGTCGGTTAAGCATCTGACTCTTGGTTTCAGCTCAGGTCCTATCTCAGAGTCACTGTGTCGAGCTCCATGCTTGGCAGGGCGGGCTTGAGAGTCTCTTTCTCTCAATCTCAACCTGAGATGACTCAGGTTATCCCGAGTGAAAAGAAACAAATTGTGCAAAAACAGAAAATAAAGACAGCAAGTGTTTCAGGGAATTAGGGAAAGGTTTATAACCAAGCCTCACCGAGCTGGTTTGATTGTGGTGATTTGTAATTACCATGACTTAACTCCTCTCTCTCCTGATGTTTCAGAGGAATGTCCCTCTCATGCCCAGTTTCTACTTTATGACTACATTGTTAGAGCTTCTGCTCGCTCACAACCTTGCCTGCTATGTGGCCTCTGCTAACAGCCTTCCCGGTGTACCCTTTCACCTTCAACTCTTCTGCTAATTGCTCCGCTCTGCTGTTGTTCACTTTCAAATTTCTGAGAGAAAAATCTCATTGCCCTGCCTAGTGACCATTATCCCTTTCTGAATGAAGCTGTTGTGTCAGACCACCTACGAGACCTCTGGAGAGCCTAAATATTTGCTGGCTTTTCATCACTTGCTCTATATACAGTGAGTGTTATATACAATGGTATAGGAAGGCGTAAGGGGCCACCTAGATCTGCCTTCCTTGACCAGCAGCTATGGATGGGGGCTTCCTAGGAGAGTAGTAAGTTTGGCCTATCACGTCCATATCCCAGAGAGAGGTATGAATACAGTGACGATGCTGGCCCTCTCCTTAGGGCACCTCATATTCCTGCAGGGGTGGAATGGTCTCGTGGCTTCCAGAAAAGAAGAAACTGTGTTGCTCGCCCCAACCAGGGCCTCAACAAGATTCCAGCTCCCCGTTGAAAGAGACTTTGGTAGCCTAAAAGGGAGGGGGGCATGTTTAGTTTCCTTGGTACCCAACTTTATTCCATACAGTAACTTAGGCAACAAAGAAAAATGGACCCTAGGTCTCTTTGGACCAAACCTTGAATGCATTTTGGTACATGATTCTGATTCAGAAAAAGTGATCATTGGCTAAAAATCCTACCTCATGATAATTTGGATATTGAAAAGGATGCATTTGTGTTTTGGCTACTTTATGGACGAAAGTACTCCCAAGTTCCAGATGATTCATCCCTCAGTATACAAAGCACTTGGCATTACTAAATGAAGTTTAAATTGGAGAGACACTATACATTACACATGGAAAAAATTTGCATTTTAACATCTCCAGAATGCTATTAAATATCTCAGAAAGATCCATAAAGAAAAGTGTGTCCTAGAGCTTGAAATAGAAAGTGATTGGAAAAAGTAGAAATAGAGTTCCTATTTTTCAAAAAGGAGCCATATCATCCCATAAATCTTTGAAAAGAAGTTTTCTTGGGCTCTGCTCTAAGCATTCAAATGCTTCCCAGGAGCACCTTGACCTTAAATTAACATTTATAGAGTTTAGCTGACATCAAGCTTTGCAGTTTAATGGAAGGTTTAAAGTTGAAGAAGGTAAGTAGTCTAAATTGGTATTGTATATTAAGTTCTGAATAAGGATGCATTTCCACAACTACCACCATTTTCATTTATTTGCCCCTCTAGAACAATAATAACAATTGGCAAAATATATGAAATGCATTTTCTTTCATGAATAATGCATTTTTATATGTTAACCTCATGGAAACAGGAACAGTTCAGCATTTTAACGCTGTCTTAAGAAACGGTATGTGTGACAATATCTGTACCATCTGACCTTGGTAATGTTGTTTTCGGGAGAATCTGTGGTATAAATAGGGGTTGTAAGAAACAGTAACCAGGGGGGTAAAATAATAAAGAGGCACCTTCAAACATAAAGAATATACAGTATAACCTATAGATCCCATTACAGATCACACGAACAAGAGATACGTTCCATTCCTGCTCAAACCAGGAGTACATTCTAAGGGGAATATGAATGTCTGGAGACTAATATATAAAGCACGAAGATGGTGTTTTAATACTGCTAATGAGTTGCCCCTTGGTTGCATTGCAGATAAAAAGTGGTTTCCTATAAAGACATATTTCTGCACTGCAAAAAGCCCAATTCATAAACACTTGGCTTTAGCACGCAAAGGAAAGCCCAGCATTTAGTCTGCCAGAATAACAGTGATTTGGTCTTTAGAAGAGATGCTTCTGAAAAAGCAGGTGAGGAGAAAAGGTGGTATTGCCCTTAGACCTTCGACCAAGGGGATCTCAGGTCCTCCGGCCTCCTTCTCCCTTGCATTTTGGAGCACCTTCCTCAAAAAGTCCTAAGTCCTCCTCTGGCAGCTGGGACCAGCTAGAGGGTGGTGCCGTCCCAGCAAGGTGCCCTGACCCAGCCGATCCTGCATGGGCCCTGGGCTCCATTGCTCCTGTTTACGGTGCTCTGCAATCCTCTCCCTTGGTCCCCCCCAGGCATAGAGGTTATCCAGGTGCTCTGAGGAGCTCCTAGGTGCACTTCAGTGGGCTTGTCCTGGGTCCCTGCGGTCAGCTGCCCAGTCTTGGATGGTAGCCTAGTGAGCAAATCATTCTTGCCCAAGGTTCAGTATTTCTTTTAAAGGGATGCATGGGCTATTAGAATAGTGCTAACAAGCTGATTTGGGGTAACTCAAATTGGTTACATAGACAGTTGCTTTTTGAAACGAAATATCTGTTCTCCCCACAAACTAGGGGTGGTCCTGTAGGTTGTTATGATAAACAATAAGGATCACAATCCTAGCCAGATTAAAAGACGGCAAGAAATTTTCCCTTTCTTCAAAGTTGAGGACATATCACTGACACAAGAGCTAAGAAGTCAATTAGTTCTTAGTAGTGAAATGTTTCGGGAAATGAGATGGTTTACAAAAATAGGAAAATATAAACCAGGACCTCCTGATAGAAACTTCCTTATTAAAACATTGCTTGTAGCGTATAGGGTCAAATCTCTTTTGCAGAAGACCTCCCTGCTTACATCCCGTTAGGAGACTTTGGGCCCTGTCAGACTCCCCTCGGGCACTGCGCTTTATCTTCTTGATCTTACTTCCTCTTGTAGCCATGGCTACTGAAACGAATGTGCATAAGATGTGACCATTTTATGCCAACGACATCTGTTCTCCCACCTGCCCTGGGCTCCCTGTGCTTTGGGTTGGGAACTCTATGCCCTCAGGAGTGGGAGTGAGCTAACGCTCCATGGGCAACCCTCAACCAAAGGAGATTCAAGCAAGATCTGAGAGCCAATGGATAAGTGTTTCTCCCTGTGATCCTATGGGTGGACTGTTCTATCCAACCACTTGTGGGGTACCAGCAGGGCAGAGCTCCAGCTGCCCACAGTTGTGACCAACTCAATAACGCACACTTGATTTGCCTTCTTCTCCACTTTCCTGGTTTGACTCTCCCTGGTCCTTCACTCCCAGTCCCTGGCACCACTTTCCAAAATAAACTTCCTGCAAAAAGCTCAAGCCTTGGGCTTTATTCTCCTGGGAGGAACTTAGGCTAAGAAAATGGAGTAATATCCCTAGGTCACTATAACTATTCCCCTAACTTCCACATGGCCTCACTACCATGGATTATGTATCATTCTGTATGGCTAGTGCAACACAAAGAGCCCTCCACAAATGCATGTATTTACAAATCTTACCACACTAATGTAAAGACCCATGATTATCCTATTATTTTCTGCTGGAGAGTATTGATTAATAAAGCAAGACCCAGATCATATGTTCCCTTGGCACTCCCGTTAGCATCCAAAATATTGTTCTGCATTCACTGGATATTTCATGGTGTTGACCACCATAACCTGCAGAAAATGGCCATATAAATAGTCCCATTAACTGCAGACCTCAGGGCTGTCAAGTGAATGAAGGCAAGGAAAACATTTTCCTCTAACGTGAGTGTTGTGAACGACAAGGTATTATATTTTAAAAGACATCTAACTGGCTTTATAAAGATACAATCATTTATTTATCTTCTACCTACATACCAAATGTCATTGAAATTGGTATAAAATCACTAACTGGTGTGTTTATGAAAAATAAAATGATTGTCAGACTAGTCAGAAAATTTCAACATTCCTAGGATTCTGTGTTTTAGAGAAAACGTTTATAGTTATGTCACCATATAATTTAGATGACTGAAGCTAGGATGCCAAAATATTCAAGTTAAGACTTAAGAACATCCAGGATGGGGGCGCCTGGGTGGCTCAGCTGGTTAAGCATCTGTCTTCAGCTCAGGTCAGGATCTCAAGGTCCTGGGATTGAGCCCTGCATTGGGCTCTGTGTTCAGCAGGGAACCTGCTTCTCCCTCTCCCTCTGCCACTCCCCCTGGTTGCACTTTCTTGCTTTCTCTCTTTCTCTCTCTCTGTCGAATAAATAAATAATTTTATTTTTAGGAAAAGAACATCCAGGTCCTATTGGAAAATGCAGAAGTATTGTTACAGTGAAACAGGCAAGTCAGAAATGGAATAACCGAAGTTATATACAGTCATATATCCACACTCACACATGATCAATTAGGTCTGCAGCATTTGCATGCGGCAATTTTCCATAGTCCCAAAGGGAGAATGGGATGATTAAAGTGTTTCTCTTGGACAGGCATCGTTGCTCTTTAAAGAGGAGAAAACTCTAGTTAACATCTGGTTGAGATACATTATTGAAATACATTCTGGACCTTGCTTCTTTTGGTTGAACAGCTGGAATTTTTTTTTTAAATCATTTTAACCACCTAATTTTCAACTTCTTCTGGGTGGGGGAAAAGGAAAGCATTAAAATATATATATATATATATACACATATATCCTTTTTATGAGCACCAGTTCTGTCCCAAGCATCTAGGTCATGTTTGACATATGTTATTTCTAATAGGGTCATTGAGAAATGCACCAGTGATAAGCTTTATATAAAGAGGTGTAACCAGTACCCTTGTGTACATTTTGTTGTTTTATCTTTTCTGTTACAATATCCTGAATGTGGGTTCTAGTCAGGGAAATAAAAGTCAGAATAGGTATTTTAAGCAGAGGGGCCTGCATACACGGAATTATTTATACAAGAGTTCGAAGTGTGCAAAGGCAGGAAGGAAATGCTGGAGTAGCCCCGATCTTAGTCACTGCCGGGAGCAGCTACCACCCTCAGGCCTGAGAGAGCAAAAGAGAAGAGGTCGTCAGAACCTCAGACTTCATGGGAGGTCCCTATGTCACCCACAGCTGGTGATATTTCCTTGGGGGGAGATGACATGTTTGGTGCTGGGAGTGCCAAAAGAATCCAGAGGCTCCCAAAGCTTGGGGGTGTCCAGAAACTAGGGAACAAGACAGAAACACCTTCCCTTCCTTCAGCATTCCAACCTCCAGTCTGTGCTTCCACTAGAGAACTTAACAGAAGGTAGACGTCAAGGGAGCCTGAAAAATGAAAATACTATATTGATGTTTTATTAATTCATATTCTCACACATTGAAATGTTTCTAAGCGGGTTTTTTTTTTTCCATCTGACATCATGAGTCAACTGACAGATATAAAAAATTTTAGAGAACTAGGTGAGTTTCCACTGGCTTCAAACTAAGGTGTTATCAAATTTAAGGGTAAGTTAAGCTTTCCAAATTCTACACCAGAGAATGTGGTTCAAGGTTTACTTTCATTAAACGCAGTTGAAGCCAACTTTCTAGAGAACCACAGAGGGCTTGTATCCTTAATTGGCTCTAAATTGGTAATACTTAGCAGCTCTTTCTAACCCTTGCTATTTGTCACCCAACAGGCTTTTCCCCAAAGACTCCCAGAGTAGTAATTTTCTTATATAGTACCTTTACACACACAGAAGAAATATTTATTGTGACTAAGTCAATGTCCAGGGTTAAAAGTAGAAATGCTTTCTTTCTGCTGCGGGTACATGATGAGTAGAAAAAAACTTACAAGTCAGAAAACTTTAGTTCGAACTCAGTTACCGTATCTAATATCCATGATGTAATCTATATATAGTACCCTATTTTTATAGCATGGTTTCTCAGCGCTGGCACTATTGACATTTTGGGACAAATAATTCTTTGTTGTGAGGAGCTGTCCTCTGTGTTGTATGATGCTTAGTCCCACCTCGCCACCTCCCCACCTCCCCACTAGATGCCAGAAGGGCACTCAGATCTGTGACAACCCAGAATGTTTCAAGGCACAGCTAAGTGCATAGTTGAGAACCGCTGCTCAGAATACGTTTCCTCAGCTAATTGTAATTACTTCCTGTGGTTGTTGCAAGGTAAGATGAGATGTCCTAGATCTCTCAATGGTCTTAGCCTGCACCCAAATTAGCAGACTGATGCCTCATTGGTAAAGTGGGGTGGGGGTGGGTAACTGTTTTTGGCTGTGCCCTCTGGCTGCTGAAAATGTGGTCAACATCCCTTGAGATCTTTAATCCTGTACTTAAAATTTGGATAATTTGTTCATCACAGATTGGGGGGGGGTATTGGTTTGCATTTTTCAAAATATTGCATTAAATATTATCAATATTGTGTTAATTAAATATTTCTATAAATATTTATTCTGTTAATATTTAATGGGTGATAAACATTAATTTTAATATATTAAAATAGCTTAATTATAAATAAATATTACATTTCAAATATTGCATTAGGTATTATGAATATTGCATTAGGATATTATTTATTTTGATTACTGAGTTTTTTGTAGCCCCTTAAATTTTGAGCCTTGTCCCTGCTGATGAACGCAGGCCCAGGGAAGCCTGGCTAAATCAGAATTTGCATTTTAACGAGGTCCCCAGGTGATTTGGATGCAGGAAAGTTCAAGAGGCACCACGGTAGTTGCCCCAAGACGCTGCAGTGGGGGGTGCAGGTGCCGGATAGGTGTGGAGACCACAAGGCCTGGGAGGCCAGCGTGGGGCACATCTCAGATAGGGATGGATAGTGGGGGCAGGCGAAGCCGAGGAGCTGTTTTCATAGCCGGTTAGGCGAGACACCTGCTCTTTGGATGCCTAGCTGAGAAGGGGTGATACAAAGTGGGAGAGGCACTCCCTCCTCTCCAGGGGCCAACGGATGCGAAGTCTTCAGGGACTGCGACAGTCCTCTGCCAGCACTGGCCTGCGGCTCTGAGCTCCCGCGCGCGCGCCTTCTCAGGGAGGGCGCTGGCGCCCTCCAGCGGATCTGCGGGCGCGGCGCGCGTGAGACGGGCCCGGGCGGAGCGCGTGCAGTCCGGGAGTGCTGGCTCGGAGACAGTCTCTCGCTGGGTGCGGCTTTCCAAGGGCCCTAGGCCTGGGGCGTGTTGGGATGGGCGGGAGTCCCTGAAGATGATGGACCTGCAGATGACTGTGGGAGCAGCCGTGTGCTGGGGAGAGGGAAGGAAACTTAGTTTACAAAGATGCATGCATTAATTTATTCGGATTTGAAATTTTGAGGGTCTATTGTGTCGTTAAGCAATGGGTGGGTGAACGCTGGAGAACGTCTGTGGCTACTCTTCGATGAATATTAACTGCGTGAACGCCTGAATCCTGACTTCGAACCCATGACTTGGGCCACATCAGCACTGCTCTACCGTGAGCACGTTATAGACCAGAAATGGTTATTGCCTTTATAGGCCTAGAGCAGTGGCTCTTAAATCTCCGACGATGTTATTTTGAAGAACAGGCAAATTTTTATGCATACCCCAGCTGCACGGACCCCTGATCTATCTCACACGTGTGTGTACTAACTAGCCTGTTCAAGAGTGTGGAGTGGCTATTGTTCTTAATAAGATGCAGTATTAAGTTCACTTTATGTCATTCTGCATTTTCTCCTTGAAGGTGTACCAAATATAGATAATTCTAGATGGGAATGTGTATGTGTGTGTGTGAGAGACAGAGAGAGAAAAATTTTAAAGGTCATTTCTCATAGTTAAAATATTGGCTTTCTTGTAGTTTACTTTTTAAAAAGGTTTTATTTATTTATTTTGAGAGAGACGGAGACAGAGCTAGCAGGGGCTGGATCCCAGGAGCCTGGGATCATGGCCTGAGCTGAAGGCAGATGCTTAACAGACTGAGACACCCAGGCTCCCCTGTAGTTTACTTTTCATCTGCTAAGTAAAAATGGCAGAGATCAAACCTGAGGACAAGAATCTGGGGCACAAAATTTTGGTCCCTGTGTCTAACACGGTGTATTTTTTTTAACCATCTGGGCCAAACTTTAATTTCTTAAACTCACATATATTCAAAGCAGATTATGTGTCTATAGTCATATATTTATTTTTTAAGGGAATCTTATGCTTAAAAAGTTGAAAATCCTGCTTTGCACACTCTACCTTTATAATGACATTTAGCAAATGAGGACACTAAGAAATTAGAGTTTTGCCTAGCTGCTTTAAAAATACACAGCGTTAAAAGCAGTTATCACAATTTTGTGTTCCAGACGCTCCTGTCCCCTGGCTCCGTCCTCTCTGCCGCTCTCACTCAGCATACGAAAAGTAAACTATAAGAAAGCAAACTATTTTAACTATGAAAGGTGACCTGAAGAAAAATCATTTCAAGACCAAGTTGGTTGCAGCAAAATTCATTAGCCTCCTCCAGGATGAAAGCTGGTGTCTGGGTGACATTCCAAGGTTACTAATGCTTGTCAGCCCCACAACTTGCAGACTGTACATGATGGGGAATCTTTGGGGTTTGGCATCAAAGGAGAAAGGATGTAAAAATGGCCCTGATGGATGTTCTGAGGTTGTTTGATCTAAATCCAGAGAAAATAGCAGCTATCACAGCTGATGGAGTACCCGCTATGACTGGGAAGATGAATAGTATGGAGAAAAAAAATTAAAGTCAGAAAAGCTTGTGCCAGACATTTTATCATATCTTTTTTATTTTATTTTTTACAAACCAAGCTTGACAACTTGGAAATCCCTTTGTGCAGTTTATAAAATAATGAATTCTAAATGAGGGCCTGGATTCACCAACAGACCAAGCAATTTCGTAAACAATTTCTGTTCCCCAATATGGCTCCCTGTCATCGCATTTTCAAGTCAGATCACTTCCGTGAGGTGGAACAGTAATACATGAGATGCATATCTTTGAAGCGTTAGCTATCAGACATGGTAGGAGCCAGTTACTCGATGTCCCAATGACAAGAAAGGTATCCTGTGTTATATTTCCGCGTCTGATTTACACTCAGAGAAGAGTCAACTGAAAGACAAAGGTGCTACAGGATAATTTGTATTCTCATATCATTTCTCCTGTGGTCAGCGGCGTTTATTCTCTGATTTCATTACCATGGCTATTTCTTACTTTCAAACTCCTTTTAAATACAAACAAACACGAATGTGCCTACACACCCGTACACATACACACACATGCACACACACCACTCTTCAGAGTTGCAATTAATCGTGTGCTTTACAAGGGTTTCCTCCTGTTAATGCCTGTCCTTCCATCAGTTTCCAAGCTCCTGGAGAACAAGTGCTGAGTCTATTATGCCCTTTGTGTTCTCCCCACACAGTGAGTGTTCAATAAATACTATTGACTGACTGACACATCTCCCTCTTTTCTCTTTGTCTCTGACACCTCTGCTTTCTCTCAGAAATAGTATTTTTTAAGTGGCAATATTTTCCCACTCTGGACTTATAAAAAAGCTCTTCTCAGCCTCTAACTTTTTCTTTATGTAAGATTTTTCAACAATAGACAAACTACAGGTGGAAAGAAACCGATAATCTACAACCCCTTGACAATAAATCTGTTTTTAATTGGAGTGTGACAAGTATCTCACAGAATGGACGCTTTTTCCCCAAGAACAATGCCGGTGTGAACATCTCTGCTGAAGCGGCCATTAAAAAATCATCACGCCTCCTGCCTGTCCTACCCACTCGGACTATGCCTGAATTCAAGGCCGGCATTCACAGGCGGCCCCAGCTTTATTTTTCTTTCGCTGTACAATGGGTCAGACCTTCTGTCTATATTCAGGGTCTCTGTTGTTCTTGCACGGAACTTAAATAGCAGTTGGTTCTCCTTTTGAAACACACGCCTAAACCACAATTATTTTTTTAACCTTACCTTAGGAAAACTATTGGTAGTTCAGTGATATCCAGAAATATGGACTTTTCAGGAGACATGAAAGTGTACCCTCCATCAACCTGAGTATTGTTTGATCTCACAGAGGCAAGGGAATAATGTGCCTTTATTACTGTTGGCTTTCTCTATCCCAGCCATTATGGATTGTGTAGTTGCGGTGGGTGATTGTTCCAGGGAGATTGCTCTCATGTCACATCCTCCCATTTGTGTCAGCCTCCTGGAGAAGGTGCTGGGGAGAAAAATCTCATCCCTACGAGGCCACTGTTCTTCACACCCTGTCTCTCCACTCACGGCAATTAGAGTACAAAGCCACCATCTCTTTGGTACTGTTTCCATTTCCGGTTTCTTTTCTTCTAACCTGAGTTGAAAGCCTCTTGGAAAACGAGAATGTTCAGGAAAAGGGAAGGCTGTGAATAGAAGTCATCCGGATTTGCATAAGACAGCACTGTGGATGGTCATTTCTTATTCCGCTCACCTGCTGACGGCTGCCTGCCTTGTTGTCGCCGTTGACACAGCATCTGTAACACCCAAATCCGAGCAGCCACTGCGGCTCCCCAACCCATTTTAGGCTCTGTTACTCCATCAGAAAAGGCACCAACTAAAGTGTCTTAGGCCCTGGAACAAGGATTCTAACACAAATTGTGTACTTAGGAGGCCATCTCAGGAAACCAGTGGAGTTGGTGTTATCCAATTCAGGAGACTGGAACTTTCCATAGTTATGGGGGAAGTGGGAGAACAGGTGTTCACAGTGGGGTGGCTTACATGATCCGCAGGGTGCTAGGTCTACCTTCCCATGCTTGGAAGCAGAGTAACTTGTGGGAAGATGTAGTTAAAAGAAAAGCAGTGTGGGCAGAAGGTGCTTGTGGCCGCAGCCGATGACCTAGGCCTCTGCCCCTGGAGGAGAGGGTGCCCTTGGGGGATCGCTGGTTGGATCAGCAGCGGCTTCAGCAGCAGCAGTGGCCGAAGATGTGGCTTCCTCGGGGGAGCCAGGCAGACACAGCTGAAGTGAGTTGTGGGAGAGTCTCAACATTTCTCTTCCCACTTTGGAAGCAGAGAGAGGATGAACGGAGGTCAGAAGAACCACAGGACTCTTACGTTGCCCCTAAAAATATCCTTAGACTGCTCTCAGGCAGGAAACAGTGATCCGAGGTGGTGGTTAAAGCACGTTCACCAGGCTCTGACCTGTAAGGAAGCTCCATTTTACAGAGAAAAGCTAAAGCCCAGAGATTAAGTAACACAGCGGGGACGTAGCCGAGCCAGGATTTGAAATCCAGCAGCCTTTCTCCAGAGTTGATTCTTAAGAACCCCTGCTGACACCATCAGGGGCACACAACATCTACTCACATGTGTGCTCATCCTGCCTTCTTGGCTTTGTCCCAGCATCAAGGAAGAAATGGTGGTGCCTTGTCTTAGAATTGCTCAGTTTCCTCTGTGGAGATTCTTGGCTTTAGGCCTTATGCCTGGTGCCATCAGTGTATATACTCTCTTACACCGTCTTTATTATGACTCTAGGGATACCATGATTTACCAAAGGAAGCAGAACCAGAATCATATTCTTAGCATATGGCATATAATCCCTAGCCTCGTGTTTGGGATTATAAACTCTGCTTTGAATAATCTCCTTCCACCTCTTGTGTTGTGTTCCCGGTCCCCATGTTAACATACCTATTTCCCCCTTTCGAAAGTCGAGACCATTCCTCTTTCCAAGGCAATGCCCACAACACTTAAGGGAAATCCAGCCATCATAACACTTTGATATTTCTGTCGGGGAACATACGCTGGGCCAGGTAATTATTCAGGTAATTTTTTCCTCCCAGGAGAGCAGGCCGTTATTGCGACAGCTTATGTCCCTGTTACAGATAAAGTTTACATTGTCAATTAATGGGAATACACCAGGTAATAGTCAGGAGTTCTCGGGGGATCATCTGGGAGCCATTTCCAAATGTCCTTTATGGAAGCATATGGTCATATCCTCCACTTCATCGCCGGGTCAATCAGCAGTCGCTCTTTAATATGGTATGTTCTTCACGCACCAGTGCAATTTCCAAGCTCCATCCCATTTGTTTTTTCCCCCACGGTGCTTGAAAGTTGCTTAAGCCGCGGATTATTGCCTTGCCATGAGCGCTGATCGCTCTTCTGGATAGTAGGCATTCCGATGTCATCTTTAATTTGCGATATTAATATTGAACCCCATCACCGTTCAGTGGTTTTAGTGAAGTATTTACATATAGACTAGCGAAGTGTTTGAGCAGTGCATTGAAAACTGTCCGTTCCTAATTGGAACCGTAAAGTTTACCACGGCATCTGCGTGACACGGATATGATTTCTGGTTATAAAGCGGCCTCAGAGGTTTGCTTCCAAAAAACAAATGCGATGTGTTTTTGCAGCTCTGTGCTACCCCGCCCATGCAGACTGTTGGTGATTGGGGGTGACGGGGCTCCAAGAACTGTTCTTTTTGCAACCTCACACACTTTTAGAAAGATTAACTATCTCGAAGAGTTTTTACTGGGAATCACATTGAAAATTAATGAGCTAATTAGTTAAGAAATGTATGAATTTATTATGAAAGGGAAAACTGGTACCATGGTGACAGCACAAAATGCATGAAATGTCCTTTTAGTTTATGACACTGGAGAAAGGTGGACCTGTTAAGGAACCTTTGGACTGCTCTTATTAATTATCTGGTTTAAAGATCCCTTCACCCTGTGAGAAGGATGGATATCCATTGGGATTTGAGAGAGTCAGACTGAAGAAAGAAAGAAAAAGAGAAAAGAAAAGGGAACATCTTCCTAGTCGTGTGTTGGATGACCTTGTGCCCTGGTGTGTTTAAATTGCTTACTTCCTATAACTCTATAAACTTCTGTGTTTTCATTTGCCGGATTAGATTGAAGTGTCAACTATATTTGATGAATGGCATTGGTAATATATGTTCATGTTCGTCTTTGCTCTTTCTGCTTTTATTTATATAGAGTCAGTATAATTTATTTCTCCCGAAAAAGCTTTCAGCAAAAAAGATTTTTTAAAGTACAAATACTTTTTAACAGGGCTCTGGGGTTCGTGATGATCAAATCACTCATCTTTCCTTCTTCGTTCTAGCTTTTTTTTTTTTGGACGTGCTTACTTTTCTTTTAAATCTAGCAACTGAAAAAGAATACAGAAAGGTGAGCTCAGTGGTTGCACCTAAGCCCTTAAGTGGTTGCATAAAACGTTACTGTGGCAGACCAGCTTTTAGCTCATTCTGTGTGTATATTAGTGTAATGATATCAAGAATTGTGCAATTATCTGGATAATTTAATTTAAAAATACCAGTCTGCAGCCTTCCCTATGCAAGTACTTTATTCCCTCCCATAGCAGGCTGAGCAAAAGATTATAGATGTATTGCCCTTCTTGCTGACTATGAGTCTGTTCTTTTCTTAGGAGGTGTTGGGGAGGAATCCCAGGTCATCTTGAGGCTAAAATGGAGTATGCTGTTAATTGTATCATCAGCTATTCACACTGTATTTTTATTTAGATCAAAATGTTATGTTTAGGCTAATAGGCATGCCTATCTCTGTCAAAGCTCTCTCTGGGGATTAATAGAATAAAGGGGTGATGAGGAGAGGAAGGAAATGGAGGGAAATCACAAAGTCAGCCTAATTAGAATCTTCAAAACTACCTACCACAAAAGCTAGGACACTGGAGGGACATAAATACTGGGGAAAACATAATAAATACAAAGCTGGATTTGGGGAGTCACTGGTTCCTCCCCTCCATCCCTCCCTCTCTACCTTCCTTTCCTTCTTCCTACCTTCTTTTCTTTTCTTTCTTTTCTTTTTTTTTTTTTTTAAGATTTTATTTATTTGACAGAGAGAGACACAGCGAGAGCTGGAACACAAACAGGGAGAGTGGAAGAGGGAGATGCAGGCTTCCTGCTGAGCAGGGAGCTGGGTGCTAGGCTCCATCCCAGGACCCTGGGATCATGACCAGAGCTAAAGGCAGATGCTTAATGAAATGAGCCATCCAGGTGCCCTGTTACCTTCTGTTCTTTTTTTTTTTTTTTTAAAGATTTTATTTATTTGACACAGAGAGAGAGAGATCTCAAGTAGGCAGAGAAGCAGGCAGAGAGAGGAGGGGAAGCAGGCTCCCCGCTGAGCAGAGAGCCTGATGCGGGGTTCGATCCCAGGACCTTGGGATCATGACCTGAGCTGAAGGCAGAGGCTTTAACCCACCACGTCACCCAGGTGCCCCCCTTCTGCTCTTTTTAAAAAAGATTCTATCCTTATCCTGCACCTCATCTCTCCCTCATTTCTCTTTTCATTCTTTTGGCCATCCAAGAATTTCTCCTTCTAATTGAAATCCACAGTCTTTTTATTGTTTACTGAAAGGCTGTTGAAACAAATGATTGATGTGATAAATGCCCAAGTTAAACCAGTTCAATCACAGAAATACTGACATGCATATAACTGTATTTCTGCTTCGCATATCCATTTGTCTCTGATCCACAGTCGCTGTCATTACCACAAGCCAACGGGCTGGGGTCAGCACAACCTGTGTTCTGAGTGCCCAGGGCTCAGACCCTGACTTCCGTGGGACTCTATCAAAGAGAAAGGGATGACGTGCATGCTTTTGGAAGACTCGGGATGCATTTGTTCTGACACCAGAGAGTCAAATAAGCTGAACTTTAAAAAAATAAAGAGAACATATGAGCAAATTACAGTCCTGTATGACTGAACACCATATAGATTCTCATGAATTAAAAAAAAATAGAAATAGCCAGATTTTACTTCTCATGTACATATGGATGAACTCGGATCAATAGCTTTTAATTTTTATAGTATTGACAACACAGATGACTTTGAAAATGAAATCAGCATTAGCTGGAACAGAAGAATGTGTTCATGTTTGTTTCTTTTTAGTGCAAAGATTTCTAAATTGTGTGATTAATATGCTAAATAAGTTGGCTCAAATTCTACTTTGTTTATTCTTGTATAACACTCTTTGCAGTCAGTTGTTATAATTCCTGTTCATTTGGAAAAAGAATATGTTAACATATGGGATTACATAAAAATAAAGTTAATTTCAAATAACTAGGTATTTATATAGCCACACGATCCTTTGAGGGGACTTAAAAAATACACATATGTGAAAATGTTTATGGCTTTGGCTCTGGAGCAAACATGATCATATTATGACCCTTAGATAGCTAACAGATATCTCAAATTCAACACAATCTCAACTGAACGCTTCTCAGTTTATGTCCCCATAACTGCTGCTACCATAGTTTTCCCCATTTCATCCATTTAGTCAGTTGTTCAGACCAAAAACTTCAGTGTTCCTTACCTCTCTGATTCTCTCACATCTCATGTCCCATCTTGTGGCAAAGACTATTCATTCTACCCTCAGATTAGGCCTCCAATCCGACCATGCCTCCCTACGACCGTCACTATCCCTTGCCCTCTCCCCTGAATTCCCCTGAAGGAACAGTTGTCTAACTCCTCCCCCTGCTTCCACACTTGCTCCTACAGGGTCTCTTCTCAACAGAGCAGCCAGAGTGATTCTTTACAAACATAAGTCAGAGCTTTGTTCTCTTCTACTCAACATCCTCTAATGGCTTCCTTGTCACTTTGAGTAAAAGACAGATCTTTCCCATGTCCTGTATGATATGGCGCCCATTACTTGTTTGACTTCCCCCTCCTATTAGGCTCCTCTTTGCTCCGTCCATTTGAGTCACCTTGATATTTCTGTTGTTCCCTCTGCCTGAAAGTTCTTTGTCCAGATAGTTTCATGGATGACTGCATTTTCTCCTTTAGATCTTTGCTCAAAGAGCAAACGTCAGTGAAGCCTTCTTACTCACCTTATTTACAGTTGTATACCATACCTGCTGTCCCTCATTATCTTTCTCGCCCACGTGTTTTTCTTCATAACACACACACATACATACAAAATGTTAGATTTATGTTAGATAGTGATGCTATATGTACATATAAATACTAAAATAATATGTAATCCCTGCTTGTGTGCATGCATGCCCACATATACACACAATTTATGAATTGTCTATCTTTCTTTACCAGAATGTCAACTCTGAACACAGAGATTTTTGGATATCCTGCTCATTGCTAAATCCAGGTGCCTAGAACTATACCTGGCACATAGTAGAAGCTCAATAAATTATTGTTAAATGAATGACTACACGGTTGGATAAAGTAATCAGTGACTTGACATAGCTGATTTATTTCTTGAAGTATATCGTAAGTGAGACCATACCAGGCCTCCTTTTACTATGCTAAATACTCTGAAATTGCTGATAATTTGCTTTGACCTGCACAAATGGCTATGGTTAATACTACGTGTACATTTCCCTTCCATTTCTTGTGTCTTGCCTCTTTTTGTCTTCTGATGGCTAGCATCTTCTCTGGTTTGTCTTCCTCATACTTATCCATCACTTCTCAACGCCACTGTCACAGTGAAGAACTGGCTTGGCCAATAGATTCATGACACTCTCTTTCAATGCTTTATCCATAACTCATCTGAGCCTTTCCCACATCAGCCACACAGGGTAACTAAGCATCAGATACTGTGGGAATCAGATGCATATGGAGATGAGGACCCTTACCTCTTCCATTCATGTCTCTTGCATATTTCTGGAGACTTGGGATCGTGTCCAAATTGGCCGAGAGACAAGTATGGTGTTAATGCTTTCTTCTACCTCTCTTTGATCAGCTAATTAGGTAGAACAGGTGATCCAAGCAACTGTGGTAGGGTCACTACAAGTGGAATGATCATGAACAAGATAGGCCAATTTAAGAAGTTAAAGGTGAGGTTAGATGCTGTCTAACAACAGGGTCTTGCCTTGGCCTGGTGGGAATTTAGAGAAAGGTCTGGCCATGGGTGGGGGTGGGTGGGCCTGCATTACTGAGTGGTGGGGATTGCGTGGGAGCATCATCAGGCTGCATGACCCAGTTCAGAGAAGGACAATTTCTAGTTAGCTTTTGGTGAGCCAGTGAGGCCTGGACCCGTGCTTGTTTTATCTAGCTCATAGGGATGAGGAGGGCATATAAATAGAAGAGGTAGAATGGTCAGCAAGTTGACCTTCATTCCCTTCTTAACCACTGAGAACGATGCCAGTCCCTGGGCCAAACCAAGGGCCTACTTCAGGTATGGGTCATAAATGAGCCCAGCTGCACCACACCTTCAGAAACCATGGGCTTTGTGAATTTTGTTTCTTCACATATGACAAATATCCAAAAGTCTTGTCTTTTTTTCTCTCTCTTTCTTTCTTTCTCTCTTTCTTTCTTTCCTTCCTTCCTTCCTTCCATCCTTCTTTCTTTCTTTCCTTTTAAATTCCTTTATTATCTTCATAATATATAATGAACACCTTGCCATGCAATAGGGTAAAACTCTCCATCTGACAGAATCTTACAGATTGGGTCAAATGCAACATTCAGTTAGCAGCTGGTCATAGGAGATGCACAGGAGACATGTGACACCAAAAGGTTTACAACAAAGGTACATCAAGCACATGCAAGTTTAGGAAGCATGAGTGTCTTCCAATTAACTTCAGGGGGGAAAAATCAGGATTCAAGGCACAAGGCAAAACTCATGATGGTCATGGTGAGGAGGGTCAGGGCTAACTGCCCGCAGACTGTGACTGACTTGCTTTTCCCTCAACTGTTCCATCCGCTGTCTCACCGCCTCCCCAATCCTTTCCATATTCCCTTCTCTCATCCTTGCCTGTGGCTCCAAGCCTGGGAATCATGTCCCACCCACACTGCAGGGTGGGCTGCCTAACACCGAATTGCCTAGGATTTCCTCTAGGCACACAGTAGTCACCAGCTTCCAAAGGGAGGGCCAAGGACTCTCCTATATTAGCAATTCGCTCCTTTCTGTCCTTTTCTTTTTTCATTTTCCTGGTTGGTCTTGTCCATGTTGAGATTTTTTACTGCTTGTTCCTCCTGGGCCTCTCCTTGCAGTCTCCTCCTCCCCATTCTCCATTCTCTGACACCAGTGTGAGTGCACCACTGTGACACTTAGACCCTGCTTCCACTCTGCCTACTACTCTTTGGTGACACCGGAAGCAGGTACTGAGAAGGAAGGGAGCAAGCGACAGCCAGTGACAAGTATCCAAGAGTCTTCATACATTTCTGCTCCGATATTGCGCCTGCATTGACTGGACCGAGTCCTCACACCTCCTTTATTACTACCTTGAAACAATAGGTGACGTAGAAATCTGGAACAAGGATAGAAAGGGAAGCACTTCACTAATAATGTAGATCATCTTTTCTCATTGGTCACTGGATATACATTGAGACAAATTTGTATGCAGAAGGATTTTTTTGTTTTGTTTTGATTGATTTTTAAAAACCTCTTATGTGAGACTCATAAGAAGTCATGGAAGAGTTCCTGTGTATCCCTATGCAGCTCTCACCAATTGCCACCTCTTACGTAACTATAATATATTCTTAAAATCATGAAATCAACACAGATCTACTGCTATGAACAGACGGAAAGATGTTATTTTATAATGACAAAGGGAGAGTTTCTTAGATTACATTTGTTTTCACCTAGGATGAAACAAAGTGACTCACAGCAGCCTCTTTAATGCATTTTCCTCTCTGTTGAAGAACTACAATTATTAATAGTTGGGTGGTTGGAAGGTGAGTTAGTAAATGTGCTTAAATCCGATCATGCCTTCCCATTTTGTCTGTCCTCAGGTATTCATGTTTGATTGGTTCCCGGGTCTCTGCTGATGTCTGAGACGCATAATTTTCAACTCAATGCTCGCTATCAAACCATCGATTCTCAGAGCTCCGACACATGTAGGAGGAGCCCCAACAACAGCCTTTCATGGGCTGATTGTTAGTGAGAAGACAGGCTGTGCCCTGGGTAACAGAGCCTCTATCTCTTTGAAGCAGTCCCGGCTATTTCCAAGACATTGTACAGCTTCATCCTTTCCTTTCTCCTGGCCATACATCTAGGGCTTTGCTATTGTGGTGTAGACAACCCACAAATATGGTTTTCCATGTGGATTCGCTATGGATAAGAGCTGGTGACGAAACTGTGCCTTCAGAATGGGTTAGCGGACATATATGCTCCTGTCTTCTCTATGCATGTATGGTACTAAAACATTTAAAAGTTTCACATATATTCCAGCCCCAGAAGCCCAAAATCCTTCCTGATCAGCCATTTTGAACAACCCTTACAGGACTTGATAAAGGTTAACCAAAGATTCAAGGGGGCCCCCTAATAGAATTGGCAGCGGACTTCCCTCCTGGAGGATCCATCAACGTCTTTCCCTTCAGTGTAGCCAGAAACCAGTGCAACAACTTTCGATCCACTTAGGGAACTTTCTCAAAAGTAAGACAATTATTTCACCAGATGCTGTGATATCATGGGTCCCACTTCATTGTGGTTTGGCAGATTTATGTTATGTGGACTGAAGTTTTGGTCATCTTTCTAAATCTGCATCTAAATGTTGATGCTGTTAAAGAAAAAAAAATCATGACGCTTAGAGAATGGTAAGGCAGACTTTATTCACGGAAATTATCACCATAGGTGTGGGGACCCTGCAGTGGGGTCTCGCAGTGGAAGAGAGGGATAAGCTCAACTCCAATTGCGACCTGAAGAAGTGAGAAATTAGAGTCAAGGAACAGGGTGGGAGTCAGTGGAGGGAAAATTACCAAGAGGAAACATCAGAGGTAAGAGGATTCTGGCAAAACTGACCTACCATGATCCTTCCTGAAGGCAGGCCAGGGCGATTGGACATCACCTGGGAGATGGTAGAAAATGAAATTGGCTATCAGAGGTGACAATATGTAGAGGATGAGGGATAAACTAACGTAACAGGATTCTTGCTGAAATTGGACAATGCAGAGATGAACCAGTAGTTCAAAAGTTGCGTCCTAGTTGAAAATTCAGGGGAGGAGCCTGATTAGAGTTTGGGCCAAGGGCAGAATCTTTGCAAATGTTTGAGGTGTCAAAAGATGCTTATTATTAGTAAACAGACAGGTGGGCTTCGTTGGTAAGATACTCTCAGACTTTTCTTTATCTGCTACCTCTTTTGGTAAAAATGGAAGGGACAAGATCCTGAAGTTGTTTCTTAGCAAATGTAAGGAGGAGGGCAAACTGACTTTACCCTCAGACCGCCTCCTGTGAAACCCTGTAGTAATTAGAAATTGCAGGCATTTCCCCCAGGATATTATCTTCAGAGATGAAGATGTTTAGTGGGAACTAAGGATTCATAATGATGTTATTGCAAAGAGACAGCCTCATGCTTCGGGTCTTAGAAGTCACCTCTCTCATCAATCAATCGTAGGAGAACCAGTTTTTGCAAGCATGAGTAACCTGGGGGGATTGGAGATTATTGCCTCAGTTATTTCGATCAGAGCAAAACACAAACTATGTGTGTGTATCTCTCTCTCTCTCTTTTTTTTAAAGAATAATTTATTTATTTGAGGGAGAGAGCATGCAGGGGCTTGGGGCAGAGGGAGAGAGGGAGAGAGGGAGAGAGGGAGAGAGCGAGAGAGTCCCAAGCAGACTCAGCACAGAACCTGACACAGAGCTCCATCCCATGACCCTGAGATGACGACCTGAGCCAAAACCAACAGTTGGATGCTTAACTGACTGTGCCACCCAGGTGCCCCACGATGTGTGTCTTCAGCCGCTTACTGAAGAATATGTATGAGAAAGAATATGGAAGTGGCATAAATGATTGAAGGATAATCTGACAGTCATGTGAAAGATTGAGGGTTCTGGATTGCAATCTTTTACATCTTTGGGAAAAGATGTAAAAAAGGAAAAAAAAGTTTCACTTTTCTTAGGGTTAATTCCGGTCCTGGATCCGTGACAATGACTAATGCTTCATTTGGTTTTGCTTTTGATTTTAGCTCCCCCCACCTGCCCCTGCCTGCCCCACTCTCAGAAGATAATCTTGTCTCCCAATTAATCAAGAAAATTGAGGCCATTTAGTATGATCTTTCTTAAATCCTGACCCCCTATTTATAAACTCTTTGCACTCACCCCTGCACTTCCCTCCTTCCCCTTTGTCTCAGAGGCTCAGGTATTCCTTTCTTTTTAAGGCCAAACCCACCACCTATCTCTTGAGCCCGTTACCCTCTGCCTCTTTTAGGACCTTGTTCCATCTTTCCACGCCCTTCCCAGGGTTTACAATTTATGCAGAAAATTCTATGCTAAACTCAAGATTTTGGAAGAAATGTTTTCCCCTTCCGTTTTGGTTAGCATCTTCCCTTCTATTATTCTATACTAGATTGATATTTAAATTCCCTTTCTTAGGGCCAAAGATACATTGAGAGTGGCTGAAATGCATACAAATGTTCACATCACATGGATAACTTCTTTTTGAAAGATTTTTATAATGCGCACAAATTTGGTACCTATGGAAAAAGCAATTAGAAACAATCTTTTCTATATTTGAAAAGCATAACTCAGCTCAAATCCCCTATTGATTCAGGAGGCAGTTTTATCTTGTTTAAACACCTGGTTTTTATAATAGGGCACATGTGCCCTTATGTGCTGGTATTTTGATAATTCACACTAATTACACTGGACTAATTTCTGTTTGAAGCATTTTTTAATGTGTGTCTTCCCTCTTTTATGACAAAACTATGGTTGTTAATAAAATATAGCATTTAATTAAAACAATTCTGGAGGAAAAAAGTGAGCTTGTTATTTTCTCTAGCATCGTGTTACATCTAGACCCCAATAAGCTTTATATTGTTTTTGACCATAACCTTTTTTCCCCCTTTCCATGTTGACTAAGACATACTGGCAATATGACCATTTATGATAACTAATAATAATAGTGACAACCAAATTAATATAGTGTTTCATCAATGGCAGAGTGCATCACAACATTATCTCATACTGTCCTTTCAATGCCAAGTGGCACATACTGGAGGTGTCCTTAGTTCCTCCCCAGATCAGAAAACTGACACTTAGGGTGCCTGGGTGGCTCAGTGGGTTAAGCCTCTGCCTTCGGTTCAGGTCATGATCTCAGGGTCCTGGGATCGAGCCCCGCGTCGGGCTCTCTGCTCAGCAGGGAGCCTGCTTCTCCCCCTCTCTCTCTGCCTGCCTCTCTGCCTGCTTGTGATCTCTCTCTCTCCATCAAATAAATAAATAAATCTTTAAAAGAAAACTGACACTTAGAAGTATTTCAGTGGCAGAGCTGGAAGAGACAAAATTGGATGCAAAAACCATATCATTTGACCTTTGAAATCGTAATTAACAGTCATTAAGACAGCACACTTGGCTTGATACCGATATGTATACATAAATATAAATATTTTTGAACGGGTTCTGAAGAGGTAGATCTGTTTTGGGTGTAATTCAAATAAATAGTTAAATATGTTCCTTGATTTTCACCTTTGTTTCTAAACGTGATAAAGGATAACAAATGACTTATTTCATCATTTTCCTTAGTGATTTGCTTCCCCTCTGGTTATTTACATGGTGCTATTTGTTTGGTTTCTCCCCAGGGACAGGGTCAGTGTCTGGGAAAGGCTCTAGGTTTCTGTTTTAGTTTCTGTTAACGGCATCTCCTTAAAACTTCTAGAAGAGAAACTCTGGCCCCTGTGCATATCTCTGATTGCCAGTGACTAATTACCCACTTTGCAGTCAAGATGAGACTGTGCTTTTCCAAACTTGTTTCTTCTGAACATTATGTTCTGAACCGCAGCACCTAGTCACCTTTCCTATCTACACATTTGAACGTGAAGGCTAAAAACTCATTTACGCTTTTGATAATGTTACTGCTTTCTGCACGTCATCTCTGGGCTTTCTGTCACATGCCCTCACGGCCTCCTTCGGCAAGCTTGTATTCCATCATCTTACATTTTCATAACATTTGTGAGCAGACCCTTTATTCCGTTCTCAGCTTTAGCTTTCTTCCTTATTGTGCCATGCCTTTGAAGTTCAGGCTGTAAACTTTGTCATCGTCTCTCTCTATTCTGTGTCTTGTGCCTCTGATACTCGTTATTCTTATCTCTGATTACTTCCCTCCAGTCCTATTCACTCACCGTGGCCCCTTTCCACTCCTGGGGCACCTACTGTTAGATCACTCACAGAACCCTGGGATAGCGAGTAATTGCTTCCTGAACACTTTCCATTTCTTTTTCCTATTTGCTCTCTTATCCTGCTGTATTGTACTCAACATGGTCTCCATTTTTTCAAATTGCTTTTCTCCTTTTTTTCAGATTAACTTCCCCTAATCATTAAAATTATTTGAAATAACTCTATCGTGCCATCTCTATAACTCAGACCCAACATGTGGACGTCTTCGGTCTTCTTTTTGTACTAAGAGTGGCTCCACATCCCTTTTTTGATAGAGTGCTTTGTTTTGTATGCTAAAATTATTTAAACCTAACATCCCCGGATTTTTTTTAACAACGAACCAAAGATAGACTGAAATTTTCCTTTGCATTACTTTCAGAAAATGGGCTATACAGACCAAAACTCTACTGTAAGTAAGATTGAGGGAGTATATTTAAACTCCTTGAAGTATACATCATACATTTAATGAACTATAAGTGAGTTATCTTCAAAACAATTGAATTAGGCCCTTTTCTAGATAATTGGTTCAAAAATAGAGATTTTAAAAACATCTACTATTTACATGTCATTCATTTAAAAAGAGCTTCTCCTAAGTTTGCTTTAGAGAACACTTGCTTTTGGGGCACCTGGGTGGCTCAGTTGGTTAAGCATCTGCTTTTGGCTCAGGTCATGATCCCAGAGTCCTTGGATCAAGCCCCACATTGAGCTCTCCGCTTGGTGGGGAGTCTGCTTCTCCCTCTCACTCTACCTCTGTGCACTCTCTCTCTCTCTCACTTGCTCACTCTCTCTCTTGCAAATATATATATATATATATATATATATATATATATATATTTAAATAGAGAGGGCTTGCTTTTGTTAAAAATGTTTTTCTATGAAAGTTTTTGTTGATAATATATTTGCCACTGAGCTCACTTTTTTTCTTTTTTCTCATCTTATCACATGTTGATTTACATCCAATTCTGACTGTCCAATGCTTCCTGCTCATGTTTTTCTGAGCTATAATTTCAGTGGCTTTGAGTTTTCATTCCTTAACATCTTTTTTTTGGAAGGCTGCTTGTTTGCTTTTTTTTTTTTTTTTTAAGGTGAAATTCACACAACATTACATTAACTTCTTTAAAGTGAACATTTCAGGGGCACATGGGTGGCTCAGCTGAGTAAGTATCTACCTTTGGCTCAGGTCATGATCTCGGGGACCTGGGATTGAGCCCCGTGTTGAGCTCCCTGCTCAGCAGGGAGTCTTCTTCTCCCTCTGCCTTCCCCATCCCCTGTTCATGCTCGTTCTCTCTCTCAAATAAATAAATAAAGTCTTAAAAAAATTCAATAAAGTGAACATTTCAGTGACATTTAGAACATTCACAATAGTGGGAAACCTAGTTCTAAAACCTTTTCGTCATCCTGTGTTCATTAAGTAGTTGCTCCTCATTCCCAGCCCCTGGTGACCACCAGTGTTCATCTGTTTCTCTGGATCGAACTCTTCGGGATATTCGCTAGAAATGGAATCATACAATATGTGACCTTTTGTTTCCGGTTTCCTTGACTTGGCATGTTTTCAAGGTTTGTGCATGTTGTAGCATGAATCAGTACTTTATTCCTCTTTATAGCTGAATAATAGTCTATTGTGTGTATAGACCACAATTCATGTATCTTTTCATCCACTGATGGACATTTGGGCTGTTTCCACCTTTTGCCTATTAGGAAGAGTGCTGGTATGAGCATGCATGTATAGGTGTATAAGTATTTGTTGGAGTACGTGCTTCAGTTTTGGGGAGTATAAATGTAGGAGTGGAATTCCTAAGTGACGTAGTAATTCTGTATTTAACTTTTTGAGGGACCTGCCAAACTTTTTTCCTCCTTAACTTTTTGAGGTTCTCCTCAGCATGGAAACTAAAGTTTTAGACACTGTATCCCTGAAAGTTAGCGCTTCTTCCATTGCATTGGAATTTTTTTTTAATCAAACTCATTAACTATTTGATTATTGTATCTGTTCTTTTGAATGATACGAGTTTCAAGAAAGGCATCCTTACATCAAATACGGTTATATAAGAGAAGCTAGAATTTTCTGTGATATGTTGGGCATTGGTAGAGAGGACATAACTAATGACTCTGGTCATTGCAAAATAAGGCCTAACATTGCCTGGGTCGCCATAAAGCTCACTCAGCTGCATTGTTAGTGAAGAAAGAGTCTACAGTTTCATGGAGGCTTGTAGTAAGGTTCTTAGTTTCAAGGAATGTTTATTTCTATTTCATTTACCAACTTGTTTATGTGTTTTTAATATAACTAACAAATCCTACTTTGAAAACAGCAGGGGAGGAATGCAAGAAGGAAAACAGGGAAGAGAAAAAGAGAGAAAAAAACCTGAGGTCCAAAACCTAATGTCACATGAAGGAAAACATTTTTTAAAAATAGCTTTGTCAATTAACCCTGTGGATTATTCATCTTGAGAGACATTTTTAATAAAATACTCCCAAGTCTGTTCAATTCTCTTTATTTTTCACAATTAATATTTATATCTTTCCTGTGGGAGTTACCTTCTTTGTTGGAAATTTAAATATCCAAATAAAAGTACTTTAAATAGTTTTTTTTTTTTCTTAAATCATCCCTTCTCCTAACTATTTATGTGTCAGACTGGGTATTTAAAATCATTATATAGTTAAATTGTAGCTGGGGCTTCATATTTGAGGATTCCACTATTGTTTCTCTGTGGCAGGGAAAATGCTGATGAAATGAAGATCATTCTAGGTGAGAATATTTATTTTCATCTCACCCCTTGCAGTTTTCTGTAATGTTTTAAGGAGAATTAAATAACCCCTGAGAATTGAAATGCAAGGATGAAATTACATATTATTGTGGCCATGCTATGTCACATTTTCTTTTATTAAAAATGAATACATCGGCTTAGATTTATTTGACAATGGTTTATGCCTTCAGAGTCCAAGCTTTAAAGGTTCGTTCTGTACAGTAATACTTCAGCAAGATACATCTCCCTCGTCTGCAGGATCTCATTTATAAGCGAGGCTCACCTTCTGCTTCCTGCAGTAATAAACGCTCTTGCCTGCAAGATTTTAGATGAGATATTGTGTTCCCCCTCTTATCCCCTTTTCAACCCAGCACCCTGTTAGAAGGGTGTTTCTTTATTTGTGGCCTTTAAAGGGGAAAAAACTCACTTGACTCATTTTTTCCAAAGCAGCTCTTTTAATGTGTTTGGAATTGCTTTCCGAATACTGTCTCGCATGTTACTGTTGAGGTGTTTTGTTATATGTGAGATAGAAAATAGGAAAACCACTTAGATGACTGCTTTCTCGATTAAAAAAAAATATATCACCTCAATTCAATAAAAAATATTTTTCGCGGGTCTCTATGTCTTTGAGGCTTTTGAGGTTTAAACAACTTCTGTAACAACTGGCAGGGAGGGAACGTATTTACATATGCATAGAAAGTGATGCAAAAAATCTGCCACCCAACCATTTTAAAACCCAACTCTCACAGGAGTGATTTTTATAATAGAAGATGATATATACTCTCAGAGCATGCTTCCTTATGTGTGCAGGACAGAAAGTCTTTCTATTGTCCTCCCACGGACTCTCCTTCCCAGAAAATTATCACACTCATTTCCCAGCCATGGTTGGCTTAGCAGTTGAAGGAAGCCCCATCAGGAATCCGAATGGGACTGGTCCATTCTGGGTGCATCCATTTTCCTGCTATGTTTCTGGCCAGGCCATCCCTTCTCTAGCTCTCCGTGCAGCTCTCCTTGCTAAGGAAGAGGCTTTCTGCAGCAATAGGTTTCAGAGAGCTGTAGAAACTTTGCAGCAGCCGCAGAGCACAACCAAACAAAGGTGCATTCACTCCAGTGATAACGCCGGGTCCTCGGAGGGCTGCATAGTGTCTAAGAGCCTGAGCACTGGACCAAGGGAGACCTGTCATCTGACAACTGGGCCTTGGCACAGGACCATTAGATAGTATCTTGAGCCTCTGTTTCCTCATCTGTGAAATGGGCACGATATCTGCATTGGAACTGGTTATAAGGTTAAAAGAGTTATCCAATGATAATTACATGGTATTATCAGCATTTTATTTTAAATACATCTTCTTTTACTTTTTCTTAAAGATGTATTTATTTATTTTAGAGAGAGAGAGAGAGAGAGAGACAACAAGAGTGGAAGGGGCAGAGGGAGAGGGAGATTCTCAAGCAGATTCCACGCTTGCCCGGAGCCTGATCTGGGGCTTGATCCCAGGACCCTGAGATCATGACCTGAGCTGAAACGAAGAGTCAGATCCTTAACCAATGGTGCCACCCAGATGCCCCTATTTTAAATACATCTTTAGAATAAAGCAACAACCATTTAAAACCAAATCTAATTACACAGAATGCATAGAACTGAAGTCTTTCCGGAGTTAAAATTCCCCAATTCCTCATCTTCCAACATTATCAAACCAAACAATAGACATAACAAAAACCTCCTGGAGGAGAACATTTAGTGATCTCAATTTGAAGTGTGGAACATGAAGCTAGGGGATGCGTGTTTTCCTTTCTCCCTCAATTAATCTGTCTATGCCCCATTCCAACTTGTCTAGCTCCATGCAGCTATATGGTGTCTGGAGGCCCTTAAAAGATTTTTATTTTCTTTTTCCTGAGTTGCTAAATATTTTGGCATGACTGATTCTCGAATGTTGAAAAACTGGAAATGGAAGGACAAAGTCAGACCTTTCAAGCTATCACTGGAGGAAATATTCTTAGCTCTGTTTCCCTTAGCTATGTTTGGTTTAACTGTACAGTTTAATTACATTGCAATAAAAAAACACATTATGAGAGTAGCCATGCCAAGGACCACATACAAAGAGACCATGCTAATGCTTTCATTTATTTTGCTGTATACGAGAGTAATCTTAGAATGATTTTCTACACCATAGATGGTAAAATATATGTAAAGGGACACTAAAGGCCACCGTGGCCCTGTTAGGAGCTGGACATCGTAGTAGATGCACTGGTGTGGGTGCTCCCTAGATAAACTAGTCCCTGCCTTCTCAGAGCTAATGATCATCAGAGAGAAATAAGACATTTCCACAAATATCAAAACTATAAATCATGTGGGAAGTGCAAGAAAGGTTAAAAAGTATTTATGGGAACAAAAAAAATAATGGAAGTGAATACTTCCTGCTGAGACCTTTAGGAAGGCTTTGTGGAGTGGTGGCATTTAAACTGAATAGGATTTCGACAGAGGGGACAGATGAGGTTAGGATGATCCAGAAGAAGAAAAACTGCGAACAAAGGCACGAAACAGCGATTATCTCATGTGGCTGAATACACAGGAGCGGTGAGAGAGAAGGCATATTCTGGTCACATCGTGGGTCACGTTGGGGAGGGTGCACATATGTTAGGGGTTTTGGCAGGACATGAAAGATTGGGGAGGAAGAGTAAGGAAGAAGGAAAGATCTCGGAGGACATAAAGATATAAAGATATCCAAGGAAAAGACCATTCTAGAAAAGCCAGAAAGAGAAAGTGTTCACTGCTAGGGTTGAGGGAGGGTCATGGAAAAAGAGGGATAAAGGAGAGAGCAATTGATCTGATACCCCATTACTCTCCTCTGGACGTGCGGATGTTTCTAGGTTGATGCAGAAAGAACAGAAGGGATAGAAGAAGGACCAACCAGGAAAACAACATCCGTCAGCCCTCTGCTTAAATATGACTTGGTCTGGAAATCTTTGTCCTTACCCCTTCTGTCTAAACTAGGTCAGATTCCCCAGCCCTCTGCTCTGTTAGTCAGGATCTCCAAAGGACATAGGTGGCACACACAAACTCGGAAACTGTTGGGTTCAACAAGGAGATGATTCGCAAAGATGCCTGCAGGGTTAAGGGGAACCAACAGGGATGGTGAGGAATGCCAGAGTGGCACGTGGGAGCTGTGACTGTCCCTAGGCTTTAGTGGCAAGAAAATGAAGTGGTTCCCAGGTCCTGAAGAAAGCAATGCAACTCCTGCCTCATTGTCGTGGGGCTTGGAGGAAGGTGGGAGGTACTTCCTATGACCTTGATCCCCTTCTGCCCTCCTATCTTATGCTGAAGCCAAGGGGAAGCCAGACAGCAAGGAAACTCTTGGGTGCAACCCAAAGAGGTCAGCCTCCCAGGCCACAGAGAAGAGCAGAAAAAGCAGAGATGCACATGCAAGGGCCAAGGGAGATTATTTACATTATGTGCTTTCAGAGTTTCTTGGTTTCTTATTTATGGCTCCTGTCATAGTTACAACTACAAAATGGATTATGTAATTAGTTGTATAATGTGTATCTTTCTGTTGAAATGTAAACTCAATGAAGGCAGATACCCTTTGGGTCTTTGTCTCTAGCATTTCTGGTACCTGGCCCAGTGCTCTTTATGCCTCCAAGGTCTCAATGAATATTTATTGAATGCATAAATTAATTAATTAAATTAAAATAAACTTTATCTTCTTTAATATATATGGCAGGTGTTTTGAAAACAATAAAGTTCAAAAGTTCAGATGAAATACACTTTATACTGATCTTTGAACTAGTTTTAAGATATACCTAGGAGAAAAACTGTGATGTTGAAAGTTCTTACTCCTTTTTGTTCCTATAATTTTATATTTTTCACTGTTTATCATCCGTGGATGTAGACCCTTGGGATAGATCTTTGTGTGAACATCAACTTGAGGCTGAAGGTCCTGCATATCTGTCACCATGCCACCTGTAATTATGGTGACTGGCCCTAGAGGACAAAGTTCCCTCACAGAAACTTTCCATGTCTCTGGATCTTCTATGGACTGCAGAAATTGCTTGCTTATCTTATTTGCCTTGTGTTCATCAGATAAGGGTCAATATGCCTGTATTAACTAAAAAATTCACTTAAATCAGTAACAGGATTCTTTATGAATTATGTGTGGGGAGAATGGTCTACCAGAGAGATGTTAAATGTGAACTATGATGGTTCCAAGAGAACCTAATAAAGGAGAGTCATTCATCTATTTATCAGTATTTATTAAGGAAATCCTATATGTTAGACACTGTGCTAGAAGCTTGGGACATCATCATGAACACAGGAAGCATCTTCCCAGCTCTGAGAGAATTTTCAGCATTATGAGAGACAGACAACAAGCAAAGAGTGGGATAGAGTATAGGGGAAGAGCTGGCTGTCCTGTGGCTATGGGAAGGGCAGCCGGTTCAGACTTGAGGGTGGAGAGAACACGGATCTGGAGAGAGTGACTTCTGGGCTGTGCCCTAAGGGAAAAGTCTGAGGTATGGTGATTAAGAGTGTATTGTAGGTATAATGGGATGCCATTAAAGGGGATACTAAAATGTGAAATTTACATTTAAACAGTTTACTCCTCCTGGCTGTTTTGTGCAAAATAGACTGGAGTTGGTTGGGGGGGTGGAACCGTAAACCCTTTTAAGGGAACATTGTCCTGGAAGAAAGTGGCAATGTAAACAGAAAAAAGACATAGGCAGATTCTACATCCTTGTTGAAGTGAGGCAGAGGAAGAAACAAGTTGGGGGAAAAAAATTGCCCCTTAGATGTTTGGAAGGAATGGTTCCACTATCTGAACAGTGAAGACTAGAAGACAGATGATTTCAAGAGATGGAGGATGCTTTGGACAAATAAATTTTAGATACACAGCAGACACTGAAGTAGAATGGTAAAGGTAGAAGCCAGACTGAAATTATTGGAAGAAAAAAAATGAGAATAATGAAGTAGAAACAGTAATTGTAGAACCCACCTGGGAATATTTTGCAAAGAAAAGCAAATGAGAAATAAGGAGAAAGCGAAAAGGAAACGTGGGGTAAAGACCGGTTGTTGTTTTAAATAGGACACAGCTGAGTGTGTCTGGTCTGCTGACAGGAGTGATCCTGTGGGAAGACAGACTGATGATGTTGGGGTGAGAGGAAATAATCCAAGGAGTGAAGTCTCTGAGAAGGACAGAGGAGATGGTAGCCAAGACGCCAAGAAGAAGAAGGTAGGAAGAGGAAGAGGGAATACAGGAAGGCAGAGAACATGAGCGGTGGGTAGGTTTTTCTATTTGGTAATAGTAAGAAGAAAGAGTTCTCAATTTTTTTTTATCTGTAAAGAGTGAAGAAAGCACTACTGAGGGAGTAAAAAGGTGTAAGAGCAGTTTCACACGTGGGAAAGCACACTCCCTGTGATGTAATTTTGGAATATAGATGAGGTTCAGTGGGGTGGAGTCTGGAGCCCATGACCAAGAAAGAATTCTTGAGACATCTTTGGTGCAAAATAGTGGCTTATTAAAGCACGGGGACAGGACCCATGGGCAGAAAGACCTGCCACCCTACTTTCCTGAGGAGTGGCTGATATATACTCAGGAGTTGGGGAGGTGAGAACAAAGGGGGTATTCAGAAGGGCTGTCATATGGCAAAGAAGACTCTTGGGACACAGGAGGCCTGGTTATTGTCGAGCCCAGGCTGTTTTTCCCTCTGATGAGGCAAGAACATGAAGACAGTTGGGAGTTTCCTGGTGGAATGTCATACCCCTCCTATCACACATCCCTGTCAATGAGCTTTGGGTTTAGAAGAAATTCAGCTTTATTTACATTTCCTTCCACCTCAGCCTCCCTCAGTTTTATGAAGAGGAGAGCAATCTTAGGGCTTCAGGAACTGAGTTATGGGTCTCTGGAGGTTAGGTTATTGATAAGAAAGCTCCTTCCTTGTAAATCACTAGGGCATTTGTAAACTGAGGGAGACTCAGGTCTTGCAGGACTGTGGTCTCTACAAGTTAACTATTTGTTTTTCCTTTAGGGCAGCCAGGAGCGCCTGAGGAAAGTCACATATATCCCATGGGGGAGGGGTGGTTACAGGGTGTCAGCTTCTGCTTTGTCCTCAGCTTGCCTTCTGTTCCCTCATCAACTGGGTACCATCAGGTGTTCATTTGGGGTTTGTCATCATGATCTGGATGCAACCAGTCACCCCAGAAGTCCTGCATGTCATTTTTCCTAGCAACGTTCAGCAACAACTTTGGTGCAGGCCTGTGTTCAAGCAAGTTGGAATTTTGACAGGCAAATGTGATGTCTTCATCAAAGGGGCACATTTGAAGAACGTGGTTGCCATGGAGTGATGGACCATGAAATCTTATCTGAGAAACAGGGATGTGAAAACAGAAAAGGAATGATGAATAGTGGAAAGTGGTTATTTTAATATGTTGGGTGGTGGGGGGAGGGTCAAATAATTAGTACCATGTGTAGAGGAACAAGTGGGTTGGAAAGATAGGAGGCAGTATTTAAGAAGTAGTGCAGTGAAAGTGCAGCTTCTTGAGGGGTGCCATTACTGATGATGACCAGGGTCATCCCCATGGGTGTGGATGGCTGAGGTAAAGAAAAAGCGTACTGGAACTGGGGGCAGGGGTGGGGGGAGGGTGCCAAGATCAGAGAGTCCAGAATGTGTGCTATCCTTGTGGATGTCAAACATCACTGAGAATAATGACAGCTGTAGGGGTGGAGAAGACAGTGTACACAAATGTCCTAAGAGAAAATTCTAGGAAGGCAGTCAATAGATGATAGCCAAGAAAGGGAAGCAAATGTGGCAAATAAGAAGGCAGGAGAATCAAAAGATCGGTTCTGTGAAGGAAGAGAAATGGCTTGGGTATGCAATCGAGAAGCATTTTATGCTTTACTTCTAGCCCTGAGGTGAGAGGAGGGTGTGAGGGGTGCCAGGTAGTGGTATCCTCAGGGAAGAGCCCGGTACATTCAAGAAGGTGCAGACACCTGGAATTTTGCTGATCATGGATCTAGAAGGCATGGGAAGGGCTAACAGAAGTCAGGAAAGGGTGAAGGCTTACATAAGATTAGGCACAGATCTTATGGGCACAGTGTAAAGGATAGAGTCTGGAAAAAGGACAGGGAACAAGACCAGCGGGTGAGGGATAAAAATGGAGAGAGTCTTGGGACTATGGACAGAAATGAAGAGGAAACCGTAAAAACTGGGCTGAGGGGGAAGAACCATTTCTTCTGAGGCCTCAAAAATAAATGTTTCCCCCCACGGTTTCTCTGAAATTGATACTGGCTCCCTTTTAAGGAATGAAGGGGGTGCCAGAAGAAGGAAAAGAGGAGAAAAATTGAAGGGAAGAAAAAAAAAAAAGATTTCTTTCAGTCATTTACAAAACAGTTTTTTTTCTGATCAGCATATTAACTGTTCTTTCCTGGCAATTTGCAGAGAATGGAAATGTTAAGAAGAACGCAGCAATGGCTTATAATTGCCCTACCAGAGAATACCAGTGCTAGCATTTTTACAACATTCTTGCCTGCCATCCCAACACACATACATTTTAATTTTCCCTGAGATGATACAGATACCCAGTGTCACAGAGGAAAGGAGGAAAGCTCAGTACACTCCCCTTCCATAGCCTTGATGGTCTCAAAGAGAAATGGGGGGGTTGAGGGGTGTTCAGGAGGGTGGCAAATGCCCAAAAAGGCTGCTCTGGTGACGTCAGTAGGAAATTAGTGTGGGAGGGGCAGAGTTACCATGGAACACTGAGCACTTAGGTAACTGGATTCTACCAGTTTTCCCCCCAGGATTCACAACGTGGGAATTCTGCCAACTCCCCCTACTCCCTTATACCCAAATTAGTAAAAAAGTCTCTGGGGAACATTGGTTTTTCTATAAAATTCATAGCAATTTTTAAAAAGATCACATCAGCCGAAGTGAGTTTCCAGTTCTCCCCTATAATTGTTACGCATGCCATTAGTAGATACGGTGGGATGATTCTTCTTTTCTCCCTAGCTGTTAGCTTAAGCAATGAAATAAAGAAAAGAAGGAATTCTTTAAAAATAAGTAGACTTTAATTCAGATCTTGATGACGAAGTTCTAGAATATACGTGAGGTTTGGTGGGGTGAGGTCCGGAGCCAATGACCAAGGAAGAATTCTTGAGACGTCTTTGGTGCAAAATGGTGGTTTATTAAGGCACGGGGACAGGACCCGTGGGCAGGACAAGCTGCTGCCCCAGGGTTGTGAAGGGTGGCAGGTTATGAACCATGGGGTGGGGGAAGGAAAAGGGAGGTTTCAATAGAACTTCCAGATGCTAAAGAGGACCTACAAGATACCGGATACCAGAGGCCTTGCCATTATCAAGGTCGTTCTGCCCTTTTTTAGCAAACTAAGGTAGTTGGGAGATTCCTAAAGAATGTCACATATGTCCCACCCAGGAGTGGGGGTGGGAGAAGGTTGCTGGGTATCAGCTTTTGCTTTATCCTCAGCCAGCCTTCTGTTCCCTCATCATTGACACACATCGTCAAAGGGGAAATGACTTCAAAGAATACGGTGGACAGTGAGAGGAGCCTGGCTCCCCACCTAAACCAGAATCGCCCTGCATTCACCCTGAATTAGATTACGTAATTGAGACTTGTGTAAAAGTTTTAATGTTTCTAAGTCTTTCAAACACACTCTAAAAGAGTTTCTAAACAAAGTTCCACATTTTAAAAAGAACTGATATGCTGTCCAAAAAAAAAGGCTTTTTCTTTTGTACTTTTCTCCCCTTCTAGTGTGTAATACAACTCCCAGTAATTCTGTTGCTGCTAAAAGTCTTCGTCTCCAAGGTCACGCACGGTTCTTGCTCTGGCTTCCTTTTGACAGCACCGAAGCGTGAGGTGGCAGCAGGTGCATGCACTGCTGACCTGGAGAGCGGAGAGGTGGACAGCGCCGGGCCCGGAGGGCTGCAGGGCCTGAGCAGGTGGGCCAGGGGACCAGCAGGCAGCAGAAGACAAGGAAATAAGGAGGATCCCTATCAGGCCTGGGACACCATGGGGTCTTTGGTCCCTGAGAAGTCAGGAACAGTAACAGCTTCAGGTAACTGCAATCAGAGAGGGAAGCATGGTACTCAACATATCAATGGAACTTTATCCTTGGAAGAAACTACCCTCCTGCCCTTGAGTCTGAGTCTTTCTCCAGTGTCACTGGCCACAGGTAAGTATACAACACAGACACATGACCACATGAGGGGCCTTTCCTCTGGATGAAGCCTGAAAAACAAATGCATCTCAAATACTCATGACTCTTTTCCCTTAGGTTTTGAATTTGAGATAAAAATTCTCCGGGGCTTGTCCTTACGGAATGGATAAGGGTTCCCAGCGAATAGATTTTTCTTTTAATTAACCAGGCAATTGTGTTCTTATCCACTGTAAGGAGGACCCTCAAAGGACATCTTCTGACCATGGAGTCTTATGTCCTTCAGAAACCAACGATGTCCTCTTATCGCTCCCTCCTTGCTTAAAGCGACAGGGACAAAGGAAGAAAACATAGACCAACACCCATGATTTCTTTCCTATTCCCTCATTCTGATTCTTCAATGCTTTTCCTCTTTCAGCCCAACTCTTCAGTTTCTGCAAATCTCTCCTCTTGCTCAGTGTTTGTGTGTATTTCCACTGATAGCTAAATCTGAGAATAGTAACAGCTACCTTTGGAATAAAGCCCGACATAGGGTAAGTCCTTAATAAACAATTGATTGAATTAATTTATAAATGATTGCCATTATTAACTGAATAAGCAGTTATGGGCCATTTTAACATTTATGTACATTTAACATTTATGATTGCATTGTACCTTTACAATCGTATGAGACTGGCATTTTTCTCCCCATTTTACAGAAAAGGAAACTGAGTCACAGAAAGGTTATGCTGCTTCTCCAGCATGTACCATTAACACATGTTAGTAAGTGGAGGAATCAAGACCCCAAACGTAGCAGTCTGGACCAGACCAGACTCTCTATGATGAGGGTTTTAAGTGCAGTATGGTCAGCATTATAATCTTAGGTGGGGGGTTGGGAGAATTGAATCTAGGCGGTTGAAAAGATATTTTGTAAGGATTCTTTTTAACTTTTGATTATCAACAATTTCAAACAAATAAATATAAGTTGAATAGTATAATGAACATCTGTATATCATCATCCAGGTTCAATAATTATCTATCTTATCTTATCTAAACCTATAGTCCCCACCATGCCCTAAATCATTAGAAGCAATTCCCAGACAAATGTTATTTCAGCTGTAAGTATTGTGTATATCTCTAAAAGATACTGACTCTATTTTTTTAAGATTTTATTTATTATTTATTTGACAGACAGAGATCACAAGTAGGCAGAGAGGCAGGCAGAGGGAGAAGAAGGGAAGTAGACTCCCTGCTGAGCAGAGAGCCTGATGCGGGGCTCGACCCCAGACCCTGGGATCATGACCTGAGCTGAAGGCAGAGGCTTTAACCCACTGAGCCACCCAGGAGCCCCAGTACTGACTCTATTTTAAAAACTCAATGTTATTATTTCAGATAAAAATAAAATAAAATTAAAAAATAACCAGACTATTCCAAGTTTTTAAACTCTTGTTTTTTATTTTTTTAAAAGATTTACTTAAGAGAGAGAGTGTGCGTGAGCAGGGAGAGGGGCAGTGGGAGAGGAAAAGAATCCTTAGGCAGACTCCCCACTGAGCCTGGAACCCAACTCAGGGCTCAATGCCAGGATCCTGAGATCACGACCTGAGTCGAAATCAAGAGTCAGCCACTTAACCAACTGAGCCACCAAGGCACCTTTAAACACTTAATTTTTAAAAATCAAATACTATATCTTAAAGTGGAATAAAAAAGGGTGCAAGCTGTTGTCTGATGCATATAGATGTCCTGAAATGTAGAAAGTCTAGGTGTCTCTTCTAACTGAGGATACTCTTTGAAGGCAGGGTGAGGTTACAAGTGAGGAGATTTAGTGTTAGGAAATATGGTACAATTCGATTATTGAGATTTTCTTCTTTTGTCCTTGAATAAGATGCTGGGGAAAATGGGCTTTACTGTCCATCTGATCCCCATCACCAGATTTGTGACCTGCCATCTTTCAGTGCTACTGTTTTCCAAGGATGCCTCTTTCTTCACGAATTGCTACCTGTGGAAGTGATTTTCATTCCTGCCGTACAGACCCAGAGAGTCTTTGTGCCCACCTCCCTGGTATTTTTTTTATCGACTGCATATTTTCTGGCCCATAAGCTATCTGAAAATGGCAAGCAATTCTGATTTACATGTTTATTTTAAGTTTGTATGTTAGTATCCAATGGAGATGTTTATTTTTAGAGAATTGTTAATAGAAACTGGGGAGCAATTTTTGAATGTCTTCTGTTTCCTAAAAGGACACTGGATTCTCCATCAGCTGAGCCATGAATATTGTTCACATTATCATTCTAACATTACACAATTTCTTTGTACACCTAAGTGCTTCTCAAAATATGTAGAACTAATGTTAAAAAATAAACACCTACTATGATTTAGATACTGTCTTAGACTTGAATATGAAATGGTGAATAAAACAGCGTCAGCTCTCTCACAAGAGATAGACATTGAACATATAATCTCCTAGAATATAAGGTTAGAAACAATGAAAGAGAAAGATACTCTAAGAAATAATAATGGGAAAGCCCCACCTGGGTTGGAGGAGGAAGGTGACAGAGTCTGTCGTGAGAAAGTAATATGCACTGTGACTTGAAGGATGACTAGAGTTAGCTAGGTGAAGTGTTTGAGGAAGTGTTTCAGGCAAAGAAAAAGCATGTGCAAAGGCCCTGAGGCATGCAAGTGTTCACAAGTTCAAGGAGTTAAAGGAAAGTCGGTATGGCTGAGTATAAAGGGCAAGGTAGAGTGGGAGAAGGTGAGGTTGGAAAAATAGGCAGATCCTTGTAGCTCATATAAAAATACTTGAATTTCATGTTAAATGAGAAACTACAGAAAGGTATTAAAATTGGGGAGTGATTTAGTCTTTTAAAATAGTTTAAAGATTACCTCGGTTGCTCTATAGAACCTTCAGTGAAGGACGTTAAAGAGAGGGACTGGGAAGACCAATTAGGATGATATTGCAAGAGAATGTGTCCAAGAAGAAAGAAAGAGGCCTGTAAATTGAAGGTATATTTTGGAGGTACAATCTGCAGAACCTAATGATGGATTGTTTATCTAATACAGTTGACCTTTGAACACAGCAGATTTGAACTGTGCAGGTCTAGTTATATGCAGATTTTTAAAAATAAGTCCAGTACAGTATTGTAAATGTATTTTCTCTTCCTTATGATTTTCTTAGTATCAGTCTTTTCTGCTGCTTACTTTATTGTAAGAATACAGTGTATTAATAGGAATAACACACAAAATATGTGTTAATTGACTGTATATGTTATCAGTAAGTCTTCTAGTCAATGATAGGCTAGTAGTTAAATTTGGGGGGAGTCAAAAATAATTTGTGGATTTTTTTTTAAAGATTTTATTTATTATTTATTTGACAGACAGAGATCACAAGTAGGCAGAGAGACAGGCAGAGAGAGAGAGGAAGGGAAGCAGGCTCCCTGCTGAGCAGAGAGCCCAATGCAGGACTCGATCCCAGGACCCTGAGATCATGACCTGAGCCGAAGGCAGAGGCTTTAACCCACTGAGCCACCCAGCACCCCAATTTGTGGAGTTTTGACTACATGAGCGGTCAACTCCCTAACTCCCATATTGGTCAGGGTCAAATGTATAGCTTATATTGAGATAATCAACATCATTTCAGGTTTGGGGTTTTTCACATATGAATCCTAAATATTGATGGCCCTGTCACTTGTATGTTCTCATATTATACTGAGAATAACTGATAATACTAACTGAGCACCTACTGGTTGCCAAGGATTGTGCTAAGTGCTCTATTTTGATGTTTCATTTAATCCTCCTTCTGATCGTATGGAAAGATTTTTTAGAGATTAGGAAATGGACACTGACAGAGGTTAAGCAACTCGTCCAGCCATATGGCTAATAAAGAGCAGATCGCCGATTCGATCTCTTTTCTCCAACCTCAAAACTTGTTTTCTTAAATACAAGATGACATTGCTTCAGCCTACTGAAAGCGATAATGATATAGTGGTTTGCTTCTCCAAAGGTCCTAACAACCCCCACCTCCTGGTGTCCACTCCCTCATAGAATCTCCTTCCTTTGTGTGTAGGTCAGACCTTATGACTTGCTTCTAACAGATAAGATTTGACAAAAATGATGTGATGCCACTTGAACAGATTTTAAAAGATCGTGACTTTAGTCTTAATAGTGCTTTTCCTTGCCCCGGTGCTCTCTTGCTCTGATGAAGCAGCTGCCATGTTGTGAGCTGCCTTATGAAGTGGCCCACACTGCAAGGAACCGAGGAACACCCCAGGAATGTGGAATTGAATCCTGCCAACCAACGATCAGGTGAGGGAGCTGGGAAATGGATCCTTCCCTACTTGAGCCTTGAGATTTCTGCAGCTGAACTGTGAGAGATTCTGAGCAAAGGACCTAAGAGTTAATGTCTGACCTATAGAAACTGAGATAATAAATATTGTTGCTTTAACCAACCAAGGTTTGGGATCAATCTGTACACGGCAATTGATAATCAACAATAATGTCGAAGTTGATAATATTAACTATCATAATAATTTTGCATTTGTGTAATGTCTCAAATTTTTGCAAAGAAAAATCAAGTTTAAAATAATAAAATTAGGGAAGTATATTACTATTACATTCCCTTAAAACATAGCAGCTGCATTTGAAAGTACCACCTGCATTTTCAACAAGAAAAAATGGTTTATTCACCTGGCTTTTATTGCCTTAATTCCCATCTCTAAAACCATTTGAAACATGCTATCTAGCAAGGGAGTTATTATCTCCTTTATACTAAGTTATTAGTAACAAGGCACGTTTAAACCATCTGGCCTGGGTGTTCTGTTGGACTTCAAATTTGTAGAAGCCAGTTGGATTTCTTGCCCTGTACTGGGGTTTCCTAATCCCTATATCAATTCCCACTCCAAGACAGGGACATGGATTTTAAGCTGTCAATCAGTATTTTTGCCAGTTGAGATGAAATATAAAGGGCAAAAAAAAAAAATAATAATAATAATTTACATAAGACCAGTACTCAAATTGGGCAAGACCACAAAGAAATTTCTAAAAAGTTCTCCCAGAGGGAGCTAATTACTGTGGGAGAAAGTAATCTTCATGTTTGGCTTGAATAACCACAGAAACAACAAAATGCAAATATTTTAAAAATGATGGGAAATTTAAAGGAAGAAAAACTTTTGATTGCACTCTCATGGGGACTTAACTTTTTTTTTTTCAAAGCACTGCATGTATGTGTAAATGTATACACCCACACATATACATTTATATAGAGAGAAATATAGGAAACACATGCAACTTTCATTTATTTCACAAATAGTTATTGAGCATCTAATAAGTGCCAGGCAAGTTCTGAATGTAAGAGATACACTGCAGAATAAGACAGACGCAGTCTCTACCCTGATAAAGCTGAAATTCTAGTGAGAGAGACAGATAAGTAAAAGCTAAAGCAATAAATCAATAAATAATTATAAGTTGTGATAGTGATTGAAAGTGAAAAGGAGGAATTGTTTATATTGGATGTTCAGAAAAGGCTGGTCGGACATCCAAAGCAAGGGTGGGGTCAGCTATGTCAGGAGCTGGGAAAAATCTTTCCAGACAAAGGAAATAGCAAATACAAAAGCCCAGAAATAAGAACAAGTGAGGCATGTTCTAGAAGTAGTCAAAGGTCTGTGAGCCTGGGGGACAGTGCAGTGAGAGGTGGTAGAGCAGCAGTCATGCGCCGCATCATTTTGGGCTTTGTAGGCTCTGGAAAGGAGTGCAATTTTACTCCGAGGTCAAGGGACTCCCTTGAAGGCTTTTAGGTTCCAAATGGCATCATCTGATTTATGTGCTCAAAAGATCTTTTTTTTTTTTTTTTTGGATGATTTATTTGAGAGACAGAGAACAAAATAGAGCACGTTTGTGCACATAACGGGGGCAGAGGGTGCTGCAGAAGCAGGGAGCCCACTGCTGAGCTCCATCCTAGGACCCTGAGAACATGAGCTGCGCTGAAGGCAGACGCTTGACTAACTGAGCCACCCAGGCGCCCCCAAAAGTTCATTCTCATGGTTGTGCAAGGAACAGACTGTTAGCAAGCAAGACTGGATGTCCGAAGCTGGGTAGAGGCCCATGGCAGGATTCCAGGCTAGAGATGGTACTGGCTTGGAGCAGAGGGTGGCAGTAGACATGAAGAACAATGGGCAGATTTTGGAGGCAGGATGAAAAGGATGTAGGAGCTAAAGGACAAGATAAATCAAGGGAACCTCTTTGGTTTGGTGTTTGAATTAAGTGAATATGGTGCCCTGTATTGTTCCGAGAAATCCCTAAAGAGATCTCTATGTTGAGGTTGGTATTGAACATGCGAAGTTTGAGATGTCTATGAGAGATTCAAGTAAAGATATAATTTAGGAAATGGGGGATATAGATGTGTGACCTGGATATAAGTATAAAGCTAATTTTATTCTACAATTGTCTTAAACTACACATATATACTGCCTGGAGGATTATGCTTGGTGATTTAATTCATTGATTTTTTTTGTTTGTTTTATTTATTTTAGAGAGAGAAGGGGAGAGAAGGAGAGTGGGGAGGGAAGGATATGGGAGAGGGACAGTGGAAGAGGGAGAGAATCTCAAGCAGATTCTCTGCTGAGTGGGGAGCCTGGTACAGGTCGATCTCACGACCCTGAGATCATGACCCTGAGAGGATCACCTGAGCTGAAAACGAGTCCACCGCTCGACCAACTGTGCCACCCAGGTGCCCCTAATTTTTTGATTTCTTAAAGAACTGACATAAATCTCAGAGCCCTTTCAGCGATTTCACATTTTTAATTGTATCCAAACACAAACCAATACCATTAAAAATGTTTTTTTTTTCTGTTTCATAACCTCTAATTTTTTTAGGATGCTAATTTTCCACTATAAAACAGGTTACTTGTTTAGTTACAGAAAAGGGAAGAGGTCTATAATTTATAGAGCACTTGCTATAAAACAGGCAGGGACAACATAACATTTTCCCTCAGATTCTTTTTTTTTTTTTTAAGATTTTATTTATTTATTTGACAGAGATCACAAGTAGGCAGAGAGGCAGGCAGAGAGAGAGAGGAGGAAGCAGGCTTCCTGCCGAGCAGAGCCTGATGTGAGGCTCGATCCCAGGACCCTGGGACCATGATCTGAGCCGAAGGCAGAGGCTTTAACCCACTGAGCCACCCAGGCACCCCTTCCCTCAGATTCTTAACAGTAGTCTAATATTGTCTTCTTTGTTGTTGTTGTTGCTGTTGTTTTCACAGGCGAGGAAATGGAGGTTCTCCGTATTTAACTTGCCCAGTGACACACGGTTCAGATTAGAAGCCAACTTGCTTTTGGCACAAAAGCCATGTCCCGTCTTTAGAGAGGCTGTAAAGCACAGAGCTTCTCCTTCTGTTTCTCTTTTAGTTTCCATATTTCTTTGCACTGTTCTTACATCTCTTTTATTGTTCAACTCAGCTGAATTCAAGAAATACTTGGAGCACTCCCTACAGGTGTATTGCTGTTGACTGCATTTCTGGTGAGTTTGGAACATACTCTGTTCCTCCCCTCCATCATTTGATAGTATCCTACCGTTGTCTCGGTTGCTTAATAAAAAGAAATTCCCAATATCCGTTTCTTCCCAGAATGTCATAAGTAGCGGCTATTGCCTTGGCAATTTTCTGGACCTCTGCATCCAGTGAGGATTGGCTGTTACCTAAACTGTTCATTTTCTCCTGGCCGTAATCCACAGGAAACTAGATTCATTAACACCAAGGCTTGCTTAATGGAACAAACAACTTGATTTTCATCCTCTTTTCTCTTTGTGCTTCTGTAGTGTGTTTTCTTACTATGTTTCTCATTCTGTGTCTCACCTTGAATTTCATTATTTTGTTTTTATTTTGTTTTTAAAATAATTCAATGGCCTTTCCCAGTCTCAGTTTTCCCCCATGCATTTGTATTTTCTGTAGTGGTACTATTTGAATCTTAGTCCTTATTTATTTATTCATTCATTTAAACAAACTAATAGCCCTGGCACAGGACTGGATTGTTCTATTTCAGAAAGAAATTAGTATTTGTCATTAGAAGATATATACACCTTAATTAGATACACTAGTCAAAGGAACTCCCACACTATTTTTCAATACCAACTCCTCTGCAGTGATTTCTATGGGTCAGTCACTGCTATAAGCTGTGAGCTATCACCTAAGCCAGCTAGCCACTCTCTGAGAGTGGCTACTATTATTATCCGCATGTTACAAGTGAAGACACCACCAAGAAAATAGAAGAGGTCTTCAGAAGAGAAAATCTATGTTCACTTTCACATATGGAAATGGAATCTAACCCTAATCAGGACATTAGTATATATTTGGGGTATCGTGTAATGGGAGAGGGGAAGAAACCAGGAAATGGGGTCTTTTACTGTGCAGAAATGTGGTGTGTTCCCAGGAGAAGAGAGCAGAGCTGCAGGTGGAGAGAACTGAAGAAGAGGGCATGACTTATCCTGAAAGCAGGAGAGGCAGGCTATGAGGAAGACTGACCTCGTTGCGAAGGTAGATGTCTCTGGTGCCCTTCCTTTTGATACCAAAATAAAAAATTTTATGTTAGCTAGAAAATTATACTTTCCCTGCTAGCACTCTAGTAGAGAAATTTGCAGATACTTGCACAGAATGATGTACTTGTCTGAAGAAACAAGAGAAAAATGGTGGCCTCAGGGAAGTGGACTGTGGGTCAGGGTTCCAAGGCATGATTGGCAGTACTGTTGGGTAGTCCCAATAGGAACAACTGTCAAGAAGCATTCTAGAGAAATGTAAGGCCAAACCTAGCTACCATATAGAGTAGAGAATGTTAGGAATGGGGAAAAGAGGGAACTAGGAAACTCTTGTATTTCATAACACATATGAATTGTTTATGTTCCAAGGAAAGAATACAAATATGATTTTGTATTGAAGCTTCTATAATCATATGTAGTTTTATGACATCCTGATAGCATTTGCATATTAAAAATCACAAATCCACATTACAAATCACCTTCAATGAACAATTTTTTGGTGAGAGTTACTGTTCCATCAATAGCAACATGGTTAAGTTCTATTTGAACCACAGTGCGTGCACATGTGAACTAAAATCAAGGATTTGGAAAATTAAATATCAAATGAAATTAAGCCTATGCTGTAAGCGTAACTGAAGAATGCAAAACAAACTAAGCTGATAATGATAAAACTAATTGTCTTACATAATTAAAGAGTAAGAATCATGGTGAATAAGAACTGTGACCAATCCAATGTAACATCATTGAGATACTGATGATAAAGGATACTTTTAGACAATAGGAGGAGTTTCAAGTATCTGCAACACGTAAGTAGTCAACACTTCGCAAAGCTGTTGAACAGCCAGTAGAATACTGATTTGGAGTCCTTGGTAAATTCTAGAATCAGCATAATTTATTTCATAAATTCCACATTTTAGGGATACTTAATAACTCACTCTCTGTAACAATTAGGAATGCTTTGGGCTGCATATTACAAAAAACTCCAGCTGAAACTGGCTGAAGCCATAAAGAACAATATACTTTATGTAACAAAAGCTTGCATGCCTGTGGTTTGGGGATCAGATCAGCAGCTCCAAATTTTAGGGCACTTCATTTGATGGTTCTGTGATTCCCTAGGTCTTTCCACGGGCACCAGACATCATGTACTCAGGACTCAGAATTAAAAGACAGGAAGCAAGGGTATGGCCAGGATGGTGAGAGAATTTCTCTTTCCTGTCTGTCCTTTTATCAGGGAGGAAAAATTCTTCCCTAGAAGCCTACCAAGAAGACTTCCTCTCATGTCACATTGACCAGAGCTGGGTCTTATGGCTAAGTAAGCTGCAAGGGAGACCAGCAAGATGGATATATTGTTTTTTCCAACTTCCTAGAAAGAGAAATGGGCAAGAAGGAATTTGAATATGGCTATTGGTTAGTTCATTAATAAGTGTTGGTCATATATTCTATGTTTGGAATCCATTACTTTGTCTGGTTTTCTTACAAAAGGAAGTCAAGCCTCTTTATCGTGACAGGTCTTTCATAAACAGGCCTCTGCCTGCCTCTTCAGCTCATCCCCCACCCCCACCCTATCCCATCCCACAGACAACCTGGGTTTTGACCATTACGGGCTAATTGTATCTCCTACACCACAGTATCCTGTCCTCTATGTCTATGTCTTAGCCTTTCTTATTTCCTTCCTTCCTTTTTTCTTTTTTTGAGAGAAAGAGAGGGAGACGGTGCATACTAGGGGAAGCGCGGGTGGTAGAGGGCAAGGGAAAGAGAGACTCTCAAGCAGGCTCTGCACCCAGCCCAGAACCCCACAAGGGGCTCCATCTCATGACCCTGAGATCATGACCTGAACCGAAATCAAGTCAGACACTTAACATTCTGAGCCACCCAGGCACCACTGTGTTAGCTTTTCTGTTCACCCCTTAGAGACACAATCTGTGAAGTATGTTCCAGCCTTCTCGATCACCTTGAGCTCTCTTCAAAGTTCCCTCAGCCTCCTATACTCTGCTATAGCACTTGATCACATTCTTTTGATTCTGCTGGCTTACTTGCCAGTCTTCCTCACCAAACCCTGAAGGATTTTATCTTGTCATCTTTGTGTAGCACCTTGCACAGCACCAAGCATGTAATATAATAATGCCATAAAAACTTGAATGCATAAATGAACAGATGAAAGAATGAATCATTGATCCTTACTCAATCCTCAGTGCTTACTCAATCCTCAGGTATAAATATCCCAGATGTAGGCATGGTTTTTCCCCAACTTTCTTTTTCCTTTGGCAGTGCTGCTGTGCTGCACATTTTTCTCTGGATGTTTATCTTACCTGTGTAACCCAGGACTAAGGGCCTGCTTTCCAGGTGGCTGCTTTGTCCATTGTCACTCGTTTGTAGGATTCTTCCTAAGCCTCAGGCTTAGTCTGACCCCTTGCTGCATTTCCTCTCCTTGCATTGACAGAGGGTCCCTCTATGCTGTCTGCCTCCAATGCCAAGGCTACACAATCTCAACGAGCCTCAAAAAAGCCCTGACCGCTGAAGTAAGCCAGCCTCTTGCCTCCTCACTTTGTTATTGATTTTACTGATTACATTTTTCTCACTCTGTTCTCCCATGGGATAGAAGCTCCTTGAGAAAATACTTTTTTAACCCACGGAGCCACTCAGGCGCCTCTGAGAAAATACTTTTTTAAAAAAGTAGACTGGTTTCCTATTTGAAGATCTTTACCACATTCAGAAAAGAAACCAAGAAAACTCATTGTTTCTAAGATTCTCACTGGTTTCTTTCTTGCCTGGCTCAGTTAGTTATGTCTGGGATGAGGAGGTCAGCAGGAAACGTTTTACTCCTTTCTGCCTGTTATTTAGTTATGATTTTGAAAATGTTCTGTCTCAAGGAAAGAAGTAATGACTCCTGCCAAATTTTCTCACTGACTTGAATATTAATTTTCCCAGACTTCTGACCCAAAATGTACCACATTGTGAACCTGCATTTGAATTTCTTGGTGCAGTGTATGTGGGTAAGAGGTTGAGAGACTTTGTACTCAGGGCTCAGAATTAAGAACAAGCTGAAGGATTCTTCCATGGACAAGGGAACAGAAAGAGGGCATCAATGACAAGGGGGTAAGCCTCTCTACTTTAACATGAGTTTTCATAACTTGACTTTAATATGGTTGAATGATTAGAAAACATTCTACTTTATTGGATTAAGATTGGGAATTAGCATTAGTTGGAACAAAATTGCTATGCTGGTTGCAGCCATTTTTGTTTAAATGGCTATGTGATAAAACAATGGAGGATGAAGGTGATAAGAGCATGTCTTTATTTATTTATTTATTATTTTTTATTTAAATTCAATTAATGAACATATAATGTATTACTTGTTTCAGGGGTACAGGTCTGTGATTCATCAGTCTAATATAACACCCAGCCTTCATTACAACATATACCCTTCCCAATGTCCATCACCAAGTTACCCCATCCCTCCATCCCCCACCCCTCCAGCCACCGTCTGTTTCCTATGATTAAGAGTCTCTATGGTTTGTCTCCCTCTCTGCTTTCATCTTGTTTTGTTTTTCCTTTCTTCCCCTATTACCTTCTGTTTTTTCTTAAATTCCACATATCAGAGAGATCATATGATAATTGTCTCTGATTGACTTATTTCGCCTAGCATAATATCCTCTTGTTCTATCCACGTTGTTGCAAATGGCAAGATTTAATTTTTTAATGGCTGCATAATATTCAATATTATATATATATATATATTCATATATATGTATGTATATACATACATCCTCTTTATCCATTCATCTGTCCATGGACATATGGGCTCTTTCTATAGTTTGGCTATCATGGACATTGCTGCTATAAACATTGGGATACAGGTGTTCCTTTGGATCACTACATTTGTTTCTTTGGGGTAAATCTCCAGTAGTTCAATTGCTGGGTTGTAGAGTACCTCTATTTTTAATGTCTTGAGGAAACTTCATACTGTTTTCCAGAGTGACTTCACCAGTTTGCATTCCCACCAACAGTGTAGAAGGGTTCCCCTAACTCCACATCCTTGCCAACATCTGTCATTTCCTGATCTGTTAATTTTAGCCATTCTGACTGGTGTGAGGTGGTATCTCATTGTAGTTTTGATTTGGATTTCCCAAATGCCAAGTGATGTTGAGCACTTTTTTATGTGTCTATTGGCCATTTGGATGTCTTCTTTGCAGAAATGTCTGTTCATGTCTTCTGCCCATTTCTTTTTTTTTTTTTTAAGATTTTATTTATTTATTTGACAGGCAGAGATCACAAGTAGGCAGAGAGGCAGGCAGCTAGAGAGAGAGGTGGAAGCAGGCTCCCTGCTGAGCAGAGAGCCCTATGCGGGGCTCGATTTCAAGACCCTGAGATCATGACCTGAGCCGAAGGCAGAGGCTTTAACCCACTGAGCCACCCAGGTGCCCCTCTTCTGCCCATTTCTTAATTGGATTATTTGTTCTTTGTGTGTTGAGTTTGATAAGTTCTTTATAGATTTTGGATACTACCCCTTTATCTGATGTGTCATTTGCAAATATCTTCTCCCATTCTGTCAATTGTTTTTTGGCTTTGTTGGTTTTGTTGACTATTTCCTTTGCTGTGCAAAAGTTTTAATGTTGATGAAATCCCAATAGTTCATTTTTACCTTTGTTTCCCTTGCCTTTGGAGTTGTGTCTAGCAAGAAGTTGCTGTGGCCAAGGCTGAAGAGATTGCTGCCTGTGTTTTCCTCTAGGATTTTGATGGATTCCTGTCTTACATTTAGGTCTTTCATTCATTTGTTGTCTATTTTTCTGTATGGTGTAAGGGAATGTCCAGTTTCATTTTTCTGCATGTGGCTGTCCAGTTTTCCCAACACCATTTGTTGAAGAGACTGTCTTTTTTCCACTGGACATTCTTTCCTGCATTGTTGAAGATTTAGTTGACATAGAGTTGAGAGTCCATTTCTGGGCTCTCTATCCTGTTCCAATTGATCTATGTGTCTTTTTGTGCCAGTACCATACTGTCTTGATGATTACAGCTTTGTAATAGATCTTGAAGTCTGTAATTGTGATGCCACCAGCTTTGGGTTTTTTGTTGTTGTTGTTGTTGTTGTTGTTTTTTTCAACATTCCTTTGGCTATTCAGGATCTTTTCTGGTTCCATACAAATTTTAGGATTATTTGTTCCAGTTCTATGAAAAAAGGTTGATGGTATTTTGATAGGGATTGCACTGAATATGTAGATTGCTCTATGTAGCATAGACATTTTAACAATATTTGCTCTTCCAATCCATGAGCATGGAAAGTTTTTCCATCTCTTTGTGTCTCCCTCATTTTCTTTCATGAGTATTCTATAGTTTTCAGAGTACAGATCCTTTTCCTCTTTGTTTAGGTTTATTTCTAGGTATCTTATGGTTTTGGGTGCAACTGTAAATGGGATCAACTCCTTAAGTTCTCTTTCTTCTGTCTCATTGTTGGTGTATAGATATGCAACTGACTTCTGTGCATTGATTTTATATCCTGCCACTTGACTGAACTCCTGTATGAGTTCTAGCAATTTTGGAGAGCATGTCTTTACATAGGTACTTGGCTGATGGTAGATCTGATGATGACGGGAAAAAGAAAAGCAATTAATGTTGCAGTGCAGTGGAACTGGTCCTTAGAACATATGTGGGAATTTTTAGTTGCCAAAGTAAGTGGCATGGGTAGAAGATTTATTGGCCATGAATGGGTGGAGGCCAGAGATGCTGAATGCCCTGCAACGTGCGAACAAACACACAAAAGGAGGAGTTAGCTTGCCCAGAATTTAAAATGCCTAAAGGTGTACTTCCCTGATCTACCCCTGACCCAAGGATAGAAATGGAAGCTGGAGAAAAAGCAATACACTCAAAAAAGCCAAAAACTCATAAAGAAAAACCTTTATTGTTGACATTTTGAAGTCTAAAAATCTATTGCTTTCTAACCCTCTTTATTTCAGTGAAACCTAAGTTTGGTTTTGTTTTTTAATCTTTTGTTCACTCATGTACGAAAGGTTTCTTAGAGAGGCAAGTAAGAACATTTTTTAGCAGGACAGACAATGAAAGAGGAAATATTTCCCACCATTTGACCTCTTACGCATTTCCTTAACCAGAAGTGGGCTTTTTGGTACTTGTCAGTTCCCACCTCCACTTTGGCAACTTTTCCATTAACGAGGAAGCCATGCTTGTACCAGAGGAACATGTTGACCAACTCATACTTCTTTCAGATGTTATAAATAAAACTAGAAGTGTCTTTAATTAGCCCACACTTTACAATAAAATTTAATACACTCAACACCACTTTTGTCTTTTTTTTTTTTTTTTTTTTTATACACTTTCTCTTGTGGCATCTGGCTGGCTCTGTCAGTAGAGCATGTGACTCTCAGGGTCATGAGTTTGAGCCCTATGTTGGGTGTGGAGCCTACATAAAACAAACAAACAAATCTCTTGCTGATGGAAAGTCAACGTCCATGTTGACTGTCCATTTTATTTTATTTTATCGTTAAAGATTCTATTTATTTATTTGACAGAGAGAGAGATAGCAAGAGAGGGAACACAAGCAGGGGGAGTAGGAGAGGGAGAAGCAGGCTCCTGCTGAGTGGGGAGCCCAATGTGGGGCTTGATCTCAGGACCCTGGGATCATGACCTGAGCCGAAGGCAGATGCTTGACTGAACCACCCAGGCACCCCTTGATTGTCCATTTTAGAAGTTAAACTTCTAAAGATTGATTCTAAGATTTTCTCATTATTCTTAAGCTTTAACACTCTATCTTACAATTGTATGATATGTCTAAGAATGAATTTGTTTTTATTTATATTGCTCAGAATAATGTATGTTTCTTCAGTCTGAGATCTCATGTCATGATTCACTTCTAGAAATCTCTTTGCCATCTTCTCTTCCTACCCAGATCTTTTCATTCTATCTTCTATTTCTCTTAACTCTTCTCTCATGGTTTCTGTCTTTTTATTTCTCTATGTTCTGGGTTATCTCCAGAGATATATCTTTCATTTTGTTAATTTTCTCTTATACTGTAACTAAACCATTATTTATCAAGTCTGTTGAGTTTTTTAAAGTGACTCTGTTGTATCCTTTCTTTCTTTTTAAATTTAATTTAATTTTTGTTTATCATTTTTTATGCACCACACCCAGTGCTCCATGCAATACGTGCCCTCCTTAATACTCACCACCAGGCTCGCCCAATCCCACAATGGTCCAATTTCTTTCAGCTTTAGGGATCTGTTCATTTAAAATTACATATATTCTGTCTCTTTAAACATTTAAAACATGTTTATTTTCAAGTCCCCTTCAGATTGCTTTGCTATTATCGCTGTGAGATCTCCCCTTTGTTAGGACTGGGGTTCTCTTGTTTGCTACTAAGCTTTGTCACATAATTACTGCGCTTGAGTTCATCTTCCATAAGATTTATCTTTCCTAGCAGTTTCTCATGGGCCCAGGAGGACCCCTCAGGCTGGTTTCACATCACCTCTACTGAGGTTCCAAACTAACTAATGTGGATGGTGTGAATTTAGATCCTTTCACCTGAGCAAAGATTAGACTTTTCCATATGGATTATTTCCTCCTCATCCCCAGCCAGATGGCTGTCTGTGGGGGTATATCTAAGGACCATTTGTCACACAGCCATACAATTCTTTCTCATCTTTTCTCTTTGGGTAGAAGATGGAGTTCTTGCTGTCTATAGGATCCGCACCTTACATCTTACTTCCATGATGTATTAAAGTCCCAGTTATGGTATCTGGGGGTTCATGGGCTGTGCAGCTTTAACTGCCTTAGAATCCCTTCTTCATTTATGTAACCTGGAGATTTGTTGTTTCTTTTTTTTTTTTCCCCCTGTAGTGTTGAGCTTGGCTACATGTTAAAAATGCTAAAAATGTTTTATCAAGATTTCTGTGTATTTTTTGTTGTTCTTAGAAAGATAGAGAAATTTTGCCCTTCTACTTAGCCTACCATCTTAATTTGTAGGCTAGATGGTAGGCTAAGCAGAAGGGCAAAATTAGGCCAGGCCCAGCTTTAGCTCAAAAGTGTTTTTTATCTTAGTACAGATTAGGTGTTCAAGAAATGGTTGTTGAATTGTTATATAATTAAAGTACATATTATATCCTGGGCAAGTTGAACCCTGTATAAAGAAGCTTTAAATAAACATTATGGAAAACACATAGAGCAAGAAACTAATGCTGTTGTGGGTGGTATGTCAAATTGCTTGCTTATAGTGGATTTTTTTTTTCCTTTTTCACCACTATTTACCTTTTAGGCAAATCTGAGAAACTGATTCTTTATAGCTCTAAAATTAAGTGACTGAGTCTTGGATTTTGGTCTAGCAGATTCTGGGTTTAAATTCCCCAATCAAATATTCAACTCACATAGTAGGTACTCTAAAATCACTTGTGGAAGAAAGGAATGAAGGAATGAATTATCTTACTGTCAGTTCCACCCAAGTAAAATATGGATAATTACAGTAACCACCTCATAGGGTTTTGAGAATTAAGTGAGTTCATTCATGTAAAGAATCTAGCATAGTGTATACCATAGGGTAAGAGCTCAATAAATGTTAACTGTTATGATTTCATAGAGTTACATGAAATGCATATTTCAAGGTCTTTGCATAAGAGGATTTAAATAATTATGTATTCACTTTACTTTTTTTTTGTTTCCCCTACTTCTTCCATTATCTAGATTTTATTTTGAAAAGATGTCTACTCTTCATAGGGTCACACTCAGAGATGGTAATAAGATCCCAATTTGAATGCATAATTCTGTGATTTTCTCCCAAACAAAATAAAAAAAAATATTCTTATATATTAATAACAATAGAATGGTTGATATCCAGGTAAGTATTTGCTACATTAGTAGAAAAATTAAAGCAAGAAAACAGAAGCTAAATAGAGGCCTAGCATCTTCGCACCACTGGCAATACCATATCATGTTATTCTGAAGAAAAGAAAAGAAAAGAAAAAGGCTTTCCTGATTTAATAGGTATTAAAAACAAGAGAGAAGTAAAAACACAAATTTCCTTGAGTTCATTCTGATTTTCACAGATTACTTTTTTTAAGGGAGTTAAAATATCTTAAAGAAAATTAGATCACCATATAGTTTTGTGCTATTATAGTCCTTTTAATATTCAGCTACAATTTATGTAATTTAAACTATAAATTTTAGAATTCTTTTGTATTTCCCTGCTCAATAATAAATACAGAAAGTTATAGTGCCATCTTGTGAAAAAGATACAGAATTGCATTGTATTAACTCATTTGAATGAATTGACGTAAGTGGGGAAAGGAATACTGAGTTAAAGAGTTGTGCATAATAAAGATCAGTTAGCATATTTCTGTTAATTCAGCTAGACTAAATGTTAAAAAAATAGAATCTAGGTGGTTTCGCCATCCTCCCAGATTTGGCGGTAGCATGGATAATAGCCAGAAAGGAAAGGTTAACATACTGAATAGAAACCACGCGAGAGGAATTACTAAATTTCAAAACATTTTGATTCCAAAGGGAGAAGGAATGAGAGGAATAAATTATGCCTGATTCTTTGAATTGCAAAGCTATATATGTGATTGAACCAAAGATGTGCTACATACAGTTGAGAAGAGAAGGACTTGTTCTCAACCCTGGATAAATACTGCACTGTGTACTCACTGGAGCCCATGCAAGGCAGGGACACCCTTTATTTGTCATAGAAAAAGAATCCAGGGAGCTGACAGAGGTTGTTGTCACTTACAGAAATGAGATATCCTCTACGAATGAAAGTGACTCCACAATATATATTTTAATTTGTTATAGGAAGAGCCAGAAAACATTTGTTTGTAGGCTCAGTATGAAGCAGATTATAGCTAAATTCAAGGCTCTTTGAATGTTCTGGTACAAGAGACAAAAGCTGCTACTTGCCTACTGATTCAGGAGCTCTCCCCTTGCCTGTTTATATAAGAACACCCCACATGCGTGCATGTTGAAACAGTCGTACCTGGTCATCAGGACATTACAGAGATCTGGGGAAGGCACCGACATGGGAAATGGATTATATGGGAGGTTTAACAGGGGGCCCGAATGAAAAGAACAAAGATTGTTCTTGTTAGGATAAACCAAAAGAGAGAAAGAAAATTAACACGAGGAGCTAGAATCTGGGAGGCAGTAATGGTTGCGGGGGGATGATTAAGTGATGAGGTGAAGGGATGGTAATAGCAGTTGAAATGGAATCACATTTTTGTAGTATCGTTTAGATGGCCAAAAGATAGCATCTGGAAAGCATGCTGAAGAAAATACCAAGGACAAGGAAAAGATGAGAGAATAGTAACAACAGAAGGTCTTGTTCTGGGGGGAGAAAAAAAAAAGAAAAAAATTGGATTATTTCCTTATGATCCTGCTCCTATTACCAATATTTTGAGTTCCTTAACTGATCTAAAGGTCCATGGGAGTTGCCAGCTAAATAATTTCACTGCCTCTACTCCCTCTTATACGTTTAAGGAAGTGGTCATGCACGTGCAGTGAGGCATGAAACTGAAGGAATTTTATTCCTACAACCTGCTTTGAATTTTCTTGCCTTCGTGGATTTAACTTAGATCCTTTAATGCTATAATAATTTGGTTTCATGTTGAATGTCCTTTGGGCTTTCATTGTCATTTTTTTTTTTAAGGAGTTTTCCATGAGTTCAAAATAATCCTTTTGGCAAAAGGCAATTCAATTATAGCAACAGCCTAAAAAGAACCCAGCGTGATACAATTCTCTAGTGAGATCAGATTTCCTGCTAAACCCAGATGATTTTATAAAACCAAAATATGTATTTGCATTTTGAGACACTTGACTAAAAGTCTTGATCAGAACCTGAAGCAGCAAATAAAAGTGAATCTCTCATCTATATAAAACAAAAGCGAATTAAGACTTTAAGAGACTTATCTAGGGCCGTAAGTTACCATGGCATAGCCACTTAACCAGGTTTGAAAGCACGTTGATTAGATACCAAATCTCCCCAGTACCCATCCACTCACAGGCAGAAAATATGTCCAGTTGCTTCCATATGATGATTTCCCATGCCGCAGAAATGGTTAACACACATTCCCAACCTTATCACAACAGTGAGTAGATTGTACAGTAACTAGTTTTATTTTAAATGGCACCATTCTCTGAAGACCTACCTGCTGATGGAACATCAAAATCATAGCTCCAACAGCTAATGACAATGTGACCTCAACCTCTCTGTCTCAGTTATATTCAACAGGCAAAATAAGGTGATATTAGTTCCCACATCATAGACTTTTATGAGTATCACAGTGCTTGACATCCTTTAAGCTCTCCATAAGTCTTAGCTATTATTATTATAATATATAAAGAATTAACATATAAATGTAAGCTTATAGCATGCCCTACTAATGTTCATATCACAGAATGTAGCAATGTATGCCTGGAAAGTGGACTTTCCTAAGGAATGACTGATGACCAAGGACGAGGAGTTAGAAGCCAAAATGAGGGAATTAGGTAAGGGTTCAAGTGGAATAATGGAAGAGTATTGGGGAAATGCAGGAATGCTTTTGTAGACATGGAGAGACTATTTGTTATGAGTGGGTGTTCAGCAAGCATTTAGAGTAGGAGTTGATGGCACAGGTTTAGAGCAGAATCAGAAATACTGAAATGAACCAGGAGTGGTCTAAGGGAGGTTCCTAAGGAAGCAGCGCAGAGTAGAGGAATTTGGGGACCCTCCCTTCTTTCTCAGTTTCTCACCTGTATATCATTGTATTTATAAATCTTTATTGCTTGATCTTAATTATTTATGTTCCCATCTACATTCATTGTTATCAAAATGGATCTCACCTGGGAGCAGCATGGATCTCACCTAAGAGCCTTTTAAAAAATACAGCATCTGGTCCAGCCCCACCCCCGGCCTACTGCATTCACATCTGCATTTTTAACAAGATGCCCAGGTGTTTCCTCTGCACATTACAGACTGAGACTTTCCTAGGCTTTAAGCTTCTAGTGTGGTGCTTGGTACCTCATAATCCGTAATTTTACTTATTTATTGAATGAATTAAGTTGAATCTATGGAGGCCACTAAATTGAGCTTCAGGCAAAGATGAGAAAAGTAATTTTTTAACCCAAGACCAAGCCCTGACTTAGAGCTAACCTTCTATAGGAACTACAGAAACTAAGAAAATCATCTGTGTTGGCCAAGGGATAAAAGTAAGGTTCTACAAGAAGAAAGAGCAAAGTGATTAAGGATTGGAGCTACTATGCAGCTAACCCTGGGGAAGGAAGCCCTGGAAATAGCCCACAGAGACTCTGTGAGTATAGTTCCTGTCATGAACTTCTTCCATAGCAATGTGATGGGTTGTGTTCTGAAAACAAATGGTGTCATGTGTCCTATGCCAAGGGAGACTATATGTGGCAGTGGTAGAGGCCTGAGCTGGGGGACAGACAATCCCATCCTACCTCTGGGGGAGGTGGGTTATCAGGGAGCTTTGTTTAAAGGACTGACTCAAGGATTTTAATTTATAAAATGATCGAGTAGAAGAAGTACCCACCCATTCTCCTGGACCACATTTTCAGACGCATGTAGAAGTTGATAGTTAAAGAAGTAACAGTTCATCTTCAATCTGCTTCTGGAGTTGATCCGAACTCACTGGAGATGCTGATGATGATTCTGAAGTGTTCACTCAGACGATGAATTTAAGATATTTATTTTCTAGACTTCCTTTTTAAAAAATCGTAACCCTGTATTTTCACTTAGCTTTGTGAAAACAATCACTTTTCATCCTTTCCCCTTACATATCATCTATTCCTAATTCTTACTAACCTATCTTCTCAATCTGTCTTATGTGAGGTTGTCCCTTCACACTTCTGAAGCCATTCCTCTGATGCAAATGTCTGAAACTGTCTTCTCACTGGGAATTGGGCAACAAGGTTAGAACTCTGGAGTCAGGTGGAACTGGGCTTGACCTTCTGCTTCATCCCTTGTTACATGTGTGACCTTAAATTTCTTAACCTCCCTGTTTCAGTTTCTTCATTTGTAAACGGCAATACTGGTGGCATTTTCCTCATAGAATTGTTATATGGGAGTGCCTGGGTGGCTCAGTTGGTTGACTATCTGACTCTTGGTTTCGGCTTAGGTCATGATCTTAGGGTCCTGGGATCCAGGCCTAGGTCATCAGACTCTTTGATCTGCAGGGAGTCTGCTTGAAGATTCTCTCCCTCTGCCCCCACCCCCAACAACTCACAATCATTCTTGTGCTTTCTCTCTCTCTCTCAAATAAATAAATAAATCTTAAAAAAAAAAAAGGAATTGTTATATGTAAGTAAGATAGTTCTTGTGTGTAAATTAAATACTAGTGTTTAAGAGCACAGATCCTGGAGCTAGACTGCTTAGATAAATGTTTGCTACTAACTAGCTGTGTGTCCTTGAGCAAATTGTCTCACCTATCTCAGTTTCCTCACTTGAAAATGGTAATAATGATGTGTTTACCTCATATAGGTTTCATGAGAATTAGATGAGCACAGTGCTTCATAGGGCCTGGTACATTTAAGTGCTATACATGTCTCAATTTAAAAATTACACACAAGATGAGCTCAGTAATTTTTTCCTACTGCCTGCTTTCAGTTTCATCACTGCCTCAATCCATTCCCATTGATCCCTTATAAGTCTTCCTCAAACATCCTTCTCAGCCTTAGTTGGAATGTTCTGACCACGAATAATGGGAAACTTGACCACTAGTGGCTGAAACCATATATAGCTACAGCTCACTTAACTGGTCATTGGGGAATAGGTGGGCCCAGAATTGATTCAACAGACCAATAATGTCCTCAAAGACCCAGGTTTCTTTAATCTTCC